>NC_092577.1:33004397-33339397 GCF_037975245.1 Apostichopus japonicus
ATAGTGCGATGTAGAATAACTGGAGTTAGTTAGAATTTAGGTGGCCATGGATAATGAAGACAGGAGAAAGGTTTCACGAGACAGTATATAAACGCCCCTCCTCAGCCCCACCACGCCCCACGTACGTCCCATCACACAGGTTTAGAGGTACAGGAGTGATAGTTCTGAATGCATATCCCTCACCATCTCCTCCTCACAAGGCTTCCACCCACCGTACTCCACCACTCCCATATCCTCTTTGTTGAACTATTCCATGCTTGAACCAGGGAGTTGTTTGAAATAGGGTGAGTGGATTCCTAAGTTCCATAAATAAATTAAACACAATGAGATACGATGTAGGCCTATAGCCTAAGCTGTTGCAAAACGACGCAAGGCAATTCCAGCAGGACGAGGCAAGACGATACAACGTTTTTAATCTACGTGATTGTACAACTAACTAACTAGCGAGTTACTGACAAATAAATTCAATAAAAAATATATCAAAAAAGTGTTCTTCGCACTAAGTTCATGCATGTTACTGATCTTTGTCTGGTTTGTACGTAAACCTCTCAATTTAATTGCGCTTATTCCTTGTATATATACTTGCTTCATCTTTTCAGAGAACCACATACAAAAGGATATACAAGGAATAAACGCAACCAACTGGCTATCACGACCCCGACCCCAAGTCCGTTTCAGTTTCAATAGTTTAAAAGATTATTAGAGGTAAAACAAATCAAAACCATAATTTCGTGTATTGGATTTGATGTAACAAAATTCAACAAACCATTGGTTCTTATTCAGCTAGTACAGTATTTGAAGTCTGTATTGTAAATACATGTCGAATCTGTAGCAAACAAAGGCAATTATATTCATAGCTAGGTTTGTTAGGAGATCACTTACATGGTTGTCGCCCTCTACAAACCAGACTTTTGACGACATCGCTACTGGTGCAGAGCTGTATAGATATATGTATAAAGATGCTATTCCAACGCGATGGAATAGCGAGCGTGTTTATACACACACTTGTCCACCCACCCACGCACACACACACACACATACACACACACACACACACACATATATATATATATATATATATATATATATATATATATATATATATATATATATATATATATATAAATGAAAATCGTAATGAGTTGGAAATCAAGAACAGTGAAAAAACTTTCGGAAGGCCCGTGGTTAGAATCCCGGTGGAGGATGAAAGTTTTTTCACTATTATATATATATATATATATATTAAATATATATATATATATATATATATATATATATATATATACATATACATATACATATATATATATATATATATATATTAAATATATATATATATATATATATATATATATATACATATACATATATACATATATATATATATATATATATATATATATATATATATATATATATATATATATATATATATATATATATATATATATATATATATATATATATATATAATTTCCTTTCGGTATCGTTAAGGTTTTTACCGTTTTTTTGTTTCTATCTTATTATCTTTGCAGTCTGAGTTAAAGTGTTTACGTTACAATCACTACATGTTCGATATATATATAGTTACAGTGACGTCAGACGGAGGAAGGATTTGGGGCCAACCATAATTGATTTGGCGTGTGTCGAACAAATTCCGCATATTTTCTTCATTTTTTTTGTTTCCAAAATTTAAGTGTAATTTGACTGATAAATATTGTCACTACTTATAAGGTAGACACACAGCATGACTGACGTCATCATGTCATATACGTTAGTAGCTCAATAGTTGGCTTTGCAGAGGAAATTTAACTCTTTTTTTTTTTTATAAAAAGTCGTTACATGTGGCGAAATTTTCTGCATAACATCTGATGAGATTAACGAGGTTATAGAACAGTCAAACTTTGGATAAAAGTAGGTCTATACCTCGTATTTATTGGAGCAATTGACTTCAAACTAAATACAGCAAACCACCCAATTAACAGACCAATTGGTCATCAATTGTTACTCTCAGTGGTGGCGCCAGGGGTTCTTGATGGATGGGAACCCCTCCCCCGTCATGATGCCCTGGCCCGGCCTCTTCCCTCGCCCAATCCGCTCCGGTAAAACAACATACCTTTGAGAAGCCCTATTTCTTAATAATTCGCCCGAGATGTCCATTTTATATAGCTACATGTTTGCACTTCCACCCCCACTCCCTCACTCTTCCCATACGTTACGCAAGGTTCATGAGGGAGATGATTTTTTTATAGCTAAAAGACCGAAATGCTATATCGCCAGCAGTGGCGTCGCCAGACATGTCAATCTAGGGGGGGGGGCACAGGGGGCCACATCACTTGATTCGTGTGGGGGGCAATGTTTATTGGTGAATGCCGTCCTGGGGAGGGTCCTTTGATAACTTTTTGATAAATTAAGGGTCCTTACATTCAATCTGGTGCCAGTGGCGGAGCTAGGGGTATTGGTCAGGAGGGGCGAGAATGGTCTGTAGGGGCGCTTTCGACACTATCTAAGCGGAGCGCCACCACAGGTTGGCGCGTAGCGTACAAAAAACATTTGAGTAAAGATACACCCTAGATCGTCGGAAATGACCCTTTCCGGGCCTGGCTAATTTGCAGATAAATGAAGAATAAATAGGTGTCATCGCCGAATTACACCAACAAACTGTGACAAATGTCAATAGGTAGATGAGAGCGCAATAAAATAGTCAATAATCGCGAAGTAAAAAGTGGTAAAGAGCTGAAAAGGGCGCCAGCAGTCCATTTTAGTCCGTCAGGGGGGGGGGGGGCATCCGCCCCCTGACTGTATGGACGCCCCGCCACTGTCTGGTGCTATATTTTATGTTCAAGAATGTTCTGGCTTAGTCTGTCCTATATTTATGTTTTTAATTTAGGCAGATAAAGTTTTAGTTTGAGTATTTTTTTAAACACCACAAATCGAATGTGGGTGGGGGCACCTGGGGTGGCATGATTTTTTGGGAGGGCACGTGACCCCACCCCCTTCCCCAGGTCATCCCTTGCGACGCCACTGTTTGCCAGCACTAAAGCTGTAATGACTCCATAGTTATATTAATTGAATTAATCTATTTACTTTTCAGTTTCATTTCAATGCTCTGTATGTCCTCCGCATGGGCGGCGATCATGGGGGGACGGGGGGACATGTCCCCCCAATATTTTAGGTGGGGGATATAGTATCTAATATCCCCCCAATATTTGGTGGCATAGTTTTTTTTAAGCATATATATGTTTTGTATTGTTTTATGATATCGCTAGTAATGTCAAAATAGAAAATCCTTAGATGCAACTTACAAGGCCTGGGAAGTGCCATTTCCAGCGATCTGGGAGGCATATTCGGCGTAAAATTTTCTTTTGCGCTTGGCGCCAACTTATGGTGGCGCTACAATTGGAAAGTCTGGGTACAAGCTTTGCCCCTCCCTTGGCAAATTCCTCGCAAGGCGCCTGTCTAACCGTGTCACAATTTGTTACTATATATGACCGAAAGTAGTTTTTACTTTTTTTTCTCGAAATGAATAGCAAGACGGACTGCATCCGTAATAAAATTTGGTTTGCATCTAGTGTATGAGTGTAAGTACGTACAATCATACATATGATCCACATCGATATGGGTTCACTGGGTTTCCATTTGGCCTGTGTCCTACAAGATTTCTAACCGCAGGTGCGTAGCCAAGGGGGGGGGGGGAGCTGAAGGATGGAGATCACCCTCCCCCTCGAGCATATTGTTTGGTATTTTCTATGATATCGAAGTTTTATAGTAGCCGTTATAAGAGGTTTTAATATTTGTACACCAATAATTTAACTGTGTCTGAATTTTCGAAAATTCCTTGACCAACATTCTTCATCATACTTCCCTCTACTCGTGCAATTTCGACCGGTCTATTAGGGGTTGAGGGTGGTTTTCTATATTGGTTGTCCATAGATGAAATTTTGTGCAACATTATGGGTATGTTTTGAAGTGAATTTATTATTCAAATTCTGAACAAATAATGGGCTTAAAACCTTGAAAAGTGGGGCTAACAGGTATTGTGGGGTGTTACGTAGAATTACCTACAAAAAGCAATGATCCACAGTAGATGCAATGAGGTCGAACATGATGTGTGACTGGTGACAATCTTGAAAAAAAGGTTATGAATGAAGAAAAAACTGTTAGGAAAAACTTGGTTCTCAGGCAAAAGTGTACATCTGGTTGGTCATTTTCAAGCCCGAGAAGTGTCATTTCCGGTGATCTGGGGTTCTATCGAAACCAGAAATTTTCTTGTACGCTGCGCGCCAACCAATGGTGGCGCTCCGCTTTGATAGTAATTCGCCTGCATCCAAGCAAATCCCCCCCCCCCCCAATATTTGAAACAGATCGCCGCCCCTGGTCCTCCGAAGAGAGGTTGAAAAGAGACTTATATATGAACATCAAACCGGATGTGTATTTTAGCAAGAATAAAGAAAAAAGAAGACTGAATACTTTGACAAAATAAATATTCTCAGGCAACAAAAAAAGTCTCAGAAGAAAAGACATCGTTTCTCTTTTACTGAGAAAAGTCAACGAGGGTATAGGAGCTAATAGTGAAAAAGTGGAATGAATACTTTACGTAATTTAAGAATGCCATGTATAACTCGTACGATATTCATTCTACATGGTATTTCTCAAAAGATCCCGTTACGCAACTATTGACTCACCCTTTGTTGTTGTTGCTGGTCTATTCAGGCTAAACGATGTAAGATTACGTAATAAAGGGATTACTTTCAATCTCTTATCTGTGTTTCAACAATTGTTTCCAGGGGCGTCTACGTGGGCGCGACTATATAGTTCCTTTATAAAGGAACTCTATACATATGTATAGGCGCGACAAGAAGAGGCTCCATCTATGAGCACATGCAAGCCATGTGGGACAAACACCGCATAATATATCCGCGTATTAATTCGAATATATGTGTGTTGTACATCTGTAAAGTTTCACTTTATGAAGTGATCTCGCGAGCCCGCCAAAACATTTATCGTTGGTATATGTACATAGCAAGAGCGTAAATGTGTTTTCGTGTATGTTCTAATTAATCCGTGCATATATTGGATTTAATCCCCATATGTATTCTATTTAATACGTGTATATATATATTCGAATTAATACCTGTATATATTCGAATTAATACGCGGATATATTTGGGCCATATGATTGGCTAATAATATATACGCGTATATATTCCAATTAATACGCGTATAAATAACGATTAATACGCTGATATATTATGCAGTGTTTGTCCCACAATGTATGAGCATGCTTTGTGTGTACCAGCATCCGTGGCTCTGATAGCTCGACTGAAATGACAGTACATGACACCCACATAGCATACAGTAATTGTAATGAAAAACAAACCACCGAATTTAACCCATCGACAGCAGACAATGTTCCCCTTCAATAGTTGACAACCACAGATGTGACTACTATGCCGATGGTATATATTACATGGGCCAGTTTGCTGGTTCTAACAAACAGAACAGAACAAAATGATACAAAACAAACAGTAAGGAGAGGAACAGAAAAAGAAAACAAACAGAAACTTTCAAGCAATCTGACTTTGTTTTAGGTGCTATTACAATTTAACTGTCTTATCTCATATTAACTAAATCTAATCTTTGCCAGAGGTGTATAGGCTATGATATAATCTCAAGCACGTGTAGAAACTGTCAGAAGAACGTGTATATTTCGTGGGTTAGACTTTAACAAAGTCGTTTTTATAAGGGAGGTGTGTTTACGGATATTCTGTCTGCAGTTCATAAATCTGAACGTTCACGATTTGTGTAAATCTTCGCATGCTCACAACATGTGAACTCACTCCTATCACTGAGTTGTTCCATTACAAGGCCCTGTTCCTATTCACTGCCGTTCCAGCAGTTTACGGAAATGGAATGGACGCCTCTGAAAGTCATGCTCCATGCCAGTCTCAGGGGTGGGCAACATTTTTGAATGAATGGCCAGATTTTAGGAGTGAAAGATTGACAGGGCCGCACATAACCAACGACCTGCTGTTCATTTCAAACCTTTGATTCCGAGGACTTTCAAGCAATACTAGGTGTGTGTACTAATCTTTATTCACAAAAGCATAATGTCAATACAGTACAGTTGATAATCAATGGTGATAATAGGCCTACCTGACAGCAACATTAGTGCAGATAAATTCTAAGCAGCTAGCTCGTTTTTTTTTGTGATGATGTAAAATAGATTGATTTTTTCTTTTCTTGAGACATCTCACTGGCCGCAAAAAAAAATCACTGGCGGGCCGCATGTGGCCCACGGGCCGTAGGTTGCCAACCCCTGCTCGAGATACTCCCAATTGAATACTTATGAAAGCAGCGCCCCGACAATGGAGGAGCGGGTTGGAGCGGGGGAACATGACTTCCCGCAATACATTTCAAGGCACTTATTTTCACGTTCACGGGGATAATTTCAACACGTCAGAACATTTCGGTTTGACCCCTGTCCCCGCTGCACCCTACCTTCACGACTCCCATGTGAAGTATACGTGGCAGGCAGTGTAAAACAAGCTATGGAAGATTTAAAAAAAAAACCGACATGTCATTATAGTCTTCATTTAAATATCCGAAACACTCAACTACAACTCCAACTTAAACGAAAACACTGAAACACGTGATACTTTGGGATGAATGACCTTTGTAGATTTTCTTTAGATGATTTCCTTATTAACATGTTGTTGGTTTATCTTTTCTATCCTTTTTCGCACTAAAATGAAAGTCGTCAAAATGCACGTTTTTGTAAGACCATTGTACCTTCATGTGGGAAAAACGAATTGTATGAGCAGGAAAACTACAGAGAGTTGGGTCGGATCACTGTGGAGATGGGCCAACGAGGAATATAAAGGAAGGGCGAAGGGGTGGGGGGAAGGGTGCATCTCGTGCATCCCGAATATGCAGATGATGCATGATTGATAATATGCCTATAGTACACAGATAGAATAGACACGTTATCGTAATTAACCTGGTGATTTGGCTTTATATTATTGAGACCAACATCTTCCTGTATGGTCAGAACGCTATCTTGCAAATCCATGGCCATGGCATGATAAAGTATATTGAGTCAATGAAAGTGAAACCGCGAGATCCTGTTTGGAAAGGGAAATGATAAACAAGGCATGATATTGGTCAGAGATTGAGCTTCCATAACAACTCCCTGCTTACACATATTACGAGGCCTATACACTGTGTCCATGGATTGGGAAGCGAGTCTACACTGTGTCCGTCCACTGTTTATATTGCTAAACAGCTGAATACTGCGCAATATATGATCTAAGCTACAATCCCAACGAGTATCCAATATATTCTATATTGGGTACTCATTGACATTTTTAGCTGAAATCATATTTAACTTTAATGTTACAAAAATTTAGTTATTCGTTCTCCGTCGGAACTACAGTACCCGCAATTGTAGATAAATTTTCGACATCCGCAACTTGAACCTTGAGGGCCCACTTGAAAAAAAAATCGCGACCTAAAAGTGGTTCTCGCCCGGCCTAGTTTGCGGAAAATCCCATGTGACCACGAATTTGAAAATGATGAAGAACGGAATTTGTACGTGATCATAGATCTGCCTTTGAGTTGCCCCGGTTGTCAGGCAGGATAAAATCAGAACCACTTACATTCAGTTGAAGCAATGGTCAAGCGGCGTATCTGACTTCTCAATGAACTCACTCAGTGGCGTAGGAAGGTACTTTTGAGTGGGGTGGGGGGGGGGGCTGAAGACTGATGGCCGGCCTGGGGGAGGGGTCTAAGGGGAGGGGGTGTCCCCCTCCCCTTTGGAATTTTTTTGCATTTCCAGGTGGTCTCAGATGCAATTTGGTGCAATATAGCACACTTCAACACCCACTCCATTTTGTAAAGAATTTTGCATTTTCACCTGGCCTTAGATGCAATTTGGTGCTTCAAATGAGATTTATTTCTCATTTGGAAATGAAAAAGGGTTTTTTCTGACTTGCGGAGCGGGGGCGGAACGATACTTCGGCCCCCATATTTTTCACTGGGGGGGGGGGGCTGGCGCCCCCAGCCCCCCGGTTCCTACGCCCTTGAACTCACTGTTGTTCAAGGTCGCTACACTAACATAAGGAAATATAATCATAATAATTCTACAACCATGCTGCTTGAGAAAGATTTTTATTCTTGGAAATCACGGCTTCTGAATAGTTAAAATACATTCGGGATGAAAGAGTGCTCATGTGACATCATCACATATGCGCAGACTATGTCCTAAGCCATGGTAAAAAAACTCGCGGTGCAAGGTCAACCGATCTTGAATGGAGTAACTTTCCACTCGATTTTTGGCAGCAATTCAATGTTGTAATTTAAAAATATGAATATCTGTAATGAATATTGATATATGCATATTCACATTAATGTTACGCATTATCGGACACACCCCCAAGTAGTAACGTATAGCAGAACTTTAATTACTCAAAGCACTTGTCTGCATATTTCAACACCCTTACGCTATACAATTTAATGATTACTTTTGGAAGGTAAACATAAAATATAACTATTTTCTATCCACAATATCATTTTATGATCATTTGGACAACGTTACTAACACTACACTTGATTAAATGGGTTGGACCCTCAGTTGACTTTCGCCTAAAACGCTGGTTGGAATTCTTTACTGGGGAAGCCAGGAATTTTATGAGTTCCACCCTTATACGAACATTGAAATCATAATGAAAATAACGTTTCTATGTTTGACCATGGATAGCTGCATGGTTTGACAAATCGTACCATGTTTTTGTCCGTCAGTGAGAGGTGTTTAAAAATTCCCTCGATTATCGACCTGCTGACAACCGCGGGAAATGTGTAAGCAATTTACATATCAGGCGATACGATGCATGACGTCACCTAAAGCGATAGGAGTTACCCCGCCCATGCCCATAACACACCCCTTGATTGGCTTATGTGATTGGTCACATACACTTATTTGCATATCGTATTGTTATGATAAAGATGCCTGGTCTTGTACGTCACTGATCTCATGATGTGACCAGGGAATTTACTACCTAGGCTTACAGCAGTACTAGTACTAATTAATACTACTACTACTATAGTACTACTACTACTAATAAAGTGTTCACGGTTCCTACTACATAGATCAGATGTTTATATTTTATCCTTTTAGGATAAAAGGAAAATCAAGTTTAAGAAAGATAACGATTTTTGGACCCGTGAAATAGTTTCAGATAAAACGTCGAATGACAGCTTGAGAACCAACAACTGGCAGGAAAATTTTGGCGTAAGTAAACTGGTTTTGATTGTTTTGGTTTCACAACAAATATGCCGGCTATGGTGTATTGCGTCGTATAGCAACACTTGCATTATTGTAATAAAGGAAGTAATACTATGTAGGTCTATATGCATTACTACTCATATGTTCCTTATATTATGATTAAAACGCCAAATAATTATTATGCCAGAGGTGTATGTGGCGTTGGTTGTGAATATTTTGAATTTGTACTACTATATACAAGCAATAACGTAACTAGTGCTCTCATCTAGTGCACAGTACATACAATAGTTATGTTGAACTTAAGACATTTAATATCTCACATTAAAACATGAACACTGCATATTGTGTAAAACACTCCAATAATGTGAATGGCAGTTCGACCACCATTTTTGACTTTGTTTTGATCAATATACCTGATGAACTGTTTCTTTATTATTCAATTTAAGCTACTAGGTACTTCATCTGCAGAAATGTAATAAAAGTGTACAGTTTCATGAATCACAATGGAATTTCTGTTCAATGTTTACCAGTTTACATTTTTGTAACTAATTTAAATTACTTGATTCCATTTTGAATTGGAAATACAGCATTAAATAATCAGCATTTGGGCTTGCATGACGTTAAATATGTTGTCAGTCATGTAAATCGTGTGGATTTTGTCATGTTTGTGAAATTTTGGACACTGAACATTTTCTACCTTTGGTTCTTATTAAAAACTATTTAAGTGAGGCTTAACACAGATACAGGCAGCTTTTGTTTTCTTTACCTCCATACAAAAGTTAACGATAGATCGTGTCCCATTTAAAAATTGTTTCTACAAACATGTGTGAAATACATATATCAGTCCAGCAATGTATGTATCATAATTATCTTATACCTCAAACAATCACTATTCTTTCATTGTGTATTGAGCTTTTTTGTTTACAGTTTAATGTAAGTTAATCTGCATGTTTTTTGACCAAATAACCTCAGGGTGAATTTTTTGGCTCTTTGCCACATTAGTTTGGTTAACTTTTTTGATAAAAGTTTCATGTATCAGGTCATCTCATTTGTAATTTGGCTACAAAGTGCCATGTGACTGTGTTGTGGTCTGATGTTTACTTTAAGTTCTGGTGCCTTTGTTGTTGTTGTAGATTATTAATCCTTTTCTTGAGATAAAACTTCGATAAAAGATTTAAACAAAGGATTCTGGACATGTGCCAAATGCTTTATCCCTAAGCAAAGATTTGCTTAATCACAAGGATGTCACAGGGCAAATTGTTTAATGGATGTCCGGTCTTCTGAGAACCGACCAAATTTCTGTTCAGACAACCAAGAACAGCTTAGGTGGTTGTCTAACGGACGACTAGATGATTACATCAAATTCAGATTACATTTCAGTAATTATCCCCCCAAAATAGGTAAAATGATTAAAATTGGTATCACCCTCCACCAATTTGGAGATACCGCAATAAAGCAAAATAGTTAAAAATTCCTATTTATGATCCACCAGAAGAGGAAGGAATTTTTACCGGCCCAACTCCTGAAATCGTGATATAAAGCCTGGCTTCAATATTCTGCGATTATCAGTGGCTAGATGCCAGTGGATTTAGCCGTTTGCTACTGGTACAAACAACCTCCACCTGCATTCTTTTGCCAGACATTAAAGCATAAACACATGATAAGTCGGTTTACAATCGGTCAATCAAAGAATCAGCTTTCTTCCTGTATAAGCCAGCCCCAACTGCCTCATATTACTGCTTATTATCAGCCAATATGATCAGGCTGCCCTCAAAAGCCAAAGTAACTTGATTTGCCAGTCGGTAGATTTTTATGCAAGTTTTAGCAGGTGGCTAAAATTGTACAATTGTAGGTCTGAAGCTAAACAATAACAGTACTGCATAGCCTATTACAATGTTACTAACATTAAACAGTTAACAGAGGTTTAAAGGTAGTCAGTATAGGCCCCAAATTATAGCATGCTATAATTTCTAGAAGATTTCCAAAAAGTTCCTTCCTGGAGGTCTTTACTCTCCAAATTGTTCTCAGACATTTTTAAGGAACAGACAAGTTGACTTAATGTCCCAGTGAGGAAAATTTCCTCGATGGTTGTAATAAAAACAGTTTAAGAATTTTGACCAAAGGTGACCATATTTGAATATATATCTAGCATATTTGGGGCAAAAACAGCATCTAAACCTACTCTACTACCAGTACATATTATTATGTACACAGCACTATAATAGAACTTCATATGTACCATACAGGTTCACCGTATATAAATAGCCTGTTGTACCACTATATCTCAAAAGATCTTTTTGTACATGACTTGCTAATATAGTATTGTACGTATTGACCTTCATGGTTCAATGGAGTTATTCTTGTTTAAGTGTAGTAGTGTATCGGTGATTGGATGCAATATCCACACCCCTTTACTATAGAAATATAAAGATGAATTGGTACCATTGTGACAATTCACAAGGCTGTGTACAGGACTTCAGTACCCGTAGATCTGTAACCTGTTTATATCTACAGTGTGTGATTTTTACTTAGTTTGTTATTGTTGTTGAGTCTGTTGTGATCCAAAATTTGGTGCAATGAAATTGTCTGAAGTTGGACTAGAAGTGTTTTTGTGTCATGTTTAGAGCTAGATTTTAAATTACTGAATGTTTTAACTATATTTTACTACATATATTTAATAATATTTTTTTGTTTACTTTTTCTGTTACTTGATTGGTTTAGGTTACAGCCAAGGTGTTGTTAAGTGTTCAAATTTTGTGTTGTAGTTTTGAAAGCTCTTACACATACATACATGACTCCTGTGTAAAATTCCCCTACAGTATATATATATATATATCATAGGCGTACGAGGCGGGGGGGGGTGCAGGGGGGGCAGACTGCCCCCCAAATTTCCAGAGGACAAGAAATTCGGGCAAAAGTCCTGAAAAATTCGGGCAGCCTAAGAGGAGAAAAAAAAAATGTATATATATATATATATAAATATGCAGTAGCTTGCCCGAATCTTTTTCAAATTTTTGCCCGAAAATTCCATTTTTTCTTTATTTAGCATCGTGATGCCCGAATATTTCCGTGTAACACCACCGTAAGCGCAGCTCATCTGGGCTACCACGCTTTTTGCACGATCAAATTTTTTCTAACTAGTCAACTGTATACCTGGACATCTCCGACAAGAGTGTATATAAGAAACATTTTCTTTTTCATGGATGGTAAGGGGGGGGGGGGGGGGAGTGCCTACAAGCCTAGAAGTACAGGTTTATCACATTCTTTGTTATATTTTATACTTTTTTGTGAGACAAATTGCAGTCTCACCTGACACAGCGACATTATCCCGCCTACGTGTCGTTGAACAATGTATGTTTTTCTGGAGGTAGCTGAGTACTGTGTTAAAATAATAAATACGGTAACTAAATAGGAGCTTAAAAAATATACTGTCCTATTTTCCCCCTTCAAAGTGATGTTACCATTTCTTCTTCTTCTAATTTACCAAATTTTTGTGGAAGTGTAAATTTCTAAAACGTGAGATTATAAAATAAAGAATGTTTAGATGTAACTTGCAAGGCCTCAGAAGTGCCGTTTCCGGCAATCTGAGAGGCATTTTTTGCCAAAAATTTTCTTGTACGCTACGCACCAACCGATGGTGGCGCTCCGCTTAGATAGTGTCACGGGAACTTTCGTGCACAAAAATTTCTGCCCCCCCAAACTGAAATGGTCCCTACGCCTATGATATATATATATATATATATATATAAATATTCATCTTTCAACTTGTGTACAAGTTTGACCATTTTGCATGGCATCAGTTTGTGATAAGACACTGGATAAATTACACTGGATTTATGTTACTCTCACATTTCCATGGTTACAAGGGAAGAAAATCATACATGCTACAGTAGAAAGTGATGCAAAAAGAAACATCCCGGCCCTCATCCATTCTAGCATGCAGACTTTATTATGAATGTCATGTGAAAATGTATACCAAAAGTCTTCAAAATTTGTGGCCATTTTAGCATATCTACCAATAAATTTTTCCCACTCGAGTTCTTAAAGTGCATAACCTGATAGCCTGGGATTTTGAAATAAACATGCAGTCCTTCCCATTTTCAGAAGATCACACAACTTTTGCCATTTTGTTTCTGAAAGTTAACTTACTAGAATGATTTAAATTATTACTTGTCCTAACCCTGATGGAAGAGGATAAGAAGTACATAATTTAATACTTTAGTAGATAAAATCAGGAACTTATTAATGAAAATATCAATAACCAGTTAAATACATGCCCCCGCCCCAACCCCCCCCCCCCAACACCCTCCATCCTCCTGGAGTCATATAAACTTTGTACTGTCTGTGACGATTCCAAGTTTCTAAGGCTTTGTAGCAATGCATTGTTATTTTCAGATGAAAAAAGAGATATCTTCAAAAACAAAGTCAATATCTTTAAAATATATTTTGTTTCCTTCTAGCTGTTCACTCCATATCTTTGCAGAAGTGACAATTTTCTGCTGGTAATTTCTGAACGAGCATTTTTTCAAGAAAATACACGGACACAAGTTCCCATGACATGCGTGTTTCTTACCAGTAAAACTCCTTGGACATGAGATAAATCTCCTTGGACATGAGATAAAACTGTCGTATGTTTACTGTACAATGTTTACCATGCCTTACTATTTGTCATCACGCCATTGTGAAAATCAGCTGATCGTGCGATGTAGTTAATAAAACACCCGAGGTCACGCTACACACTAATTTCGCAGTACACGTACACATGCGTATCACATGATATGCTTATTCATCAAATTTAAAGTACCTTTTACTTTGTCTTTGCAAATATTATAATATCGTACGCAGCGCAGATAGCTAGATAACGTTGTTTGTACAGATATGAATATTCATTACATATATTGTATACTCATACCGTATTTATTAACTTATGAGAAATTTTAGTACTAACTTTAGTGCGTGCTGTAATGGCGTAATGTGAAGTTCTGTCATGCTAACGTCAACGAGATGTTCTTACCCATAATTTTCGTTTGGCTTACCGAATATTGGATTACTTCTTAACGAGTTAGTATTGTTGTGATAAGATTCTAAGTCATTTAAAATCGTTTGTGACAAGTCTAGGTAAGACATTGAATTCTGTTTGATTCTTGGGGAATGTTCGGTTTAATGACATCACCGGCGTTAGTAACCGATACGATAGTATTACTGCTATAGTACTTAGTAGTTAGTAGTACTAGCAAGTAGCATAGGTAGTGGTGGTAGAGGAAAGATGTAGCCTAGGCCATAGGCCTATACTGTACGGTTCTTGTAGCCATTATTTGTTATAGGCCTAGTTAGTACTAGCATCTAATTGTTTGTGCTAATATTCTTACTAGTCCTTTCTTGCAACGTCCGGTACTAAAAAGCGGTACGTGTAGCAAGTTCACGGGCAGTCTGTATGGGTCATTATTGATCAGAACTATTAACCTTAGATTGCTATTCCTAACAACATTACTTAGTATGCCTATCTATAATCTACTTAGTACTAATTCTAGACTAACTTAGACCTAACAATTCATTAACAATTCACATTAGCTTGTCTGTATGTCAGAGTCTGAATAGGCAAGACTGACAACATCTCAGCTAGCCTCAAACCTCAGTTAGCCTCAAACCTGGACTTGACCTAATGGTAGACCATAGGAATTGAGTAACATTCTTGGTGGACAGTCAAACCTATTTGTATATGACCCTGTACAGACAAACTACAGAAGTTACGTAGCAAAGTCCTGTGAGAATACCCCACAACTCGCACATTTCGGGCTCTTTGAGAATGGCAGTACATTGTAAACTATAGCCTTGTAATTGTATATCGACTTTCAGTCGTAATCTGCGACATTCAAGAGTTGCGGCGTATTCTGCAGTTAAGCAGAAGTTGTTTATGATTTATAGATTCAACCTTCCTAAATGAGTCTCAAAGTCGTATGATATATGTCACTGATGATGCATCGGTTGATCTTTTCTCTGCTGATAAATTCACTGTGATAATGATATATGAAACTTCTGTCTAATTTGTCAGAACTTTGGGATAAATGTTATACTAAATATTGTAACAAGTTGATATATAGCAATTTAAGACTTACATCCTTGTTTAATGTTCCATTATACAGATGGTGATTGGCTAAAGAGGTAGTGTGAGACTTTGTAGCCATGGAGATCATCAAGGGCATGTACTCTGGATTAAGGGATTGGTATGGCACCCTTAATCCAGCTACCTTGTCTGGTGCAATCGATATAGTTGTAGTGGAACAACCAGATGGCAGCCTGGCATGTTCTCCATTTCATGTGAGATTTGGAAAGATGGGAGTTCTTAGAAGTACAGAGAAAGTGGTAAGTTATTGTTCTTCTCCAATTCTTGGCCGTGTGAAACATTAATGTGAGCTTTTGGTAAATATTGCATTGCACATCCTTTCGTTATATGTGCTCTCTTACCTTCTTGGACATCTTTGTCTCTTGTAAAACGGGATATAATGATGATGGGTATTGCCTTCCCTTGGAATAAGATGAGCAGATCTTATTCAGGGTCACTATATTGATGTTACTGTATCTCAAGTTGACATCAGAGGATAATACCTACATTTATGTTTAAAAGGAGAGATTTAAAATTTGAGGGCATCATTTGATTGGTGAGCACTATATTATAAGGATGAATGGGAAATGCACATGATTGGAGTATGAATGGAATTTAGGCCCAGGTAAGTTTAGTTTGTAGTCGTAGACAACAAGCTGTCTTTTATAGCTCTCTACACAGAAGACTAAGCAAGACAAATTGACATTATTGCCAGGTGTTTTTCAAATCCTTAATCATTACATATATCGCTTTGCACTGCCTTTCAGTGAAAATTTGGAAAAGTCATTCAGATCTTGTAGGTGAAACTGAAATTATTTTTAAGTTTTATAACTTAAATAACCCCTTTTCCAATTTCTATGAAAAGGTGGATATCGAAATCAATGGACAACCTGTGAATCTCTATATGAAGTTGGGTGATAACGGAGAAGCCTTCTTTGTGGAGGAAACAAATGAAGAAGAGGTGCGTATAACATTGATCTTAGTTTAAGTCTTTTGATTTGTCGATGTTGAGACTGGGAGTTAATCAAATAGCCTGTCATTTTCCTAAAGCAAATTATTGCTATCTGGCTGCAAACTTTGCTACACTCCCTACAGAGTTTTACATCTTGTGCCATACATTTCTGTCCCTTGTAGTTTTCTGTACCTGACTTTAACAAATTATTAATGCCATGGAACCTTTAAGCACTCTTCTAGTTTAACATTTATTAATTGCTTTGGAGCTTACAAGAGCTAGGATAACATCACAAAACATGGTATGTTTTGAGTCTGTAAAATCATCTCTATATTTAGATGTTAAAATTCCGTTCGGTACTGTGCATTGATAAGCGATAACTGTATGCATCTTTTGTGTGGTAATGAATTAGCACAACTTGAGCATGTTTCAGTTAAGGCGATAGGTACATTACAGCAAATACAAGGTGGGAAAGGACAATTAATTGTAGAGGATTGAAATATTTTAATTTTAATTTGATTTTTCTGCTAGGAATCCGTCCCGGCTAACCTGGCCACATCCCCCATACACTCGGACCTGGCACTCATGGAAGAAGGGATTCGACGGCTTCACGCTGGCGAACTTAATCGTGGCGTTGCGGAGAAGCCGATCGAGCGACAGAATGATTCTTCCGAGAATTCGGGCAAGAGAAGTAATGACGATGTCGGTAAATTATTGAAATATATCAAAGAGCCGCACGATGCAGAGGATATGAGGGAACTGGAGAAGCTGGTGGGGGACGTGGAAGTCACAGTCGAGACGGAGGTGGGCAGAGGGAAGGACAAACGGCAGCTGAGACTGACAGGGTCGTTGAAGGGGAAGGAAGACACGGACAGCCAGTCCAGTCTGGACGACAGTAGTAGGGACAATAGATACGGACGACAGATCTCGGACGACAGCACCACCGGGATTCCATCGTCCAATCAGAAGGCCCGTACGAAATTCAGGAAAAAGAGGAAACGGGACGTCAAGAGAAACATTTCGTCTAGCTTGAGTAGCACAGACATGACGACCACGTGGCGACAGGGCTCTCTGTCGGATTCGGACGGCTCTTTCTCCTCCTCCGATGAATTGGACAATAACGGCATGTTCACCATGGAAGACGTCGATAGTCTGGCCTCCCCCAGAGTCCCCCCTATTCGGGAGCCGCTGGACCGAGCAGACCCCTTGAAAGGAATTTCTGCGATGACTTCAGAGGATTGGTCCGCCGTGTCCTTGCATCCGTCGGACAGAATCTTCCATGTCTTTTCTGAGGGCGACATGACACCGTTAATCAGGTGAGAACTATCGAGCAGGGTTCTGTCTTTGTCTTCATAATCTTTTGATATTGTCTATTTCCAATGTCACTGTACAAGGAATTACAGCGTAGCGCTGTAAATCGTTTCCATACAACCACAAGGAGGGCTTCTTATTTTCTCAGTGTTAATTTTACGTTATTCATTTTTTTTTCTCTTTTTTTACCCCATCAATTACAGCCCAGAAACAACTCGTCCACCAACTCCAAAGAGTGACACAGAATTAGAAACCAACAACCGTCCTTTTCACATCTCAAGGAATAAAGGATCCATCTCGGACACTGAGAAGATCGAATGGAACTGGGGAGAATTACCCGAGGTGAGAATTCCGTTCTAATTTACATCGTCGTTGGTCTTGTTCACGGTTCTAACGTCTACAGAATAATGAAACTGAAACGGCAGACATTTGGATTTGGTCAAATTTTTCTTTTTCTTTTTGCGATACTGAATCGTGCACATATTTGAGTTCATTTACTGTACATAGTTCAACAAGTAAGAGTTTTCTGTTCTAACTAATCAAGGAAAAAAAACATATGGAGATCCCTACCAGCTTCTTGTTGGCAGCCCAGCTTGCATAATATATAACATGCATGAAAGCTGTACAGAAAAGTTGCCATATATACAGTATGGTTTACACAGTAGAATAAGGGACAACGTCCAAAATTATATCTGTTACTAAGGGGCTTCTTAATGGCCACCGAGTCATGTACTCTAAGCTACACAATACATTTCCAAAGTCAGTGAAACTGGCCACATGATAATGATGCCTTGTTTCTACTGTAGACCTTAAAAAGTTGGTAACAGTCCAACTGTTCTTGCTAACTAATTATAATACAATCGCGGGATCATATTTCATACAGAGAAGTTTGAGGAGAGTAAAACCTATAGATGCATTCAACAGATGCATATGAAGTGTTTCTTAATGCATATGAATGGTTTCTTAATGCATATGCAGTGTTTCTTAATGCATATGAATTGTTTCTTAATGCATATGAATTGTTTCTTAATGCATATGAAGTGTTTCTTAATGCATATAAAGCATCACCTTGCGCATCTGAAGCATCACCTTGTGCATATGAATTGTTTCTTAATGTGCATTATGTAGTGTTACTTATGCATATGAAGCATCACCTTGTGCATATGAATTGTCTCATTATGCATGTACAGGATATATGCAAGTATCGCCGGATGTTTACATTACAACCACATTTCTCAAGATCATGTGGTCGTCTCGCCACAGAATTCTCTTGGCACACAGAGCAGTGTGTTGTACTCTGCTGGTACAAAAATGTTCTGTGTTTGCACTGTAGATGTAGTGAGATTGCCAGTATATACAAGCGTGGGTTGGGCACAAATATCTTTAAATTTTAATTGCAAACATCACTAATGTGGAATTCACATCATGCCATGCTTGAAAAGAAGGCGTACTGCATACAGATATGTGGTTAAAAATGTCTATGTACCTAACAAGATAAATATTGCAAAAAAAATGTAAAGTATGATTACTGTTGGGAGTGTCAAAATACTGTACTATGCACTTCACAGTAGTTCAATACAGTGTTGCCCAATGCCCATGACAAGGTGTTTCCTGCTGAAAGACATTTAAATTGCTATTCCTGCCGAATTGGCCAAGAATGTGCTGATGTGCGACACAATTTCATGATTCATATCAAAAATGATATGTGGGAGAAATTTGATGAGATTAACTCAGTTTGGATGGCCCACCCGAGGAACTATAGACTATAGTTCAGTATTAATTTGTCTCTCCTCCAGATATGGTTGGTACAATTTCAGTTGCAAAGCAATTTTTCCGTCATTGGAATGCTGTAATTAATGCTCTTGTTCAAGACTGTTAGTGACATGTAAAGTGCCTCCCATATTTAAGAATACATGCTAAAATAACTGCTTGGAATTTCTAAACAAAGCGAGAAAAACATGTATTATCATATTTTAAAAATCTCACTTTGGTATTTGGAGAAACCACTGTCACGTGACCCTTCTGCATCTTTAACCTAGCGTCACTTACAAGACGGAGAACCGATAAAGCAACCCGAGGAAGGCGAGGTACATAATTACAAAGCTTGAGTCAGAAAACTAAAATATTTAACCTTCCTCATGCCAGCATATAAAAGCTTTCAGACTCATTTACATACAGTTACAGTACTTAGCTAGTGCTGCATTATGTGGAAGCTCTCTGTGATCAAAGAAAGACTAAAATAAACTAAAAAAAAATAAAAACTAAAACAAAAATTAAAAACTAAAGAAAAGAAAACAAACACCACCAAGGATGGACAATGGCTCTTTGTGTTAAAGCTAGTGTAAGCTGTGTTTATTGACCAGTGGACTACTGTAGCTTTAAATGTTAACTAAAGTAACACAACTGTAGACCTTCAATTTGGTTTGTAGAGGAATGTACAGTACTGTACTTCAAAAACCAAAACAAAACAAAAATTGCCAAGATCTGCTTGTACGAGTAAATTACGAGAAAATGTACCTGAAACTTGTTTTTATGTCCATCAAACCGTTACTCATACATGTGGGTGCTTTGTGAAGTGTTTTGTTAGAGGAATTGACTGTATGAAATTGTGTGGTCTGGAAGTAAGTTGAGATGCTTCCGAGATGATTGAGGTAAATTGTTGATGCAACTTTTCGATCACAGAAAGCTTTCAAAGAGATGAGTGAAAGATCCGCTCGCTTCAACTATACAGTACATAATTACTGTAACATACGCAGTATTCACGTCATCATGTCAGACAACATGGCTTGGGTTACGTACACTCATAAATCATATCTGCTTTTCATGTTTGTCCATCCAGGTATATTTTGAAAAATATGCAATTTTTATTGAAAATTTCCCTGGATACATGTACTGCTATATACAAAGCGCCGAAGACCCAATATACTGTAGTTTTCTTTTTCCGTTCAATTATAATAATAATAATAATAATTTATGTTCATTAGCATAGTTGCTAATCATGTGAAAGGCACAGTTTAATCGCCATGTTCCATGTTAATATGCTTCCATTTCAGAGCCTAACTTTAAATACTATAAATATCCATGAGCTACTGTACTTTATAAAGTTATCAACCAATTATGCAAAAAATCCTGCTTGCAAATATCGAGAGAAAATGGTTCTTATTTGTGTGAATGATATACAGTACATACAGTAAAGCACTGTACAGTACGGCAATGTGCAGTACAGTAAACAATGGAAATTCGTTCTTTTGTGCATGAAATTGCATTTTCTGTTGGATATATTCTATTGTCCTTTCCAGGTAATGCCTCACTATGACACTATTAAAGTGTTCCAAGCTAAATGGCTGCATATTGTGTCCCGGGTTGCGAAATATAAAAATTCCCTGGAGTCTACCAAAATTCATTCCTGCTTTTGTTGAGCCGGTGTGGTTTGATAATATGAATATTCATGAAGCTTGCAAAAGTGCATATGTTGCATTTTCAATTTTCCTTTCCATAACTACTGAAGGTAATGACAGATGAATCCCATACAGTGGAAGCTGCAGAGGTATATTCTTGATGTTTGCATGACCCTTTGCAAGTCTTTGAATATGCACATGTTGGTTGCTTTTGTTTCAGGCTACTTTTTTTTTGCATATATCTACATGCTGCCTTTGTTGTATATCACCAAGTTGTTTATATTTTCTTTTTCCAATTCCATTAATTTTCCATCCTCTTTGTGTTGCTAAATTATTGTTTATATTCTGCTTTTTGATTTGCAGTTTTTGGTTTGCTTTCTTGGTTTAATATTTCAACTACAGTATTTCCCGCCATTCTTTCAAGACCAGGATTTCCTATTCTTTAATTTCCAGTAAAATGACTTTGATAGTTAATTGAACTTGAAATGGTTGGTCAGTGTAGTTAATTAGCTTAACTTGTCAACTTGAATACTTTCATTTAAAAAAAAAAAACTGAATCATATTCCATAGAAAATATACTTTTTCCCTATGACTCAAAAATGCTGAAAGCTTGCTTCAACTAATAATCTTTTTGCTCTAGAATTACCTCGGTAACTGTGTATTAAACCAAGCCTCATCAGTCAGTTTTGATGGACTGTTAATGTTTTTCATTTTTTTTCCCCCTTCTGAATGCCTGAGGGCTACTAGGTCAAAATATCTTGTTGACAAAGATATCTTGTTTTGGTTAATAATTGTTGTTATGAACCACTAGGACTAATGATTAAATGTCTGCCAACTTCAAAATTGCAAGATTTGATTGATGATGCTACGTACTGTATCTTAACACGGCATAATGTGACACATAAACTCCACACTATTTACTTGTCTTCTCATGCCCAGAGGGGGTGTGATGGAGGGGGGGGGGGGGGTGCGATGGAGGGGGAGTGTGGAGGGTGCTTGATTCCTAAAGGCTAACCCTGTACAGTTTTTCAAGTTACCATCTTGAATCTGCTTGAAGAAATAGTTATTTTGAGAGCAAATCTACGATTCGATAGATCTTCCATAAAAAAACACCATTAAAAGGGGTAAAACACTCAAAACCAAAGCTTTCATTATTTTCATGATGTAAACAATGCTAGTCAAAAATGAATATTAACATTAAATTAAATGTTGATTGATAAAGAAGGTTAACGTTTATCATGTCTTTCATCTTTGCCAAGTTGTCCTCGTCGAAACTTCGTACTTGTCAAACTGTTCGCTTTAATCTTAAAGGTGGGAGCGTGACGGTCATAACATCTTTGTGAGCTTTCTCAAAGTCTTGAATGAAGTCAATATAGTGACCTTTATGCATAATATACAAGCACAATATCAATGCAAGTCTATAAAGAAGTGGCTTGATGCCGCATATACAGTAGCCCTGTGCATTGTACAGCACTGCTTCATAAATATACACCTTATGTAAGGATCATACACTTTTATTGTACAGTACTGTACCATCTATAAGAGAGCCCATCTTCTTTTTTGTATTTTAAGCATTTTATTCTTGAAGAGCCTACAGGTTCTCTCATGAAATAAACATTTTAAAATCTGTTAAAATTTCCGATTCCCAGATGACCTAGACTCTGCATGCATTATCATTAACATCAGTTGTTAAAGGCATTGAAGACTCGCCCCAAACCACAGTAATGAAACGTGATACCTTGTTATCTTTTATCTGGACCTGAGATGTCCATCGCTGCTACCCTGTATTGTGGGTATTGACCTAAGCTGTATGTATTGACTGTACACTAGTGTCTAATTACCGACGGTAGCAAGCTGTGTGTGTATTTTCTGGGATCAATGGTGGTATCTAACACTTATGTTACACCTCATTGGAAACTAGGTCAGATTACCGGCATCAGAGGTTTCTTTGTGCGGGAGTCTTCAATGCCTTTAACTTGTCTACAGTGATAATGAGCAGTGTTACTGTTGCTTGTGCACCTACTTTCTTATTTTGTGAACGATAGAAGTCTTAGAGTCACCAGACAGAAGACTGCTCCGAAAGTCCTCATTTAACTAATTTACTTCGCTCCTCTGTTACCTGTCTCCAAACTACATCTGTACTTTCCCATCTACCTAGACACGACTGGAAACGTGTTAGCAAAGTGCCGCCCTCTATTTCCACTTCCGGGGCACCAACCCACTCTCTCCGTCCTACCATTCAGACGTAAAAACTACGTGATGTTTGTTCCGGGATTCCGATCAGATGATTCTCTATCACTCTCTAACACTTTGGTGATCGTCTCTTGGATAAATTTGGATTCACAATTAGGAGAAAGTGGGCGGAGACTCGGAAGTAGGAATAGAGGGCGCAGTGCTAAAATGTTTTCAGTCATGTACAGTAGCTTAGTAAGATGGGAAAGTACTGATTTAGTTTGGAGACAGGTCAGTATCGTCACTCGTAAATCCCTATTTATTTTGTCTTTGCTTCTTGAGAGTGCCGGTATATTGGTACTGCCGGTAGTGTTCTACAGTATATATACATTACAGCTCCCTGCATCTTGCAGTTACCAGATTGATTTTCATCTTTTCCCCTTTCAGCTGTTTCTTTCAAGATGTTTGTTTGATATTATCAATTCAATACTTTCATATTGCTCTAATTGTATCAAGGTGGTGTTCATATTATATACTGTATATATATATTTAAAAGCAGGATTAATAAGCTAATATGCCAGTTACAAATGATATGGTATTATGTATGCTGATATATGCATGATCTAAAATCGACTAAGCGATGGTTGTGTTAATATTATTTACAATACATGTATCATTGTACACATGTGTTATAAAAGAAGGGTTGGATTTACCTTACCAAGTGCTAAATTCAATAAGGCCCGACATTACCAGGTTTCTTGGGAGTTGAAATGTTGGTAGCATCTCTCTTGTAAAAGTTGTGATACATATTTAGTTACTGTGTCCACAAGTTGTTGCATGTAATTAAGATTTGTCCATTAGATTTTGTGCTGATGAAGCAATTATTCCATTGTTCTATCTAAAGGTAAACAATGCAGGATTTTACAGACAGAAATAAAATCATTTGCTAATTCTTAAAAGAGCAGATACTGTAGAGTACCTTATGATTATTATTATCTATAAAATCTTAGCAGGTATGAAGCTGTTGACAGAGCGACTCTTAAACTATATTTAACAACAAACCGCAGTTATTTAAACAATAACAGCAAAACAAAATGTAGTTAATTAGGTCCAAGGTACATTGCTAATAACATATATACACTTATCTGTTACCTATTATAGAATCACTGGTCTCGACAGAAAAGCAAACAGTTGATGCGAAAAGTTACCTAATTGTTGGTTGGAGGCACCAAACATTGGGTTTGAGGGGGGGAAGGGGATGGGTATGGTAGGGGGAAGGGGGTGGGAGGGGTAGTTCAACACAGTGGGAGACCTTGTAGCAGCTGAAACATGGTTGCTAATTCAGTTCTTTTCACTATTTTAATGATGATCTCATTGAATGGTTAAAAGTGGATGTTGTAACAAAACTGGGTCAAAGACGGTCCCTCACTGCCATGTGTCCTATGATAATTGGGGAGTAATAAGTATGAGGTAAATAAAAATAGGGGGTTCTTCTTGAGACAGTACTTTCCACTGGATTATAAAGACAATGCAGATATAATTTAGATATAATTTAAGTAGATTTCAAGTTCATCTCTTTTCGTCTTCTCCTACTTTAGGCCAGTCCAGAATCCAAGAAAAAGACAGAGAGCTCTCAGATCGATCATGGGAGCGAAAAGTCCAAAGCGGAAGAAGAGAAAGACCGAAAGTCACTTTGGTCTCGCCTGTCCTTCAGGAGAGGTCCCCAGGATGGGGGAACCCAGGGGGGCATGTACCTTGACGACCTAGCCTCGGATGCAATCGACCCAGAAGTCTATGCCTTGTACTTTCCCGAAAGGTATTGTTTCCTGACTCTCACAATGCTCTTTCCACACATCATACATCCATCTTAAAAGTGTGTTTCCAAAACCACTAATATGTCACTTCATTACTTTGGCTTTTTTTCTGGCATCTCCAGTAAGAAAACAAGGGAGGGTAGTGGGAGGGTGGTGGGGGGAGGGGGTAGTAGGAGGGTGATGGGGGAGGGGTAGTGAAAGGGAGGGTGGTGTGGGAGGGGGTAGTAGGAGGGTGGTGTGGGAGGGGGTAGTGGGAGATTGTTGGAGGTCAGATAAAGTGCCACCGACTTCTATAGCTGGATAGCTCAGTTTCAGTTATAGCACATTGCATGAGATGTTTTGGGTAGATTCCTGTTTAAAATTAATACAGTTTTGCATTCCTAAGTCAGTTCTCTTGTGGCTGATTGTATCGAGAAGACAAAGTCAATTGGATCAGAGTTGCAATATAGTTAATGCATGTTCCGAGATGGTACGAATCCCTGTTAATATTTTTATAGTAGAACTGTAACAGGACTAGGAGTCAAGTTCATAAACTTCGCGATCTCCAGTCTGTAGGTGTACCAATGACAATACTCATGTGCTTATCTGAAGACTAGAGATTCGGAAGGGTGCCTTCGTGGGTCGTGGGTGATCTATTGTGGACCCTTAGGATACCTACAGAACATTGCAGTTTAAGGTTATACTAGTTTATACTAGTTATCAGAAGATTGTCCAACTTTCGACAATATTACACTTTTTTTTGCATATTCATATTTTCCTTCTATCCAGACGATTAAGACACATCTCACAAGACCTTAAAGATGAAGACAAGTCTTCAGATCTCGGGGCATCCCTCCCTCAGTCTCCAAACACCGTGGAGTTTGAGTCCCCTCCTAGTCTGGATGACCTCAGGTCAGTCTTAACTCCTCTTCTCTTCTCTCTTTCACATGTTGCGTTTTTATCTAGATGTTACATTTGCGATTGAGTTGTGACCATAAATTCATCATGGAAGTGTGCCGAATGCTATGGATACAAAAGCTGCATTTGTCTTCAATGATGCAGGCATGAGCTATTTCCGCGAATTCGGGGAATATCCGTGAATTCTTTTCTACCTCTGGGACAAAAACTATTATCCTAACACATTGTAGCATACGCAAACTGGAGCCTATACCGCAATTTTTTGCAAAGTTCCGTAATTTTTTTCTTACCCCAGGCTCATCCCTGATGATGAAACAGTCCACTGGGAGAGATCTTTTAGTAAAACTCACGTCATGTCATTTATTCCTCGTTTTCACTTTTAAATAAGGTCTTATGATACTAAAAGGTGAATGAAATACAAGAAATGCCTGCTTTTTTTTATGATCATCCATTGTGATCAGATCCTTTAAGATCTGGCCTCTAGTCATTCAAACTTCCATGTTGAAAGTTTTGCAAGTTCTCACCTATCTTTGTTTTCCATGAAATTTGAAATTTGGTGAAAAGGTTATTGTAGTTAAGGTGAAGCTTCTTACAGTTTCTAGCTCTAAAACTTCTCTATAGACATTAAGGGGCAGGGGAAAGGGATGGGAGCATACGGAGGGGGGGGGAGGGGGATAGAGGTGTTCAACTTACAACCATAAATTATGCCTGAGTGAGGAAAAATTTGTCTTTCAGTAGGATGGGATCAATGGAGGCCTAAACTTTTAACCTCCTTTAAGTCCCTAGGTGACAATTTTTTGGGAAATTCAGATGTCAATAGCAATGATAAACTTTTAAAATGTATGATTGGTCTGTGTCGCCCACTTCCCTAAAGCTCTAAGCAGTTTGTATATTTTCTAAGCACTTCCAAACTCACAGAATACACAGTTGTTTTTCACACTTTCACACAATTGTTGTTGATGTGTCGGTTATCTGTGAAAGGAAGCTATCGGAAACGATTGATTTCCTCTCCTGGGATCCTTAGACTTTAAGAGTATCGATGTTGTTGCATGCGGGAGGAGTTGAGTTGGTTTTTGAAAAACACATTCATCCAGTCGGGGTCAAAATTCCCTGTGAATCCGAATGGTTCATCGTGATGGATTTTAAACTGTTCTAGCTTTGTCTGGCTATATGACAGACCTGTCTGTAAGTTGCTCAGACAATAGTACCATGTGACTTGACTTGCAAAAAGCCCATATTAGTTTGCTACCCAAAGTGTCTGCTAGTTGGCTACAAAAAGCAGACTGAAGATTGGCTACACAGAAAGGCTGTCAGTTGGCTACACAAATAGCCTGTCTGTTGGCTACACAAATAACCTTGTCTGTTGGCTACACAAATAGCCTGTCTGTTGGCTACACAAATAAACTTGTCTGTTGGCTACACAAATAGCCTGTCGGTTGGCTGTACAAATAGCCAAAAAGTCTGTCGTATGGCTACACAAATAGCCTGTCTGTTGGCTACACAAATAACCTGTCTGCTGGCTACACAAATAACCTGTCGGTAGCCTACACAAATAACCTGTCGGTAGTCTACACAAATAACCTATCGGATGGCTACACAAATAGCCTGTCGTTTGGCTACACAAAAAGCCTGTCAGTTGGCTACACAAATAGCCTGTTGGTTGGCAACACAAAAAGCCTGCTGCTTGTCCACAAAAAAGGGCTGCTGGTTGGCTATGCAGAAATCCTGTAGATTGGTTACACAAATAGCCTGTGCAGGGTGGCAACACAGCAGGTTAACAAGTTAGCTAAAATAACAATAAAAAGGACTGTAAATTGGCTACACCAATAGACCCCGGGTTGGCCAAACAGAAAGGTTGGCTTGCCAAGAACCTTGTCTATGCAAAAAGCCTGTAGTAGCTTCCAACACAATAACTTCTGTGTGGTTACACTTAACAATACTTTTTGGTGGGTTATGTTAACCTTTAATTAAGTTTTAAATAGACTATGTAGCTAACTTTGTCCAAAGGAAGTTAACTGTGAGTAGCATTTGAAAAACTAGCTAGAGCTGTAGAAGTTAATGTTGCATTATTCTTTGACACTTCGATTGCTTCTATAGGTTTATACTAGAGGGGGAGGGAGAGAAGGGAAGTGGAGGGGGGGTGATTTTCATTGTTACTCCTGTGATCATACCCCTTGCCCAGCACTTGAAACACAGACAGTTTTATTTACTGTTTTTAACCATTACTCTCAGCTAGGTTCCCGTTATACCTCTTATCAGATAATGGAGTTATTTTTGTCATTCTGCGCTGTCAACAACCCGTTTATCATGGCCTCTCCGTTTAAAAACATTCTCCGGTCTTTTAGTTTGTTTGTGTAATAAGAGATAAGCTGGGAACAGCAGTGAACTTTGAATGGAAAAAAGAAATAACTTTGGTAACCCCTGGAGCGATTAAACTGCTCAGCAGACCAGAGCTGGATTTCTTTTTCATTAATGGTAACTGCTTTTATTTGTTATCTCTGTTTATTTTGTAGGTTCTGTAATGATATTCAGATGTCCCTCTGTGGAGGACTGGAGATGGAAATTGGAGAGGTCCCTATGGGTGAGTAATCTGACTCTAATAGGCGAATAACAAAGGATCAGAGGCTTTGTTACAAAATACAAACAAACGATAGTCATTGTCTCTGAAGCCCAAATGGGATGTATTGTTTGACATCTGCTTCTTTAAGAGGATTATGATCCCCATGGCACAGAAAAATGAAAATGAATTTCACTTTTCTTTCATCTCTGCCAAATGTTCCATTCATCCAATTTTTTTTGGATTATTCAACATTTTGAGAATAACAAGAAGTAAAATGTGAAAACTGATCATGTTTTTGTTTTTTCAAGTCTGCATTGTGAAAAGCAAAAATGTAAACATTCCTAAAAGACTCTTTGGGGAAAATAGGAATTGTCATTAAGGGTGAGGTTTATTGTTAACAAAATGCACCACCACATTTGTTGAGAAGGAATGCCTGGCAGAGTTCATAGGATAAGTAGGGCACTAGTAACATATGGGTAAGCGATGTTTCAAAAAGTGGTTTATTTCTATGGTTGTTCAATTTTAGGAATCAAAGTGCATCTTCTTGAATATTTTAGGACTGGACGTTGCCCCTCACCCCCCCAATCCCATCATACACTAGCGCGTGGTGGCCAGTTGGCTATGGCGTCGGACTCGTGATCCAAGGATTGCTGCTTCGATTCATGCCTAGTTCATTACGTTGTGTCCTTGGGCAAGATGCTTAAATATCTCACTTGCCTCTCTCCACCCAGGGGTTAAATGGGTACCTGTGAGGTAACTTGTCATCATTGGGCGCAGTATATAACTGCTGCCGACTGGAGGGATTGTCTCAGGGACAGGTTATCATTGACCAGGGGTAATATAACGTCTGTAAAGCGCTTTGAGACCTATTGCTGGTGTTAAGCGCTATATAAAAATACACCCCTGTCTCTTTTATGTACTTAGCCACTTGCAGAAGATTAAGTAAATTTCAAATTACCCCGTGGGAGATGCTAACTCACTATCTCATTCTCCTCCTTCCATTCTCAGATAAATTCAACCAGCACATCATCTCCTTTGACAAATTTTCCAGCGACCCTATCATCTTGAGTAATCCTAACCTGGTAGTCAGGATAGGAGGTAAATTTTACACGTGGCAGGTAGCAGGGCCGATATTAATGTCCATGTTGGCCTTCCAGAGACCTCTGCCGGACCAAACCGTCACTAGTTTGATGAAGGACCAGAGACAGGAAGAGGGTGGTAGGAGAAGCTTTACAGAATGGCTCTGGCCCAGGAAGATGGGATCCCCCCGGAAGGTGAGAACTTAAGAAGGGATATATTGCAGTAACTCTTAAAATTCACTGTCTTAAGAATAACATATCTGGCAAATCTGCATGTTTAGGTCAAATTTACATTCTAACAGCATGTTTTTAGCATGAAGATGAAAAAAAAAATGGAAATTTGATGAACATTTATGAACATTCTGGCAACAGCAGAGTGAGTTATGCCAGTTTTGGTTTTCTTTATAATGTACAAATCATTTATCCATTAGGGGAGGGGGTGGGGTTGAAGAAACATGTTGCGTAGTGATGAGATTTCTAACTTCACAAACATTCTAAATGCATCCATGTTTGTAAATACGAAACCCATGTTTTTAGATCTTTAAGAGAGAACGAAGAGTAAGAGAGCATTGTAGAATTCTCATCTATGACTTGCATTTCCGTTTCTCCTCGACTATCAGGGAGAAGTTTCAGAAGAACAGATGGAAGGGCGGATATCGGAAGGTTCATCCAAAGATGAGGTTGTTGTGAACTTAGAGGACGAAGTCAAACAGGAGTAAGTTGTCTACAGAGAGTTAAACGACCGTAAATCACCTTATTGTCCCAGTCTGGCATAAGTCCAAGGAAATATCCAAAGCAAAACACATGTCCACTAATGAAGGAATACCTTCGTGTACGTCCTTCACCTGCAAGAACATTTCGTATGGATATTTTACTAGCCTAGATGTGTGCGTAATTGGGGTGACAGCTGGAAATGAAATTTCTATCAATAAATTTCCATGATAATGTGTACGAATGAGATGGTAATGCATATGCATATTTTTAAAGTGAACCAAGGTGGGTGGTGTGTATCATACAGTGATTTGTGACTTGGTGCCTCAGAGCAGTTTAATGATTTTGGCACTTCATGAATGCCATTGATTGTTTATTGATTTATCGATTGATTGCTCGATTATATAGAGATTAGTAGTGAACATGACTACTGTTAAAATGCATTCAAAGTTCAGAATAATTTCATACAGTCTAAGCTCGCCTTGTGGGTGTTGTTTTGTAAAGAATAATAAGTTTTGGTCAATTGTGACATAGAGCAAATCATAATTGTATAGCTGTTCTAAAGCTTTGCATCAGTGATTCAGGAGTCGCATATGCTCAGTTGTCTGACAAGTTTGAAACTATAAATCATTCAGCAAACGAGAACAAACAGGTCGACCTACTCCCAATCGGAAGACGTAAGTTAATCCTCTCTCCCCTTGTTCGTCCTTAGCTCTGCGGAAATCAAGGAAGACTGTGAAGACGGGAGTGTCAGTGGCCAGGTTAAGGACATCTTGCAAGGTGTGGAACATCAGCGCCAGGCGACTGCCAGTCCAGAACGATACAAGAAAAGTATCCGACTGTCTTCAGAAGAACTCGTAAGTAGTTTGATTTGCTACGTTTTTGTACAAAACTGCTTAGCTCTCCTATAGATGGAGAGAGACATAGGTCCATTTTAAAATAAAACAGAGACAAATAGGTTGTACCTATCCTTATGGCCAAGATCCTCTTGTCCAAAATTGATAGGTACCCCATTCAAGTGCAACATCTAGGTAAGGTACTTTTATGACTTAATGAGTTTGTTCAGGGAGTTTTTCTACTTGCTAAGCCCACAAGGGTGTTTTTCTTAGATCAATTACTATCACATCTGTTATTTCTTATATATTTGACTTATTCATTTGTACCGTGAAGAAGCAAATAAATGACATGAAATGATTTTAGCAATTTCATATATATAGTACTTTTCATTTCTGCATCGTTTACTCATGTAAAAGACTGGTGTGTCGGTGAATAATTTATAAGTTGTCACAAATACAGTACCACTCAATTTGGTCAAATTTGCTATTATACATATGCACAGATGTGTAGCAATTTTCACTCACAGCATAATTGTTTTTTCTCTTTTAGTATTTCACAAGAAGTAAAATTGTGAACATTAAATTACCTCCTGTATGTGACCCTAATTCAACAGACTAAAAATAGACGTGTTGTTAATGTTGGGGCATACACATGGAGACATCTAGTTTCAAGGACATCCATTTGCCTGAAAAGCCCGATCCTACATATTTTACGATCGCTAGCTCCCCATTTTGCTCAGGTATTTTCAGCAGAACAGCCCAAAATATAGTATATTTTCACATTTTCTTTGCAGAAAAAGTTGAATTTGAAGCCTGGTCCTAACCATGTGTGTTTCTCCGTCACTACCCGTTACCAGGGCACCACACAATGTCAGGCTACCATATATCTCTGGCGTTACGACAGTAAAATTATCGTGTCTGACATAGACGGCACCATCACAAAGTAAGTCAGATTCGTAGCAATCCTTGCATATTGGGTTGCGGCAGTGTTCAATGTTTTCTTTAATATATAAAAATAATAAGAATATAATAATAATAACTAGTCTTATATAGTGCAGACTCAAAAGTTGTTCAATGCGCTTAACTGGTGCTGAAGGTGCAAAAACTAATAAAGTTGAGAGATGAGAAAGTTTTAAGACAATGCCTGAAGTGAATAATAGAATCCAAAGACCTAAGTTCAACCGGGAGGGGGGTGTTCCATAAACGTGGTGCAGCATTCAGAAAGCTACGGTCACCGAAAGATCTTGTAAATGACATTGGAACCTGAAGTTGAAATTGATAATGCGAACGTATTGTTCTACATTAAGCGAAATTAATGTAGGTTGGGGTACCAGTTTTAATGGCACGAAAAGCTAGAATGAGGATTTTGTAATCAATAGTTGGAGTCTCATTGGAAACAAATGTATTTCTTCCAGTATAGGAGTGATGGGGAAATATCAGATAATTGATATCAGATAATTAATACCAGATAATTGATATCAGATAATTGATTGTTCTTACTAAACTACCCTTCTTTTTTCAGCTGTTCACATATGCATTTGTTAAAATCACCTCATTTAGAAAATTCGACGCCCCCCCCAAATAAAAATACCCTATCATTTTCTTGCTGATAGCATGATGCAGTTCTCACTTACAGGAGCAAAAAATCACATAGATTTTTGGAATCGATTAACTTTTGCATCGGCAATAAGCCCCTGAAAATATCTCCTCTCCCGTTCAAATCTGTTAATTTCTCAGTCAACTCTGCGAAAGTTTAGATTTCCCTCAAAGAACTTTGGATGTGGATTAAACATCTCTCGTTTATACGTGTTCAGGTCAGACGTCTTCGGTCAAATCCTTCCGGTCATCGGCAAGGACTGGACGCACTCGGGGGTCGCGAAGCTCTACGACGCCCTCAAGAAGAACGGTTACGAGTTCGCCTTCCTCTCGGCGAGAGCTATCGGCCAGTCTAAGGTTACCAAAGATTACCTGAAAGGAATATGCCAAGATTCCCTCTCCCTTCCAGATGGCCCTCTCCTATTAAATCCAAGTTCATTACTTAGGGCATTACACAGGTAAGCACTTTGATGTTATGGTGTAAGTGTAATCTTAAGTGATGATTATCATTCTGAAGTCTGTATTTTGGTTCAAGTGAATGGAAACGGGAATGGGGTTGGGGGTGGGGAGAAGGCGTAAGGATAATTTGTGTGGAAAGCCTGCCACCTGCTTATTTTTTTATTTGGGAGGGGGGGGAGGTGGAACCTTGGTTGTGAGGATAACGTAGTGTACTGGATAACTGGTATTTCAGTTAATCATTTGGTTAGGGAACCTGTTGGGAATCTGGCATGGCTGAGGTGTGGGGGGGAGGGGTGGAAGGGGGATTAGAAGTCTAGTAGCAGTGGCCAGTACTAAATGTCAGAGAATTTATTTTGATATAAGGATTTCAATTTAATACTGTGACATTATCTGAGCAGTAGTGAGTCCTGGTTTTCCAGCACCTTAGAAATATTTCTGTCAGCTTAAGTTAGTATTTGAGCCAAACGTTTACACTACCATCCTCTGGAGGAGGAAGAGGAGTGGGGGAGTGGGGGGGGGGGCTGTGAGGATGAATCGGGTTGTTTTTGTAGTAAATGTTACAAAAAAACATGACACTTGGGTACAATGTTGGCATAGTTTCTGTTTTCCTGTTCGGTAGAAAGTTTTCTCACCATGACCTATGGTCAACATAAATGGAGGAGGTTAACAGCAATGTATACACACTTGTAAATGTATGTGTGTGTGCATGTAAACATTGGTCATACTGGGCATGGTTGTCATGTTGGTGGCCCCTTGCAGCACTGTGTGGTAGGCTTTCCCACTATCGATCTACTCATGGTGTATCATGTCTACCTGTATCTACTTATGGTGTTTTATGTCTACCTCTCACTACCATATCTACTCAAAATGGTGTTTTATGTCTACCTCTCACTAGTGTATCTACTTATCATGGTGTTTCATGTCTACCTGAATCTACTCATGGTGTTTTATGTCTACCTCTCACTACTGTATCTACCCATCATGGTGTTTCATGTCTACCTGTATCTACTCATGGTGTTTTATGTCTACCTCTCCTTGTTTATAACCACCAGGGAAGTCATCATCAAGAAACCAGAAGAGTTTAAAATCCGCTGCTTGAAAGACATCCAGTCTTTGTTCCCATCGGACGATAAAGGCAGTCCTTTCTATGCAGGATTCGGAAATCGAATCAACGTAAGGGCCCCATTATATTAACCTTTCTTAAAACTTGTAAATACATAGCATGTATGTATGTGTTTGTGTGTATGGGTGGGCGTTTGTATGTATGCGTGCATATGTGTATGAAAGTACGTATGCGTGCATGTATGTATGTATGTATAGAAGGGTGGCTGCCTACCTCCACCTGCACCTCTGTGATTGTGGCCATTGCTATAATCCTGTGTGTTCGCTACTGAACTTTCTGCATTTTTCAAACTTGGCCGTTTGCATCATAGTATGCCCATGTACTTTCCTCATTCCCTCATTTCAAGCTAGTGAATAAAAATTTGTAGGGAATAATTTAGTCTTTAAATTTTGTGTAGCACTTTCAAATGCTATGAAGGTTTCCCCCCCCCCCCCCCAATTGAATACTTTAGTTCCTGTGTAGATAACCGCTATATATCGTTACACTTGTATAGCAACTGGCCCTTTTTGTATAACAATGTTTTTCGATGCGAAACTGGATAAGTTATTCTCGGTCTATGCTCGAGTGAGTGACCTTCATATTTTTTAACCTCTTCGGATTTCTTGACTTCTGCAATATTCTATATGTCTAGTCAGGAAATGATTTTCTTTTCTTGTAAATCAAAAGGTTTGATCTACATAACTATTTCTCACATGCCAGTAAATTTTATTTAATGACATTCTGGACTTGAGCTAAGTAGTATCATTCTCTATTGGCACTCTTAATCTCACTAAATAGTTTCTGTCATCTTTGGCTTGCTCTACTCATCTGAATAGGGCGCTCAAGGTTGTGTTTAAGACTTTTAGCTCTATTAGCAAAAATAAGCTTTGACAAACTAAAGTGTCGCCTCCGCTCTGATCTTTCCTTTCATATCTTTATTTTTTCAAATTTATTCTCCTTACTTTCTTATTTTGTGCCTTTTTGGAGCACTTAAAAAGCAAGCTTTCGCAACCCTAACTATTTCCCTTTTTCTTGGGGTTTGTTTCACAGGACACCTGGGCATATCGTGCAGTTGGAATTCCATCAGCTCGTGTCTTCACTATCAACCCTCAGGGGAAAGTCACCCACGAATTCACCAAATCCTTCCAGACTTCGTAAGTACATCTTTGAAAGCTACCCGAACGGCTGTCGGAAATCCTCCGCTTGTCCATTTGTTAAAGATCGTCAAAAGTACGCCGTCATGGCATCAAATATTTTCTAAGCAAAGTGTGAAGGAAAAATGAAATGTGTCGAAAAGTTGGGATGCTGAGGGGGACTGCAGCATTCTGCAGCCAGGCTGCGTGGGATGTAAGCTCCGGTGCTCTGTAGGTATCTCACAATAGGCACTGCCGGTCTGCAGTCTCTGTTGTTAGATCCTGAGTCAGCCTTGCTGCAGGGGATATTGCAGCTGTCTGTTTGCCGCCTTACATGATTCTAGAGAACATGAACATGTCTCGATGCTGAGGGGGCTGCAGCATTCTGCAGCCGTCTCGATGCTGAGGGGGCTGCAGCCTTCTGCAGCCATGCTGTGTGGGATGTAAGCTCCGGTGCTCTGCAGGTATCGCACAGTAGGCACTGCAGGTCTGCAGTCTCTGTTGTTAGATCCTGAGTCAGCCTTGCTGCAGGGGATTTTGCAGCTGTCTGTTTGCCGCCTTACATGATTCTAGAGAACATGAACATGTCTCGATGCTGAGGGGGCTGCAGCATTCTGCAGCCAGGCTGCGTGGGATGTAAGCTTTGGTGCTCTGCAGGTATCGCACTATAGGCACTGCCGGTCTGCAGACTCTGTCTTTTGATCCTGCGTCAGCCTCGCTGCAGGGGATGTTGCAGCTGCTGCAGCTATCTGATTGCCGCCTTACATGATTCTAGAGAACATGTCTCTGTCGAAGAGCTGAGTAAACACTAGAAAGGTTGAGTAACATTGATATCGAGGAGAAACATAACTAGTTTGAATTATCCCAGTAGTAAAACTGCGATCGTTTTTTCGTCAAACCTTTTCCTTCTCTCTCCATTTTGAGTCTTTGAAACTTTTCTCTTCTCCTCACAACAGATATCCCAGGCTAAGGGACTTGACGGATCAACTGTTTCCACCGATAGACCGAAGAGACAGAGTGACCCTGGTCGAGCCCGGTCAGTACAGTAACTTTACCTACTGGCGACAGCCACTGCCAGAAATTAACGTGGACGCCATCGTTAAAAAGTAGGGAAGAAGAATTCTTTTTGAAGAGACGAGCAATGTCGGAAGTGAGTCCGATCGCGACATACCGGCACAGGATTTGAAAAAAAAATCATTTTTAACACATCTTGCCATACTATGGATGAAAAATTATGATGATAAAAATAATAAGAAATGGCGAGAAGGAGGAGGCGGCGTACGGGAGATGGAATAAAAGTGTGGGAAACTTTGCGGAATTGTGGATTGTCGTTTCGTTACGGTGAGTGCTTTCAGAGGAGGATTTTACTGCAGTACTGGAGAGTTTGCGGCAGCTGCTAAACTTATGAGGACGAAATGAAGAAAGTGCGACGAGATTACTTAAGAGCCAAGGACATGTACTATCAATGTGGAGTGAGTCGAGTCCGAGATTTAAAAGAGTTGTATTCGTCTGTTATGTAATTGTCTGGTAATATAAATCCCTAGAGAATGCTGTTCAGAATGTTTCTGCATTAAAAATGATATATATATATATATATACATAATATTCCATTATGCAATGATTTGTTATTTCTGTGTTCAACAAACGGTATGTCCAATTCATGTGTGCTGAAAGTCTTTTACCGCTGCAAAAATGTTTTAAAGACAATTATAATACATCACAAAGTAGTAACCAGTGACGATTCACCAAAAAGTTTGCCAAACATGCATATGCATTATTCCTGTATGATCATGCATATGCATTATTCCTGTATGATTACAATATTACTGCTATTGGTTTTTGTTGTATATTGTTTTATATTTTCACTTCTGTTTTGCATATGACCCGATAAGATCAGATAGAATGGCAGAGATAAGTTTGGGGGAGTAGAAGCATATTTAAATAATACATTACTTAAGAGCAGCCTGTTATATATCGATGGGCAAATTATTTCCGTTAAATACAGATTTGTGACAGTTCTGTTATGAAGAGGTCATGCATATGCATAGGTAGCTTCCATTCTTGTTGGCATTTATCTAATGAATATTCATATTCATATCAATTCAGTATAGGCACCTATCCTTATGAATATTCATAAAAAAGTTCATCCATAGCTTCCATCCTTTCAGCTAGTGAAGTACAATGGCTGGCAACTTTAATGTAGGTTACATTCATGTCCATTTTGCCGGTGTCGGTGAAATTCAGTATCCGTTGGTGATTCTCTCTAGCAAATAAAATCTTAAGCAGTTTTTGCACAGTTTTGACACTTCTGACCAGTAAAATATCAATTTGTGGTCTTTCCTTCATGAATAATCATATGGAATCATTCATAGGTATTAGGTAACTAGGTTCCACAATGCTGCTTCCACTCTATACTCTTCTCCCATACCTTGCTTCCAAGCACCTCGAATTGACATTATGAAAAATTCCAAACATTCATTTGATAGAAATAGATAGATATTTCATACTGTCATTATGAGTGCTTTGAAGCATGGTAGTACAATATAGAGGTAATGTGTCTCAACTATGGTGTCTTATTGCAGCTGAAAATTGGGGAGTGACTTGCCAGTATGAATATTCAAATATTAAATTTAATATTCATTTGAAAGAGTCACACATTTTGTAATTATTCACTTTTATCTCAAGTGTAACTTGTTGCTGAGCCTTTCGCAGGCCCTGTTTGCTGATTGTTGTGATTGTTTATGCCATATGCTGCACATTGGTTCTGATTGGCTAGTTGCTTATTTACTATATTCACATGTAAAATTTGATTGGCCAGTTGCTTACTTAACGACATGAATATTTAAATCCGATACTTGCCTTGTTTAACAACGTGGAACCTGCTTGGCCTAGCTGTTTATTTATACAAATATATCCTTGCAGTAGGAAACCTTTGCCATTCCAGCACAACTTAAAGTTTCATTATGAAATCCATCATCCATGCTTTCCTTTCAGAGTGTAGATCAACTAAACTCCATGCCAAAATATTCATCAATATTCTTTCATTATTAGTGGAAAAAAGAAATCGTATTCTTTCATGTAAGATACTATTGAGCACTGACGATGATAACACAGTCTCGATGCAAGAGGACTGGGTTTGAGAGCAGATTGCTTGTTCCGTTGTTTGGTTTTTTCGTGCCCAGCTTTTTTCCTGGGAGACTTTTCTTGAAACTACCAAGTGTCAAAATAGATATGTTTCATGTGTGTAATGGGAGGGGGTAGAGGCGGAGGGGTGGGGGGTGGAGTTAGGAAGAAATAATTGAGCGGACCAAATCGGGTGAAAATTTATTTGTCTGTACGAAATGACAATGTTTAACTTGAAAGGACATTGAGTAGTTTTCCAACAAGACATTGTTGGTTTTACTTAAATTAATACATATGAAATATTTTCAAGCAGCTGAGTAACTTATGTGTAAAAGACAGTGGGTAAAGGACATGAACACTGTAGGACGGGGATTGAATGAGGTCCGAATAGAAAGTCTTTTCAATAAATGAGGACATTTGTCTTCTTTTCACTCGAATATCAAAGAAAAAAGAAAAGCGAAATGTTTTTTTTTGCGTGTATAAAAAAATAATAAATGAGTCTTACATATATACACAATGTCATGAAGAAATGGGAAAAAAATTGGTTTGGTATGGGTAATGGAAGAAAATTACCCCAAACTGATGCAGGAATGTAACTCACTGTCTGAATGACAGACAGCGGGGGGGTGGGGGAGGGGTGAAGTGGGTGAGTACTACTGTGCAATATATAGTAACAATGTTATATATACTCAATGAGGGTATAAGAAGGTGCTGTCAGGTATTATTTGTTAGATACTAAGTTTACATCATTGCTGGGAAACTTGACAAGCTGGGAATTGTTACCCGATATCTACAGACGGACCCCCCATATTGGGCAAAACAGAAATGCACAGATTTGTAGACAGAAAAGATTGTCAACTGATTCCTTTATTTGATTTTGAATCGAAAGGTCAACTGTGAAAGATATGTAACTGTGTCAGGTTATGACATTGAAATTTTGAAGAAAAAAAAATTGGTGCTTGAAAGGTGATTGACGGAGGGGGAGGGGGGGTATATGGGATTTATGGGTGTATGGGTAGAGTGAACGGGTAGAGGTGAAAAGGGGAATTCCAAATATCAGAAAAGGACAAGAATTAGGTCAAGGACATCATTACTAGTTAGTAATAGTAACTTGCAATTTTGGAATTCTTACACAGTAATGTTTTACTGGAGTTTATGGGGAAAAGACTATCAGATAAAAAAGAGATATGGATAGTTATAAACATTTGTTTTTAAACTGGAAACAGGGTGAAAAATACTCATTGCCTGAACATTTTATTTGATGCTCAGGGGTGGGGGGCATTAAGTCTAAAAAAGAGTAAAAAAAATATGGGTACAGTTTTTGAGAGCTGTGTGAATTGCATAAAGTGATTTTTCGACAAGTGTTTGGAAATGTCCACTGTCTGAGAAAATCATTTTAAGTTTGCTTTCGTTACCTTTCATGTTTAGCTGAGAAGTTTTAAAGTTTCCATATATACCACCAAAAGATGTGTTTCATTTTTACCAAATCAAAAAATAGAGAGAGAGAAATATATGTACATATATTATTTTAACAGTTTGTAAATGACATCCTTTGGAGATAATAAAGGTAGAAGTATATGGTTATGTTTCAAACCTGATGTAAAGGATTATTTTTTTCTTTCGCTGCATTTATACCAAGAAATTGGTGAAATGTTACTTTTTAGAGTTTTAAGACAGAAAAAAAAGTTTTTTTTTTACACTTGCAGTAAAATCTCCTAGTGGAGGGGGTGGGGGGAGGGGTGCAGGAGAGGTTGGTCCTAAGTAACAGTAAGGAAACATATTTATGAGTATGTCCTGCACAGTCAAAAACCAAATTCCCTCACTTAAGGCAATTTTATATTTTTTTTAAAAAACAACTCCACGTTAATTATCCCGTCGGATGGATCTTGTTTTATAAGTTTATTTTTAATTCATTTTCTTTGTTATGTTTGTCAGCCTATTATAAAAAAGAAAAAGATGACAGCATTGTTATTAAAATCAAAAAGAATAAATTATATACATAGTGTGAAGCATTATATGTAGACGATACAAATGAAAAAATATATAATATCCTGAACCATATTGCATCATCTCTCTTTCAATCTCTGGGGAGGTGCATGGCTGGGGGCGGGGGGGGGGGTTGCAGCGGTATTTTTTCGAGAGGCGGGCAGGTCTAACCCAATTAGGCTTCGCGCATACGCTTGTCACCATCTTTCCCTACCCTTGTGAACTCATCCCCCACTCCAAAAAAGCTTCTAATTAGCACTGCGCAACGTTTATTCATGCACGCAATGTTACTTTAGGTTTTCGTTTGCTGAGCTCTGAAAAGAATAAAACTCGAATAACGGTTCAAAGATTGCAAGGTAACTTGATACCAGATAGGGACATTGCCGGGGGTTGGGAGGGGGAAATGGGAGTGATCGCTCCCCTCCCCCCTCCCTTGGAGGACCCCGAAAATAAAAGCAGGAAATATCATTAAAGTCCTCTTTTCAGGTTGAAGGAAGCAGTGACCCTTCTCAATCTTTCCCCTGAAAGTTCATCTGCTACGTAATACAATACTTTTATTATTGTTTATTTCCTGCAACGTGGGAGGAATTTGGGGAAAAATTTTATTTGTACATCATGATATTCCGTTGGGTGTAATAATGCTCCCTTTGAAGATTCCCCCTCCCCTTCCCCTTCAAATTTCTGGCTTCGTCCCTGGTTCCAGATCTGCACATGGCGTTATTGACTGCTATTGCATTAATGGAAAACAACTCCATATCAAACATAACCCTCTCCTGTTTGATAGTTACGTAGAATGGTACGTAACCAAAGGAAGATAGTTTCTGGCTGGTTATGCGCAAACAAGGCAATACAATTGTAAAATATAGGGAGACGAATAGATAGCTCAAGAATTCAGCAAGTCTTACAAGGCTTGTCATTGGACAGTAAAAAAGACGGTCCTAAAGTTTGCCCAATCACCTTGATGTTTACATCAATGGAAATGAAATGTTATCATCTTCTGTTATTCGAGCGGTTGGAATATTGATTTTGGTTTCCAGAAAGGGCAAACTGTGGTGTCGCTCTTACCGACCTTGCAAATTCGTACAACACGGCAGCATACAGAAAAGTACTCAAAGCCGAAGCCACAGTGAATCAGGTCACACATCTGGAGTCTATACATGGCTAAGTTCTTCAACACCGCCCTCATTTTTTCGGGGAATATTTAACCGTAGCGGTGACTCTGTTAAAGGGACGCAATCTTGCTTTCGAATGGACATACCCTCAAATGGTGACACGAATTATAATACACTGTGTAATAATTGTATAAGCGAGTTGAGCGGTAAACTTGTCAGAATGCAATCTCTCTAGATGCAAACCAGACGGTTTTAAACAGTCTTCTCCACGATATGAAAGTAAATGGTAGTTGAGGAAATCAGTTTATCTACTATTTTACATCGAGGTAAAAGTTCAATCGAATGGATAGATAATGTGCTATGGCGAAAGAATGGATAGTCGTAACAATGCAGCGTACTGCAATGCACCTTTCGCATACTGTCTGTAGTTGCGAGAACGCTGCACAGAAAGGACCGTTTATTACCCCGCCCCCCCCCCCCCCGCCCCTGAACTCGGGTCAAATTAAGAGAGTTATGAGTGTTTGTATAACCATTTGAATACTTGCAATGAGGTCATTGTAAATGCTTTCATCCAAAGACAATAATGTGTCCCACAAATTAAAATGCAGGCCTAAATATTTTCTTAATTTCAGTTGCAAACGATGTACTTCATATCTAGATTCATCGTTCATTGCGTGATTGTGCTAGAATCGAAGAATGAGATGAAGTTGCAAGGCGGACTCAATTAATTACGAATCCATATGTTGCTAGTACTGATACTATATTTATATATATATATATATATATATATATATATATATATATATATATATATATATATATATATATATATATATATATATATATATATATATATTTATATATTTATATATATATATGTATAAATATATATATATATATATATATAGAGTAGAGTAGGTTGGCGTCTATCTTGGCGCAGAGTGCTCTATGTCCATTGGACAGAGCGGAATATATGTTGATACTAGATGAGACTAGTGGAACACTAGTAGTTGTAACTCGGAGTTTCACGCTTTGTAGCGATCTTCAGACAACAAGAGTTGTCTGAAGATCGCTACAAAGCGTGAAACTCCGAGTTACAACTACTAGTGTTCCACTAGTCTCATCTAGTATCAACATATATATATATATATATATATATATACTGGTACTCACACTGAGGAGTCCTACTTGTATTCGTACATGCTACTCTTGTACTCAGCATGTACTGAATATCATATTTTACCGATATTTCAATTCAAACGATCAAGCGTACTGACCACAAGATTGTATACCTGGGACATCTTCAACGCAAAATGCAATTTTAATGATATATAGTCCAATATTATTTGTGGTTTAACACGTGATTGGTTTTATAGCCATCAGTAACCGCACCCCAGTATTACTAACGTTTCCAGTTTAGAAGATACGGTACTTTAGAGTTATGGTTCAACTCGTATAAAGCTATTCAGTTGGGACCACTTAACTATCCCAAACGTACACAAGAATCAAAACCCATTATCGAATGGTTCATCAAAACTTCACGCATAAACCGGAGCATGATTCCTCTCGGAATAGCATGATTGTTCTAAATCTCACAGGAATCATAAATTCTATGGAACGCCAAAGGAGCACAACAATATACAATAGAATTCGATACGGCAGCCTCTAGTATGTATTAGTCAAATTAGAGTCACGTCGTACTTAAAGGGAGTGAAGATTCGCGCATAAATTAACGTCTGATGCCGGTAATCTGACCTAGTTTCGAATGAGGTGTAAAAAAGCGTTAGACAACACCATCGATCCCAGAAAATAAACACACAGCTTGCTACCGTCGGTAAATAGACATTAGTGTACAGTCAATACATGCAGCTACGGTCAATACCCACAGCACAGTGTACATAGCAGCGATGGACATCTCAGGGCCAGCTAAAGATAACAAGGTATCACGTTTCATTACCGTCTGCATTTTGTAGCGACAAGAAGAAAACTTCACTTGCAAGCAACAGAAAGTTAACCTTTTTTGAGGGCGGCACGCGGTTTGGGGCGAGTCTTCAATGCCTTTAAAGGGGCGTCCAAAGTGCAGAAACGAGAGAAGAAATCACGGGTTTTACCATTAAAATACACATACCCACATGGACTGTTCCAATAAATAGTTTCATTATTTTTAATTCATATAGTACGGTGTACGTAGGATTAGTAACACGTTCATTTAGATACAATTTTTATAATAATGTTACGCTGGAACTTACATTACCATTTCAAATCAAAAACAGAATTTCACCCCACCCCCATCACCAGTGCCTGCCCCACTTATAAGTTCTTCTATATACAAGGTTTGTCCTGCAAGCTATTTCCTTCCGTAAACAATTGGCAATGTTATTTCTTGACTATCTTCATCAAAGCTGTCTTTAATGTTACACTCTCCCCTCACCAATGTGATAATAATAATTTCGCAGCTCTCCTATACTTAGCCCTCTCTATTCTGTCTTCACGTCTCTTAGCTCACCCCCCCCCCCCCCCATAACTGAGCAACCTTGACAAAGTGTTGTGTATCGGCATATTTGTACGCAATGAACTCATTAGTCTCTTTAAACTCAATTTCATGAGTCACAACTGGCGCAGTTCATGAGGTCACGTAGTGAAATGATAAGGATAAAGTGTTCAAGGCCATTTGAGACAAACAACTCACCACCCAGTATTGCTCATCTCCAGGTAAATAAACTTTCATGTAATGTTCAGAGGTACCTTATAGTCAAAATGGAAGTTCGTGAATATTTCAAACTTTCGATTTTCACCATGTGTATGTAAAAAAAAAAAATACAGGAAAAAAGAAGAAGTTTTTCTTCGCACCGCAATGACCCCATTCCATCCCACGTTCCCTCTAGAACACAAATGTGACCACGTGACCATGACGTCATGTTGGCCCGTGAGTAGTCAACTGGTATCAGTGTATGCAATCTGATGTGTGGTTTGAAATGTGTCCTTGCTCATTCCCGCACCCCTCCCCTACCCCCCCTCCCACCCGACTTTCATTTTAACACAAGAGATGCATCAATCCTACCCACAATGTTTCGATTGTTCGAATATGGGATCTTGGGGAGGGGGGGGGGGGAGTTGATACTTAGCATCTGTTCTTAATTTCTCATGCAAAAAAAACATAAAACATTTCAACATGACAAGGAAAAACTTTATATCTATGGAACGAACATCTGTATTATTAGTATATATATATATATATCTATTGTTGACATATCTAAACAATCACTTGAGAAAATTGAAGTTTCCTATTATATCAATGGAACAGTTACGCTTCCTGAGAGAACGGAGAATTTCTTAGAATATGTACCCATTCACGATAACTATCAATGTAATTGTTAATTCAGTTTATACAACCGGTACGAAATTGATAAAACATCCTCTGTTTAAAACAAATTGAAAAACATTTAACATCAAAACGGAAGTAACCAAAAACTAACAAAATAACTTGCTAAGGAAGTTTGGTGAAGTAGTTTTCGGGTGACCACAGAATGAACTCTTGAGGTACAATACTTATCACAATGTCAGAAAGAAATAGCTGAATGAGAAAGAGAAAAACAAATTCCTTTGCCAAAATATGATTCATTTAATGAGTCCCTTGATATCTATACTTAAAATTCGCAAACAGTTCGTAGGGTCAAAGAAGACCATAGGAGCCAATCTCACTTTTACTGCTTAGAGTCTAGAACCATTTGTTTTTCTGCTTAAACCACTGGTCCACAGAGGCCTGCTGCACGCCGGTAAAGGGGAGGGGAGACGTGTCCCCTACCCTCCCTTTCCCCTCCCGTTCCCCTCCCTAGTTTTTGTGAAAAACACCCCACAAAATGTGCTCTTTTGATGATGTGATAAGTAAAAAAAGTGCACCATTTTCAACTTTTGTACTTATGATGACCCTTTGTTGGAAAATATTTAAAATACTGGAATTGTTGATACTGAATGCACAAATGATCTATTTGGTTGGAAAATTGTGAGGTAACTTTGTGGTTTGCCCCCTTCTTCCCTTCATGTCATAGTCACATTTAACCCCGCCCCCCTATCCTCCCATCCCCTCCAGTTTTAACCCTCTTCCGTCCCTGCTGGTTCATTACCGGTAACAAGGGTTCCGTATGATGAATTTTCACAGTTCGTCTGGAAATGATGCGATTAGCTGGTAGGCTAGTTATTGTCAGTATCGCCATATAAGCATGATACCAATAACGCTATCATAAATTTTTAATGTGATCATGAATAGAAGAACAAGTTCAGAATTGAATTTACTTTGTTATTATTCAAGAATATAATTTTTGCTCACACGGTGGTTGGTAAAATTTGCATCCAGATTTTGATAGCTGAAATTGTCACACTGTGTATCAGGCAAAAGTAAGCTAAGAGCAAGCAGATGTGACGTAATAGATACGCATGCGCAAAGAGGTAGCTTGTAAGTTATAATTATTGCAAGATACCGGTAAGTCGGTAACAGACAAAGGAATTGGAACTGTTTCGACCACACCCTGTCGGTTATATGCATACACTGGAATCTTCTATTGTGCACTGGTCCGGGATTAAACCACATTCACACCAGCTCATATGCTCCTTAATACCTACCCTCCCACTCCCAACCATCCCCACCCCATACCATTCCCATCCAATACCCCCCCCCCCATCCCATACTATCTCATTCGATCTGGTCGACTTAAAATTCTTTTCAGAAATTCTTTACATGTTTGATGTTATTATTCAACTCGTTATCAACGTTTAACAAGTCCTGAATGAAATCATTGAGAAATTGTTACAAAATAAAATATGGAAACCATCTGTGAAGGCAAAACCGGAATAACAAGAAGTGACATAAGTTCAACAAAATATTTCTAGAAATCATTGACTTACACACCAGAGATGAGTACCCAGAATAAGAAGTTTATCTATGTGACCCGATTACAATCAGAGTAGGTCAAGGATGTATAAAGCCATAGATGCTTGCACTTTTAGTCAACCCCTTATAAATACGGCATATTAAGATTTTTAAGTCTCTCTCGTCTATAGGACAGTTAAGTGGATTTTCATACGGACCTAGATATATCTCGCTGGTCTAGCTTTAGCTACGTACCCCATTCGTAACCATTTTTTTGGCCTTTGTTGGCGTTACATTCTAATCGACTGTATGGCGTTCAAATGCCAGCTATTTCGTCCCCGGATTCTCGTTGGGTAAGAAGGAGATGAGGTGGAGGTTGGGGTAAGTGGTGGGGGTGAGGGAGAGGGGGCGGGTATGGGGAAGTGTTCTAAGCAAGGTTCTGAAAGTTGGAAGTCCGTGATAGGTCACTCTAGGGAGCCAGCAAATTACCATGTAGAGTCAGGGGAAAGGGTGAACAACTGTGCTCTTTTAAACATATGCACAAGGTAAGTTCCTTTCCAGTTTGTGTTTGGATCTGATGAACTTGAAACACAGCCTTTGTTATTATATTTATATTGTTACAACAAAGGTTTAATTCTCGATGAATCAGTTTGAACCTCCTCCCCCCTACAAGCACACACACACAAACACTTACGACATTAGCTTGTAGAGCCTAATTTACGTACTTGAATTGGGGCGAACGTCTCTTTGGTCATCATGTCAATGGCGAAACGTAACCAGCTGATACTTTCACGTCTGGTATGGTGTCAAACCTTTTTGTAGTGAGTAGTCCTTCGCACTTCCCCTTTAATGTCAATTTGATTCTTACTTTATCGTCTCCCTTTTCTTCTTCATATATTTCTTTGGTGATGAGTTATGCGCAGACAATGCTATGAATAGTATACCCACAACAATCCTTTTCAGCTATTTAATAAACCCGACGGGATAATTCAATCACTATGATTTATGGGAAATTAAATAGTTCTATTCTGACGTTGATGTGTTTGTATACGAAATTGCTCAATCATATCTCCTTTCGTTCCCGTGTCTGTAAATATTAAAGTGATGTACCCGGAAAAGCACTACGAAGACGCATATGGTTTTTTCGTAAACGTGACGGAAAGGTGTCCAACCCTCCCTCTTTCTCTCTCTCTCTCCATCTCTCTCTCCACCTTCCTCTCTCTTCTCTCTCTTAAAGGGAAGCTGCTATTCTGAAGAGCACATCCATTTGTGCTTTTGTTGATTTTGGCGCTATATAAATGTTTTCTGATTGATTGATTGATCCATTTCTTACTTTATCGTTGTGATATTAGAGCCTGTTTCAATCTATCGGGGTATATAGTACACGAGTATTGTATCAGCAATGAAATAGCAAGGAACTAAGACATAATAAAACACCGCGGTTTATTTGAAAGTATCTTTTAATCGTTTCTCCAATCCCTGTCCATCTGACTTTCGAGAGCCCAATTATGTCCTAGTGGTAGCGCTGTAGTTCATGGGTCAGTTCGTGAATCTTTCCGCAGGCATACAGGGTACGGACATTCCAGGTGCCTATTGTGGCACCACTTGTTGGTAGTTTTAGAGTGTTTTTCACTTCAGTAGTCCACTTACCACGTCCATCCTGAAGTGAGTCAGTGGAACGCGCGGTCGTTGTTAATCCGGGCCTCGACCGATCCGGCATGGTATAATGTTAAGCTTTTCCGTCATGTCTTTACAGTGGGCTTGTATACAACATGGTGGCGCCCGTCTCCTCTCCAAGCTGTTGACTGACAACCGAGGTCCATGGAAAAGAATGGATCGCCCTCAGTCACGTTCGCTCGGTTGTTGAGTCAGATTTGAAACCCAAACGCCCTAGCCGTTGGCCGGCAGCAGCTCGTCCGCCCTGTGATGTAGCAAAAACATCACCCCCTCACATGGTTTAGCCCGCCTGCTGAGGCGGTGTTCCCGGGTATGGCGCTAGGAGCCACACGTGAGAGGAATCGGGAGATGGGTGAGAACCAGAGGCCTGTCCATCCCACTGACCAGTGGAATGCAGCAGCCAGAAACCAGAGGTGCTATCTCTATCCAGATCCCCCTATACCCCTGGCCAAGGATGGCACCTCTGCAAAAGAAATCCAGATTCGGATTGCCTCAGCTATACAGCAGCAATGACCAGGCTAAATGTGATCTGGAAGAGTAACATCAACTTCTCCACCAAATTCAGGCTCTACAAGTCACTGGTCGGGTCTACGGTTGCGAGGCATGGACACTTCTGGCTGAAAGCGAGAGGCGAATCCAGGCTTTCGAGACCAATTGCCTCAGAAAACTGCTCCGCATCTTATAATACACCGACCGTAAGACCAACGACTATGTTCGGGAAACGGTCGGAGACCTGGTGGGCCCATATGAACCACTCCTGTCAACAGTCAAACGCCGGAAATTGGCGTGGTTTGGCCACGTCACAAGGCATGACAGCATCTCCAAGGAAATACTCCATGGCACTGTAGAGGGCGGTCGCAGACGAGGACGTCAGAGAAGAAACTGGTCCGACAACGTGAAGGACTGGACCGGCTTGGACATGCAAGACCTGCTCGCCACTGCTGCTAACAGATCTGAATGGAGGACGATGTCAGCTTCAACCGCCATGTCTCACCGACGACTTCAAACTTCGCTCGTCTACAAAGTGTCTTCTTGCCACCAGCCATACCCCAAACACAAAGTTTTATGGAGAAAGAGCCTTCATCTCTGCTGCACCTCATCTCTGGAACAATCTACCATCTTCAATTCGCAATGCACCATCGGTTGACTGTTTTAAGCGTCTCTTAAAAACACATTTATTCCAAAATTTACAGTGATTTGTCTTGCATATTTGTGTACTTGTTTTAAGCGCATTGAGGCCTTTGCATAAAGCGCTATATAAATATTTGCTTATTATTATTATTATTATGGGACTGAATTGATTGATTGAATTGAAAACAAAGTCCCGAGATTTAGCGAAAAACTTTAAAGATCAACTAAACTAACTTGACTTATCGGCTAAATGTAAAAAAAAATATCAAACGATATTAGAAAATTGTAGATACATTTACCGACGTCTAAAAAACAAAGTGGACGTCAGAGGAGAAACTGGTCCGACAACGTGAAGGACTGGACCGACTTGGACATGCCAGACCTGCATGGAGGACGATGTCAGCTGCAACCGCCATGTCTCCCCGAAGACTTCACAGTCATGGGACTGAGTGAGTGAGTGAGTGAGTGATCTTTCAATCGTCTCTCCATAGCGTAAAGACCTTACTACTTATTGCTTCATGATTGCATATTGTCACCAATATAGCCCTTACATATAGGTAAAGTATACATTTAAACGAAATAAGCTAACATATTCATGACCTTTCTTCTATTTGGATGAAAAATATGGTTTGGTACTGTATGATATGTTGTGGTACGGTACGGTATGGTACCGTACGTTACGGAATGATATTTTACGGTACCGTGCAAAGCGGTATAGTATGGTACGGTGCGGTACAGTATAATATCGTACAGTATGGTCTGGTATGGCACGGTTTAATACGGTATGTTATGATACGGTTTGGTATGGTAACGTTTGGTACTGTCTGATAACGTATGTTATGATATGATACGGCATTATATGGTATGGCGTGGTACGGTATGATATGGTATGGTGCGGTATGGTACGGTATGGTATTTTATGGTACGGTATGGTATGGTATATGGTACGGTACAGTATGATATGGTATGGTATATTATGTGATGTTATGTTATGGTTGTGTATGGTGTGGTACGGTATGGTACGGTATGGTATGGTATATGGTACCGTACAGTATGGTATGGTATGGTATGTTATGATATGGTATGATATGGTATGGTATGGTATGGTATGGTATGGTATGGTATGGTATGGTATGGTATGTTATGGTATGGTATGGTATGGTATGGTATGGTATGGTATGGTATGGTATGGTATGGTATGGTATGGTATGGTACGGTACGGTACGGTACGGTACTGTGCATGGTACGGCGTGATGCGCGGTATATGTTATGGTACAGTAGGATATACAATGGTTTGTAGTATGTTATAGGCATATATACATAATGAATGTTAGCACTTTACAATGTTAACATTATGATACTTACATGTTGAGTTACAGCTACCAACTGTTTACACTTTCAACAAAATAAACTCTAGGCAGGACTATTATAATGTCAGTGGATTCCACATGCATACAGTAATGCGTTATATGTTACATGCTACCGCTTTAACTTTATACTACTCTGTCTAAAGAAAGCAACCAAAATAAACCCACCAGTCTAGATCTCCCTGCGGAGATACGAGGCAGGGACTCCCCGTAGCTAACGATATGATCTACAGCTCTAAACTGACAACTGAACTTATATGAATTCAACATATTTATCACGCAGATGGCTATATTTACTTTGCCACTCATTTTATATGCCATTGGGAGCATAGAAAGGGAACGAGAAAATATTCCAAATTTGTAGTATTTGTTTTCACACATCTGGACAATTTCTGGACCGAATAAAGAAAAGCGTTGTATAAATATCACCTTTTTTTGATGGCATCATATTCCGAGTTATGTAGGCTAATTCTCCACCCTGTATAAAACCACAAATTATGTATTTTATCGTTTGCGATTGACAGCAACATTATGCTTATAGTCAAGAATGGTGTATATTAACACACGGCACCCAAAAACAAAGAAACTCATTCATTCAACAATTATTGAATTTTGTTCTTGAATTGATATATATATATTACTATAGGTATTCCATATTCATAAATTTGTCTATTAAATTTGTCTCTTATGTGTTGGATATTTAGTTTTCATTAATATTATTATTTCATAATAGTGAATTTTAAATGTTCGTACTTATACAGAAGGTATCAACTAGGGCTAATATTTGCATTTTTTCAATAAAAGAAACACGATGGTTTATTACTTTATTCATAAAATAATATGAAACTTAGAGAGGTAGAGTAAAAGAAAACTTATGTGGTCCCTTGTGGCGCTATACGTATATCACAACACAAGTTAGACAAAATGGCAGCATCCTATACCAAGACGTTTAAACTTTGACATCTCCCAAATGGTGCAAGAAATTTCTTGGATGGTTCAAACAATTTTTCATCCCACCTCTCGTACATAACACAAAGAAAGAAAATTAGCTCAACTTCTGAGAGAGGTGTAGAAGTTGATCGTAGTGATTTAGGCGCGAATCCAGGGGTATGGGATGTACTCCCCTGCCCCCTTTCTTAAAACCACTCATCAAAAGCTGAATGTAGCTATTAGTACAACATTGTGTACAGACCCCTAATTATAGGTGTAACTTATAATGCAGAATGCACCATCGTTTCTCTTGCTGTGGGGAGATCCCGGCCTACACGGCAGTCGGCTTCAACGGCCAAAGGATCACCCCCTTCGTTTTCAAACTCATGGATCCACCACCCCCTATGATGCGCCCGTGTTGTTTTTTTTCCTTCTAAGTTTAGGGATATTTGGATACAATACAGTTGAACTTTATGCTACTTGGCTGTAATCTAATCCAAGCTTCCTTACCAAGTTTCTTCTTACATTTGTTTGCTTGGATAATGCTGTCACGACTAAAGATGGGAAATGCGTGACAAATATTTATTGAAATTTTGGCAAGTTTGTTACGTCACGAATTCAAGTTACCCCTGATAGAGGTGATAAGTAGTATATTAAGTAGTATATCAAAGCCCTCTCTAGCGTGACAACGAAATAAAACCAAATTCTACGAGAGTGCTTGTCTGATCGCTTCTCGGCCTTTTGGCTAAGATCATGTGTAGCAAGGGCGTAGGAACCGGGGGGGCTGGGGGGCGCCAGCCCCCCCAGTGAAAAATGTGGAGGGGCGGAAGTATCATTCCGCCCCCCGCTTCGCAAGTCAGAAAACCCCTTTTTCATTTCCAAATGAGAAAAAAAATCTCATTTGGAGCACCAAATTGCATCTAAGGCCAGGTGAAAATACAAAATTAAGTTTACAAAATGGAGTGGGTGTTGAAGTGTGCTATATTGCACCAAATTGCATCTGAGGCCACCTGGAAATGCAAAAATTTCCAAAGGGGAGGGGGACACCCCCTCCCCTTAGACCCCTCCCCCAGACCGTCCATCAGTCTTCAGCCCCCCCACTCAAAAGTACCTTCCTACGCCACTGATGTGTAGTATATGTTCCCCTTCGAGGGGAATCGTGATACACACCTGACGATGATCACACAGTCACAGGCTCGATGCAAGGGGACTGGGGATGAGAGCGGAAACCGTCGTGCAGTTGTTTGGTTTTTCGTGCCCAGGTTCTTTCCTGGGTGAATTTTCTTAAAAAGTATGTCTGAAAGGGGCTTTCGAGTTGATTTTGATCAATTTTACAATGTCCTTCGATACTAAAATCTCATGGTTAAAGTCATAAAGTTAATTTGTCACATTTCATTTGAAATGATGAAATAGACAAGTTGAAATTTTTTGAAAATTTTACAGTTTTCTTTCGGCAAGAACCCCGCCAAACCCCCCCCCCCCCCCTTCCGACCCCTGTACATTGTAATGATTTTGGGATTATTTACCATAGACTATTACAAAGGAAAGATTATCTAGGTCGTCGACTGAGTGTGAAGGCATTGCATCAGGAGGCATTACAAACAGCTGCTTGAAAGTAAATTATTTATTTGAATTTCTCGATCGATGATTGATTTGCCTTTGTGTATATAATGATTTGACAGAAAAAATGCATTTGTCACATTAATAACAATGACGATCTATTGTCATATACAATTTTTTTTTTATAAACATTCACAGAAATTGATAAAGTGCCTATTTTTGACGGAGATGATATGTGTTTACAGGATGTGGTTATCATCTAGTAATTTAGTGTAGAAATCTTACACAATTGTTTTCTAAAACAGTCAACTTTGGCCATCGGAAATATATGCATTGTTAAAGACAGCCTTCCACTTCCTGGAAGTCATTAGCCTCAAATGTTCCTATTGTTTCTTTATTTCTTCTCCGGGTACTAATGGGGGAGATATATATCCTAATTTGTTTTTGTTGGTAGTTTACTACCATAACGTTACTCAATTTAAATTGATATTGTTTGCTTCTACACGAATGTTAGTTTTTCAAAACGTTCTGAAGGAGACCCCCCCCCACCGCCCAACCCCTCTCTCTAAGTGTTCTTCCTTACCAAATACCTGAAATCAAATCTCTCCTAATTTGCTATAGATGATATGGGACATGCATGGAGCAACATCGCCGTTGTTGTTGTTGGAAAGTTGTTGTCCTTGTTGTTTAGTTGTTTATTTATTTATTTATTATGTGCTAATGAACCCCATTGTGAATGCAGTGCCTGAGATATGCGTATAAAACTCTCTTTTTTTAATACAGGATACAGGGTAACCGGAAAGAAACAAAGATTGTGAAACCAACCAATATGAATATCCCCCGCCCCCCCCCACCACACCACCCCCGCTTTGGACCCATGTACCCTCACTACACAAGGCTTGAGGTCCGTTACCAAGTTTTCGGTATATACTTATACTCGAGAGCTGACTTGCAATATTATAACTTGAAACCAACTGCCAATACCGTAATGCCATATTTACATCTCCCTTTTCTCCTTTTTTTCAATTGAATTATGTCCGTCGTTCTGCAATACAAGAGCTTACCCCCCCCCCCCTCACCCCAACCCCACCCGAGTCTCACTAAAGGGATTGTATAGTGACGTGAGGTGATATATAGGATATTTGTTTAACATCGCGTTGGGTTAAAAGGTGTAATACAAAAACTACACCAACAAAGAAATAAATACCTTGTGTGCCAAAGTAAACACAGTTACTTATATAACAGTTGCCAAATTTGTTTGATAATCTTGTAACTAATGTCGTTCTTTCCGGTGGGGAAATGCTATATTGTTATTTCTCGTTTCTACCATTTTTATCGATCATGCGGAAGTCTAAATCCGTTCTTGTAAGTTAGCCAAAATCCGAACTTACTATTGTTTAAATCTGAGGTTTTTGTAACCATTAGTTCCGGAACTTACTGAAAGTACGTGCTGTGGGCTAACGCAGCAACATTTGACATGTGACATGTGACGTCACACGTACGTGTGGCGTGAACTGAGAGGCATTGCGAGAAAGAGTTATAAATAGCAGTCAAAATAGAGATTTCGCACCAAACGGCGGCCATCGCTACTTAAATCTTGGCAACGTATTTAGAAGTATAGTACGAAGATATTCTGACTGATTCTCTTTGCTAACTTTCCTGGTTGATCTAAACACTCGGATTTGAACATTTTATCGCGAAGATGGCACCAGGGTTTACAGATGTGACGTCATTTACTGGTTTATTGGTTGCTGTTCTGTTTCTCATTCAGCTTGGTAAGTTTAACAAAAAATTTAAAAATCATCATGAAATGTTTTGCTTTGACTTATTTTTCCTTTAAGGCGACAGCCCGCAAAACTATGTGGAGGGATCCATAGTCGGTCTCGACAAAAATGTTCCGTGTGGTGGGTGGCGAGATTTCTTCCGGTTGTTCCGCAAAATTGACCGATATATTTCGTACCTTGTTGGCCGAGAGCAAAGTTATTATTATTCCATAGGCCAAGCTAGCTTTCTGGCATGCATTCTGATGGATACGGTAGGGTTGGGGTAGGGTAGGGTTGGGCTAGGGAGGGTCGTGGCTCAGACCTCATGGAAGATCCTGGGTCGTGGTCCTAAAAGTTTGCAGACCGCTGTTTTGAAGTATAATGTAAAACCAAGTATATCTATAAATGGTCCAATTATTTTCAAACGCTTATTTTGTAGGCTTAACTAAAGTACGAACTTTATCGAGTTTGACAAGGTTTACGATAAAAGGGAAATAATTGCGAAAAAAATTACTAAATTTTCGAGTAGCTCCGTTGCACGTACTTTGACAATACGTCAAAAATTTGCGATATGTTTTTCTTCTTCGAGTTATCAAGTTACATGCATCGCAGCAAATCGGCAATTTGTTAATTTACGTTAACATGTAACGTTTAGTGCAATTTGGCAACTTGACCCGAAAAATATGCAAATTTTGTTGTTTTGTCATGTTATACACCACACGACGGGTAAGTCTACAACTCATGTTGTTGAACCAACCGTATAAATCTGATGGGAAGAATAAAATTTTAAATTATGATTATACGTTGTATATGTTTGTATCTAAAAACACATAAATGCTGGGGAAAATGTAACAAGAAAAACTCATTCAACCCCCTAACGCAGGGGTTCCCTAGCTGGGGTGCATGAACCCCCAGGGGGTGCATGAGTCCATCGCAGGGGGTTCGGGAGACGTCTTTGAAAGTCAAAACTAGAGTATCTTTTGTTGAACTAAATACTGATATATCATATAATTTAAGTCGTACCTATCGACGACAAACTCTTTTCGCGTTCCATACTAATATGTTGCCATAGTAGTACCGTACCGTGCATGTGATACTTGATCTTTTACGAAGCGCTGTTATGCGTATTATATTATAATAATGACTCATATCGTGTCTCGAAAAGTTGGGGGTTCGTGGAAAACTCTGACATCCACAGGGGGTTCGTGGGGTGATAAAGTTAGGGAAACCCTGCCCTAACGTGTCATTCATTGTCATAAGGAAAAAAATTGCTTCCTTGTTTGCAGGTCAAGCCAAAATGGCATTCAAATGTGAAGATGGCGCTCTTTCTCTACCTATGAGTCAAGTCTGCAATCATATGTGGGATTGCCCCGACGGGAGCGATGAGTTACCTCATCGTAAATGTCGTAAGTACTAATGTTGTAATAAAATATTAATTACAAAGAATTTAAGAACAAAATTATGGTTAATCTGTTTCAATGGTTCCCGAGATGGACTCTTTTTAAGTTAGGATTAAATTGGCTGGTTTTATGCAAATTTGGTGATAATCTTAGCATGTTTCATATAACGTGCTACTGCAATGTTGCTAAGAATCTTTGTTGTGGCCTAAACTGACTCTAACGCTACATGGACTACCCCCCACCCCCACCCCACCCCAGTGTTATTAAACCAGGGATCTCGATACATGTTTGAGACAAAGGATCGGCCATTGTTCAAAAGGGATGAATTTACGGCATATGGCGGTCCAATGCCCCAAACGAACGTCAAGTCAGTGTTATGTAGTGGTAATTATCGGTACCATGCATTCAACCCCCCCCCCCCCAGCCATCCTTCAGAGTTGGGGCAATGCAAACCTACTGATTAACTTTTAAAAGAAAATTTCTATCGATCCAACTAAGGCACACCCTCTTCAGCTGTTCTATGACTAAAATGACTGACTGATGTGATTCTACTTCCATTCCTTATCCAAATAATATCATAGGTTATATCAACAACTTGCAAAAAAGCAAACTGGAACTATTTAAAAGGGGCATAAATTTCTTCATTATACGGACTAACAAAACAAAAACAACTGATAGTCAATTACATGAAGCTCATTATAGTGGGATTTGAGAAACGATATAGCATCGAAGATTTATCAAGATCAAAGCAACATATAGACCTTTATCCTACGTATATGTCGCTCTGTCATGGTAGCATTCCTGTACCTCTGTTTCTCTCCCCCTCCCCTCACCCCTCCTGTGGCATGCAAGTATGCATACACTGCGTGACTGAGTAGGGGTGAAGATGGATGGTAGGAGGGTAGCTACCAAACGTTGTCTTAAAAGTATTTATGCTGAGAAAACTATGGGCACCCGACACCAGTTTTTTAATGGGAGGGGGGGGGGGGGGGTGACGGTGCTGGTGAAATTGCAGTCTGTGGCGGAACCAGGTATGAAAATCATCGCTGTGCAAATTATTCGGAGTTTCCGCCGGGTTCTCTGAACACGTAACCAAACTTATAACATAAGTGATTTTTACGGGGACTCACTGACAGCTTACCAACAAAACTTCCGTTAGATTGAAGCGTTACAAATGTATATTCGTTACTCGTTTTCAGCATCCATGGGACCCGGACAGTCGGTTCATGTCACCTCCCCGGGATGGCCGGGCAAATATCCTAACAACGCCAGCGTCATCTGGACCTTCGCTAGCGAGATGGGACTTCCCCTCTTACTACAAATAGTTCATTTCGACCTGCAGAGGAATTATGACTTCTTAGTGATAGGGGGCGCTTCAGATCCCCGTGACGTCACTTCCGTTGTGAAGTACCGCTATGGCCATGACAAGTACACAGATAAACCGTTTGAGATGTACGCCAATTTGACCGGAAATGACGATCTACTGAAGGAGAATATCTGGAGGTCAGAGGTCAGTGAAATGTGGATGTACTTTGAGAGCGATTCGGCGACAGCCAACGATGGCTTCCAATTGATTTTATCTACGCCAAACGGTAAGTTGACCTAAGTTGACCTTTCTAAGTTGGCCTTTCTGTAACCTGATAACCGATTATCCTCGATTAATTGATATAATGTCATGCATGTTTGCAATTTCCATGACCGCGATACATAGACTATGCAGCTTCTGTTGTACTAGAGGGAATTGATTTCCTTCAGAACAATTCCGCCCCATCTCCATGCACCGTGCATTTTTTTCCTGCTACGTCTCGAGGAAACGTTTCGCATATTAGATGGAGTTCCTGATGGGAAGGGGGGGGAGGGGGAATACTGACGAGGAAAATAATCGGTTATTACTTTCATTATTATAGGACAGCGATTTAGTCTACTAGGTGGGAGTTGAAACACGTTCATCAGAACACATGATCTTTTGGTGCCATTTATCAGTTTGCATGGACCGGTGAAAGTGCGGGGGGTGGGGCGAAACAGTAACATGAAGGGTATCCTCTACAATAAGAGCACATAACGGCATAACCTTTCTCATCTCGTTCCTTCTCAACTGGTTAATCGCCGTTGAACTTATTTTTTTATCCGTATTGCCGTAGGGGGCAGGGTAACATTCCCCCACCTTCGTCGTCAATCTGGGGATATTGTTTCAGTCGGGATAATTGTTACATTCCGTCGGGGAATTCTGCGCTTCCAGGTGTTCATGTTTAAACCTAATTTTATAATTAAATGCTCTAAATAGCTTGGTTTTTGTGGGGTGAGGTGGGGATGCGGGGGCCTATAGACCAGGCTACGTCTTCAACACCACATGACCACAACTCATTACATCCCCTTTACATCAAACATTACATCAACCAAGGGGATTTATAATTTGTCCACCCCCTTCCCCTCTCCTCCGACCCCTTTACGTTTCAGTTCCTGTCACGCAACTACAGTTTAGTATTATGGTAACTTGTTAATCCCGGATAATCACAAACACCGCTAAATACCTCATATTGGGTGGTCCGATCATGCATAACGTCACCGTGGCAACATATGTTTCTTTCTTTCAATGTCTTTTCTTTCTATTCATGATCACATTGTTGATTTTCCTTTTCACCAAAATTTGGAATACTTACTTACCGGTCAATGTACTCTTGTGTGTGTGTGTAACTGCTTCATCAAAATAAAATTTCTCTCCTGAAAGACGTTTACCTTCCTCTTCTGGTTGTTCATTATCGGAAAGAGTGGGTATGTTCGGCTCAATGTCCAAAACAGTGTTGCCAGATGCAATAGTCAGAGATCACCAAACTTTGAACATTCCCATCTTTCCATAGTTTAATTGTTATCGTGTAGGATCTCAGGTTACAGCTTACATGTCAACCACGCATTTGCTTGATTGTTTTGTTTTGTTTTGTTTGTTTGTTTCCACTTGAATTACGCGGTGGGATGAACTAGTAATCAAACTAGATGAATGAAGCAATTGCCAGGTGCCTTTTCGTTTTACATAAATCAGTGTTACCGTGTTTATCATACGTGTGAAACCTGCTTGACCCATGGTGTCCAAATTGGACGTGAAACATAGCAACTATTCGTGGTCTATCATGTTATTCATATTATCAACAGGGCCTATATTTCCTTTGGTTTGTCAAAAGCAAATTAACAAGAAACATGCTTAAAATTTATGAGTTGTTGCCATCATTATCAGGTCTTGTGACAATATGGCGTCAATTAATCGGTAGAGGGTTCATATACTTCAAATATGATATGAAAAGGATACCTGGTTCATTCCTGTCTCTGTTCTATATTATCGCGTTAGCTTGCGTCTGATGTTCGTCAAACATGTTGTATATTTTGCTGCTCGACTTTGAAACGGCCAAAGAAAAAGGCAAAGATAACTTACAACGAGACCAGAAAATCTACGACAATTCTAAATAAACACAATGTCAATTTACGTTGTTGGATTTATACACTCTAGTAAACGTAACGTTTACATCAAGTTGAAAACATCTGTGAAACATGAATGATTCGACATATTATATTTGAAATAAACATTAGCTGCCTGTTATGTCAAGGGTTGTATACACATCATTTTCTTTAAGCTTGGAACCTAATCGACTTGCCGGATATTCTATTTTTTTTTAATTTGATGGAAATACAGTAAAAGTTAGAGGATGTGAACGGATGTGACAATCCCTTAGAGATTGACTGATCTTCACAATTAGTTCTTGAGGGGTCTTACATGTGAAGTCACGCACCATTGTTGTCTACAATATTTGTCAAAATACTATGTTAAGATAATTGTTCTTATCAGGAGAGAGAGAGCAAGACACGGCCCGAGGTAGAGGAGGGGAGGGGTTGGGTTGGGGGGGGGGGGGGTTAACGCCGGGATGCGATGAAAAATTTCATGTTCATAATAAAAACAAACAAACACCGGATTCTCAGAACATATAGCGCCTGTTTTCCCATACAGCATAAGCAGTTTCACGCATGATTCCTCCTCTGCTTGGTCAGAATTGATATATATATATATATATATATATATATATATATATATATATATATATATATATATATATATATATATATATATATATATATATATATATATATAAATCTATATATATATATATATATATATATATATATATATATATATATATATATATATATATATATATATATATATATATAAATATTTATGTTTTGGTATTTTCCTTTTGTGAATACAACGAATCAAGTAAAGAAAAAATTCTCAAAAGACATCTCTAAGATATGTCGAAGATAAGTCGCCTGACTATTCTATTTTGGATGAATATAAATATGTATTTGCAGCTCTTGCCAAGTTGCGTGTGTGAGAAAATGCAACATGAATCATTTGCTAAATTGTTCAAATGTCACTGATTTAGTTTACCCTTTTAACCTTGTGTGAACTAACGTAATTGTGTCGTAAATAGACAAGGACGAGTGCCTAGCTGTATGTACCTTGTCATATATTTCTGTGCTGATTTCCTTCCTGGAATGGCTTTTTGACACAGATCTAGTAAAAGTTTACACATTTTATAAATAAACAGGTCGTTATGTTTATTACATTTACTTAAATAGAGATAACGATGGCTATTAAATGAACGAATCGGACGGAAGATCTGTTAAGCATTTCGGTGAATAAGTTTGGCATTCAAACATATTTTTCAAGGTCAAAAGTTCTTAGACATTATACCCTCTTTACGGTTTCAAATGACAAATCGATTTCTTGGATGACCATAAATCAAGCATTATTACAACCTAAAAACAAGCTAGACCATTCTCAGGTTCCGAGGTTTACGGGTTGAGTGGTCTTGTCAGAAACACTGACTTGACGGGGGGGGGGGGGGGGGGACAGGGCTGCTTGGCTCAATAAGGGAGAGAGTAGAAATATGGAGGCGACCTGGGAAGATATTATATATCGGATAAAGAATGTTTTAACATTTCAAACTGCACTCCAGGAAACACGAAGAGGGCATATTGGGGACACATCGACCTAATTTTCCAGGACCCCACATGGCTCTCGATATACCTCTGGTCGGAAACTATTAATTTTGGACAGGCGGATCTGATAATGTTGTTGTCATTACTACACTTTTACCCTTTTGTATATTAAGAAAAATAATATCCAATGTGAAAACAGAAGGTCTACCCCCCCCCCCCCCACACACACACACACAAATCATACGTGTCAGCATCTGAAATTATTGACATTAGATATTAGCGACTAGCATGATTTTGATGAAAAATAGAGCACAGGGTTTTCACGCGCTGGCGGTCATTCCTTACTTTCTTAGCGATATTTTCTTATATGTTCTGCTATTTCGATAGTTAATTTCGGAGTCTACCGATACTGTTCTCCCGGTCTGGCCCCTCTCCCAAAATATCCTGGATCCATTACTGACGAGTGTGTTTATAAATCATTCTGCAATCAAATATCGCAGCTTCATATCCACCGATCATATGAAAAGCGGTAGAAAATAAATACCATTCATCCCATAAACATTTGTTCTCCTGCGGCGCTTTTTTTTTATGTAGAATATTTCCACCTACCCCTCCCCCCCCCGCCCCCTCTGGCTTCTTAAGTGTTCGTATAATACATTACATATATATTAGTCCTTCGACTCCTCTTCATATACATCACATATCCGCGTCATCAAATCTTTGCGAATGTTAAGAGATTTCATATTGTAAACATATCAAAGTTATAAAAATTTTAAAACCGTCTTTTACAGCTCTGCGATGATAATGCTTCATAAATTGCATCTATACTCTAACAATGGAGGTACTAGTATAAGTCAGGATCACGAACTTACCCATTTATGACAATAAACTTTGCCCCCTAAATATATACTACCCAGGGACCCCCAATTACTGTCAAACAGACATGAATTTTGACGAGGTAACGTGAAGGATTACACTGTAATATGGGGATGATGAAATGTAAGAAGACAAATATAAAATAAACAAAGAACAACAAACAGAGTAAAGTTAAAAAAAACAAAAAGAACAATTTTGTGTATATCTTCCGAATAATTTTCGTGGAATTGTTTTTGATTCCGGTGAAATATTGGATGAACTTTTTGATGCCGTGAATCTCAAAAATAACAGTACTGGAGGAGAACGAACCATCAACCAAAAGGCTTGTTACTTGTCAAAACAGGTGAATCGTATGTGATAACGAATTCAACTTAAATGGTACCAGGGATGATCATTCAGACATTGGTTTGTGGTGCTTGGGGAGGGGGGGGGGATTGGTGAAGTGAAAGGGAGGGGACTGAAGCTCAGTAAAAGATTAGTGCCTGACATTGTACTCATAAGAGTCTGCACTTTCCCCTTAAAATATAAACAATTCACCAGTCTGACATTTATTCGAACAAACGAATGACGTAGCTACAGTAATACTAAAATGTAGCGACTTACACAAATAATTGTAGAAAAATGTATTTTAGATTTACAGGACAAATTCGCACTAGTACTACCCATGACATAAAATGTAATGAGCATACGCGCACCCTTTCTTCTTATCACGTTCTTATCCTGCTTTATGTGCCCTAGTTTTCTGATACTAAGAGACGGGGGTGGGAGGGGGAGGGGTCTTGAGGGAGGAAAGGGAGACGGAAGTGGGGGGGGGGGGAGAAGGCAACAGAAAGCAAGTAAAAGTATGTAAAATATCCAAACTATAAACTGCCGGAAGTAACCCTCGAAGATCCATGAAGTGGCTGCATATTCTCTTGTGACCTAAATAGCCTAGGCCTATGTGTCTTTGAATTCGTTGAATTGGACATCCAACAACGTTAACGTTAGTTCATGATCTCTTGCCGATGATGTACATGTCTATACCCCTACACGCATAGATTGACTTGAACACATATACGGAGGGGGTGGGGCGAGGGGGGGGGGAGCGGGGAGCGGGGAAGGAGTGACAGAGGCTGAAACCATATCTCGGTTTTGTAGTTGAAAAGCTGCAATTTAATTGTATTATGGTCCCTAGCCCCCCCCCCCCCCCCTTCCGTTCTAACGTACATACCTCTTTTAATATATGGGATTCGACCATATATGAACAGTTATATGTTCTATTCCTAAGATAACGCTAGCAACTGCAAGCCTCTTCTTGTATACCTACGCGTTAATTCAGAACACCATATACATACCCCTCCCCACACAGACATTGCATACAGCGAAACCATCCGGCCTTCTTCACACTTACATAATTACCTAACACTTAATAATCGAAATGTACTAAATTAATGACCTCCTAAGCTTTAAATTTACCCGTGCGATTCACCTATATATACTTTCAAAATTGCTTTTTTTCACTCATTTACCTACCCACTTTATTACTAGCCTATTATTTTTTTCTTTTTTTGTTATTTGTCCAGTATGTAAGCCAAATTGGGTCTACTTCGAAGGTTCATGTTACCGATTGATTGACACGGTGATGCAGTACTCGGATGCTGCCCTCTATTGTTCCAAGGCATCCATCGGTGGTCACCTTGCTGTCATACACAGCAGCCAAGAAAATGACCTTGTTGCCATGGTAGCAGAATCAAATCGAGCCTGGATCGGCGCGTCGAGAAAATTCCATAACAGCAGTAAGTAAACTCTGATGTTAAAGATGATGCTTTCATAAAATATATCCATTGGTTAAATTGACATATTTAACTTCTCTTCCAACCAGCCCCCCCCCCCTCACTTGAAGGTTGGGGAGCATGGTTTTTACCATGAATTCCATATGTCGGCCGGTATGCCATATCAAAACAAAGATTCTGCCTTAAAGGCATTGAAGACTCGCGCACAAAGAAACGTCTCATGCCGGTAATCTAACCTATAGTTTCGTATGAGGTGTAACAGAAGTGTTAGACACCACCATCGATCCCAGAAAATACACACACAGCTTGCTACCGTCGGTAAATAGACACTAGTGTACAGTCAGTACATACAGCTACGGTCAATACCCACAACACAGTGTACATAGCAGCAATGGACATCTCAGGTCTAGATAAAAGATAGAAGGTATCACTGTTTTATTACTGTCTGAATTTTGTAGCGACAAGAAAAAAACTTCACTTGCAAGCAACGGAAAAGTTAACTTTTGCAGATGGCGGCACGCGGTTTGGGACGAGTCTTCAATGCCTTTAAAGAGGTATTCCCGTGACAGCGAATGTGGTGCTTAGAAAAATGAGAGGAAAAAATATTCCATATAGACTGTTAGTTGGAAGTCAAATCTCAATATTTTGTCCATAACTCGAGATATGGTTGATTGAATGTAACATATTTTGACAGCCTAAGCCATTCCCTCACTGCAGGAATTAGCTCTCAATGGGTGGTTTGTGATGTCATCACGGCAACACGTATGTTCGTTTTTAACATGATTTTAATTTTCAATATTCTTCGTATCTAGATTTTCATCAAAATCAACTCTTTTGTATGAGATTTTCCCGCTCTGTGAATATATGATGAAACACATTAAAAAGAACAACAAATCACTTAGAGCTCAAGTGCCCTGATGACATCATTCATTCTGCTGTTGTCAGATACATAATTTAACAATATAATCAGTGTTGACAAAGATAAAAACATATCTTCGCTCTAGAAAATTCTTTAAGAATGTGAGGTTCTAACGGGTACGAGATAAACAGTCGAAATTATTGTAATGCAAAGTCGACCTTCGGAGATAACACTTACGACTTGGCAATTAATACATTTTTCTTTTAATGTCCTTCGAGATTTTTTTTTTCAATTTTTGTTTTAGACCAAATATTTGACTTCTTATAAGCTTACTTCATGTGAGCTGCGGGAATAACATTAAACTTGATTCGATTTCATATCTCATATTTTTTTTTATTTATTCTAAATATATTCATTTCGTTTTACAGAGGAATTCTTCTGGATCAACGGAGACAAGAAAACATTCACAAATTGGAGAAAACTGGAACCAAATAATTTTAGTGGCAAAGAAAACTGTGTGGAGATTAATTACGTCAGAAAAGGCTTGTGGAATGATCATTTTTGTATTATGAAAAAGCCGTTCGTCTGTGAGATGCCCGCTCTTTGAAACTTTTTAACAACTAATCCTAAGTCAAACTAAAAGGTTCCCGGCGCTAGAGTGTATATAAAATCAAAGATTGTGATATACCGTAAAAAGATAATAATAAAACTCTCGTCTTGGTTATTTTGTAAGAGCTATAAAACATAATGCCATCGTAAATACCTACCACGGCATTTTTATCATCTTCAGTGGCGCATTTCTGTTTGTTTCTGTTTGCTTGGATAAATCTCTAAAAAAATCTTAGTACCGTAATATATAGGCATAATTGGACTGTTATGAATTTGCTTAAATTAAATTATTACTATTAATATTTCCTCTTTTCCTTTTTTGTAAATAATCTTTCGCTTTTTACAGACTGTTTTTCATGGTAGCTGCAATTACGAAATCATTTCCAAAGGATCCCATTTGTAAATATCACCCTTTGATGTTTCCATTTTCCATTGCCCTCGCCCCCTCCCCCGCCCCACGACCTATACAACATCATTTGTTTATAACTTGTTGTTCATTGTGTTTATGCAAGAGGGGAGGTGAGTGGTATAGGAGGGGGTTAAGGTCACTCCCGGAATGCTGTAATTTTATACAAACTTATTTACCCTTGATGAAATCTCTCGTTGGCTTGCTAACAAGGCATAGAGTTAAGTAATATCGATGCATTCCAATTGGTGTATGTAATATGTTAAATTTATGTATTACGTAACGAAAGGCGAGCATTGGACAATTGGAAATTGAAAATAAAAATTAATTAAACCTCTGCAGCTTTTCAGTGGAAAAATGTGTGTTGCTTGTTATCTCCTGACTCGGTGATCCTTCCATGATCGATGGGAGGAACAAAGAAGCGACGGATGTCGTGAACTTGGGGTAGAAGGGAAGGGGTGGGGGGTCGGGAGGGAAAGTGGATGAGCGGATAAACCACAAAATCATCTCGAAACTCTCAAACAACATGGATTCTCTGTGCATTCTTTACCACAAATTTAGAATGTTTTGCAATAAGACACTTTGTAGTTACATTTCCTTCTCATTGTCTGACAAAAGAGCACTTTGGAATCTTAAAAGGGCACTTTTTAATTAGGAAAATGGAAAGAGGGATAGGTTTGTGGGTTCGTTTGTATTGTAACAAAAAGGAGCACCTTCTTTATGGAAACAGCCACTGAGACGATCTTCACAAAATTGGGCTTAGGGGAGGCATGCATGTGCCCCTTGGGCTCCCAGGTTCCGCCGCCTCTACATGAACGTTATAAAGCACCCCCCCCCCACACACACACACAACACCGTTTTCCATAACAAGATCAAAGACAATCGAGTGTAAACATTTTTCCAATAATTTACTCTGTTTATTGCAAAACTTTAATGTTTAATGGAATAATGCTTAATGGAATATCACTCCATATTTCAGACATGAATACCGGGAGAAAATAAAAATCAGCAAGAACATTTTCACGGAAACATGTCAAGTGATACGTAAATATAACCTTACATAAAGCTTACTCATCTCCCCCGCTCTCCACCTCCACCAACCTTATGTTCAACAATTCAATAAAATATAGTTTGTAGTAGAATATAGAATACTTGTTTAGGTCTCAGAAAGAAACATTAATAATGAGAACAGGACACCAATTACTTGCTTAACTGTAAGAAGCTTGTAAGATTTCTACTCCTTCCACATCTAACCCCTAACCCCATAACCACACCTCTCCTATAAGCTAATATATCACGGCTCTCACTGCTTACGCAAACGGTTTTATATATATATTCTGATATGAACTGAACTAAACAAATGCTATTTATTGGTACATATTTCTTACCCGTTAATGGTCTTACATTTCGCTTGTATACATAAACCTCAACAATTACTGGCAAGAAATGCAATTTACTAACCTAAATTAAAATTAAGTAACACACACATACACGGTACATTATATACGGTACATATATAATATATATATATATAAATATATATATATAAATATATATATATATATATATATATATATATATATATATATATATATATATATATATATAAATATATATATATATATATATATAGTTACATATAGATACATATATAGTTATACATATAGATATATATTTATAACACAGATATCATTAATTATCGTTTGTGTGCATACGTAGAAGACTAAATTTGACATGGAATACTTCAAAAAGGAATGGTTTTGATTTCAACACTATAACAATTAAATAATAATTATTTTTGAAGACAGAAAAAATTAATTCCCAACCTCAAGCTAGAACGTTGGTTGTTCTTATCTGGAAGTGATGACAATAGCATTTGACTTCGAGATACAATTGACCCCAAGGACCCCCTTATATAGGCATATTTCACTATTTCATGAGATAACAAAACAGAATTTCGATCAAACGTTACCCAAAAAATAGTTTAGGCAAGATAGAGAAAAGCAATAAATGAGTGCCTAAATGACAGCGTTTGGCCAGCGCTCACGAGCCTGTATCATGCAACATACTTTTTTGTGTAAACATGTTAATTTCAGAGAGATTTTTATGAGTCCGTTTGCTAACTTACGCGACACGAAAACCCGATATGTGTTTATATAGTCACGTGACAGAATTAGACAAACAAACAAGAAGCTTGAACAGGACCGAAAATATGGCCATCAAGTACGATATGACTTATATCGCGACCTGGAAAGCATCAGAGCTGTCAGAGCAACTACCAATGGATTGCTTCTGCGCATGTGTAGGAACTTCACTGAAGCCGTACGTAGAAGATTGTTCAGAACCACCATTAAAACAAGCGCCCTCTAAAATGGCGTTCGATTCGTGCTCAATTCCCAGCTGGTTAACCCGTTGTCGTTTATTAGGCTGGATGAAAACCTCGTCGTCATCATGCTGAGGTTCGACGTTCTGTTCACTTCGTTGGTTCGTGTCGTGTGTTACAATCGATTGGTTAATCGGTAGCACTTGGCCATTCATTCCTGTGAATGAATCTGTTGAAGAGAGGGCGCTATTCCGTTGATACATACCGCTTTGCGTCGAGTCGGGAGACGTGAGTGGAAACGAGGACTTGAATTGTTCGATAACCGACGAATGAGGGTCGTTTTGTTCAACACTATGACTCCGGTCGAATTGTGGCGGGAAAGCTGCCTGCTGCTGATGATGATGGTGAATGGTTGTCACGGGAACGTGCGAACGATCGTTTGCAAGATGGCGCAAACTGAACAGGCCATTCTCGTACTGGTTCGATGCAGACGTTGCGTTCAGTGTCGACGGAAAACTACTGTTGGGTGGTGATGGCTGGCCTCCAATGTTACCTCGTGTCGCAAAACTGTTGTAGCATCAAAATAGAAACGTAAGTGACAGGAATATTTGTCTTCACTACTTTAATTGTTAAATTACAAAACACAGTGGATTTTTGTCTTGTGGAAAACATTGCATACTGTCATACCTTTACACTAAATATAACTTATGCGTTCACCGTCACCACCTCCCCCTCCCCCACCCCAACAAAGGAGAGTGGTACAAAAGTAAAAATTGAGGAAACGAGGGGCAACATCCAATTTATTTTTTCCCTGCAATGCTTAGCAATATATATAGAAACTGTTATTTCTCGACTGATAAGAGGTATTCTACTTCATGTAAAAAATTGGTCCTGGATTGGTGGCGCTATTCATCATCAAAAAAGAAAAAGTCATTGAAAATCTGCTCTACTTTCCTAACTAAACAGTCTCAACAAAGCCATCACGCGCTGGCGTCAGCACGCATTTTAAGACATTACTTCTATGCAGAAAGATAAGTGTTGCGTTAATAACGACTCCATTCCATGGCCAATATTTGGTCGCCCAGACAATGTTTCACTAAATTCAAATTGTAGATTTTCAATATTCTTGAATGTTCATACAATATTTTGAATGAAACCGACCTAGACAGACAAAAAATAATTTTCAAAATTTACCGGATTTTAAATTTTCTCACACAAATTAACTCAAAAAAAGTATTCAGAAAATAGAAGAAATAACTTCAACTATATAAGAGAGACAGAGACAGAGGTTTGTCAACTTACGTGGAATAGCCGTCACGGAATCCTTTGGCAAATGGATTATAGTCTATCTTAAGCTGGGTAATCTGCAAGAAATAGATATGGATATATTCGTGTTAAAGACACTGAAGGGAAGATTTTAAGTACGAAGGGTCTCTGTCGGAGGAGTGGTGGGGTACGGGGTGAGGTGGGTTATGGGTGGGCATAGGAGGAATAGGGTATAAGGTCAACATGATAGTTTGCATGCATTTCATCTTAAAACTGACAGTACAAACAAGATGTTTCAGGATGAAGGAAGAAAGTCATAGGTAGTGATGAAGACATAATCTGCAAAAAGTCAATCAATCAATCAATCAACCAATCGAACTTATCTATATACTATAAACCTTAACATGTTATTAACTAAACATCAAAGAACGATGGTTCTCAAATACTGGAAGCTCTCTTGGTGGATGCTGGGGTACCGTAGTAGGGTGGGTGGGATATGGGTCGATAGAAGGGATACGGATGAAGGGGCAACAGTTATAATGTGAATTGTAATTTTTAGTTCTTACACTCAAAGTTGATTTCTAATTTTAAGTATCAGATGGAACGTTAATTGGCAGAGTGGGATTAACACCAAAAATAATGACAAAAATAGACCTATACTCTACCCCTCCTGCAGCTTCCATCTACCCCCCACCCAACCCCCCCCCCACACCCACTTTATTGACGGTAAATAATATCAACTTACGTCTGTGTTCTGGTAAGCGGTGACGGCAAAGAATTGAGTTTCTGCAAAACTGTGCGTCTGTAATGTCCTGCTGTTTGTGACGTCGAGAACATGAATACGGGGCTGGTACTTGTGCATGGAACTGAGAACAATCTATAAATATAGGAAAATGAACAACCAATGAATCAGATGTGTATAATAGACAAAAGGAAAAAATTATTAATGATTAATAAGACCTATTATTTTCCCTGATTATGCTTTTGTTTTCCCTCATGTGTATTTATTACTAAAGCTACCAGTCTTTTTCTTTTCTTTTGTAAGTTTTTTTTTATGTAAATTTATTAATAGCCATATTTGTTAATACACATTGTTTTGAGCATTTGTTTTTCCGGATTACAATGTGGCAACTTAACCCATAATAATCGATTCTTTGTTTATTTCAGTGAAGGACGGGGAGGGGTCACGGTGCATGTACCCATAGACAACCCTCCCCCCCCCACTAAAATCCCCAACTCTCTCCCACTTACCGCGCTCGCTCACATGGCGTCTGTCGTGGGACTCCAATACAGTACGATTCGAATGTTTAACCCTGTAAGCATACCAATGTTTGCGTCAAATTATCAAACACAATTTGCTTTTGTCCACTCATTCCAACCGGAAGTAAACTGACCCTAAAACCTCACCTAGAATTCCCTAATGTACTATCACCGCAATTATTAATAACTTCCTGTTTGAAAAGCCTAGACTTAAAAATTGCCTCTCCACATATTACTACTAAGTAGCGCTAACAATTTAAAGATACGTATGTGATTGAGCACTATACCAAAGGAAAAACTACAAAGTCATTTCTCCTCCAAACTCCCTCCCCTACCTCATCCCTCAACCTTCCTCATGTTATTGTTGTCATTGTTACTAAGATGTTTGGCCACACCCCCGTGTTTTCATTCAGTAAAACTTATACTAAGATCGATGTGAAGTGTATAGTCTGTGTACAAAATCATTTATGCTAGAAACTTACAAATTTGTCGTTCTTTCCTTTGTGATTGGTCAGTTTAATTTTACTGAAAATAACTTCATTCTTCATCCAATAGGCCCCCGTAGCTGGTGAATCTGGGTGGACGTAGACGTTACTTGCTAATAATAGTAAGAAAAATAAAACAATACATGATGTTATAAATCAATACATTAGTTAACGTTTTACTATCATAATTATCCAACAAACACAATTTTTTTTTCCAACACTGGACAGGTAGAGGTTTGCTATGTTACTATTCAATTAAATATAAATAAATTAAGTTAAATGGGATTAATTAAGTTTGCCTGAACCACATCAAGGAATATTCCAATGGCTGAAGTTGATTGCGTAACAACATTTTTGTCAATTTCCTACATAATGTTGGTCGTTCCTGATGACCTTAAAACAGGTTTGCTAAACTTTGGGGATCAACACAATAATTATGCAATGGATGTCTTCCAAAGTAGTAATTGACTTATAAGAGCTCTTGATCTGACCATTGTAGAGTTGGGATAATAAGTAATGTTTAGTGACGCTTCATTCTAGAAAACAATAGAATGTTATATCATTTTAATTCTATAGGAATTAAAACTAAAGGAATTTACTAGCAAGAAATATTATAATTCAATATATTGATTTATCTATTTTGATTTATTAACGGAACAGCTTTCCGAGAACAATATATGACTAAATGTCTGCTATTACCCTAACTCCAAATGGAATCACCCATGACGGGAGACTTCTAATTTAAAGGTTTGCAGTATTGGCCCCAAATATACTAGATATTCAAATATGGTCACCTTTGGTCAACATTCTTAGACTCTTTTTATTACAACCTTCGAGGAAATTTTCCTCACTGTGACATTCAGTCATCTTGTGTAATCCTTAAAAAATGTCTGAGAACAATTTTGAGAGTAAAGACCTCCAGGAAAGTACTTTTTGAATTCTTCTAGCAATCATAGCCTTCTATAATTTGGGGCCTATACTGACTACCTATTATGTATACTCACATTTAGGGATACTTTCCGCTTGTCCACACATTGCCCACTTTCCGCAACTGAATTTCCATTGGTTGGGATCCGCGAGAACCATATCTACCATGACGTTGTACTTAGTCTCTGGCTCGAGTCCTGTGAAGCGATACGACAACTGGGGAAACATCCGCCTACATACCAAAGAAATTAGACAAATATACAGAATTATGAAATGTACAGTTAAGGGTGCGGGTGGAGCGAAATGAAGAGTTGTAACAGTGACTTCTTTCAGAAACCAAATATGTTTACTTAGTTTTCTTTTCCTTAAATGCGAGAATAGTCGCCCCCCCCCCCCTGCCACCCCTCTCACCCAGTCCGTGAAGATTAGAAATTTGCTGGATCAATTCTTTCATCTCACCAGTCGGATTCTTCCATTTATTTATTACGGGGTTGCAGCAGTAAAGTTGGTTTGTCATCATAATTATTATTACTATTTCCCAGATTATTATCCATGCAGCGAAAAAAAATCTTGGTATTCTCACATTTGCATCACTTTTTATCCCCTATATTGGATGCTTTAAAGGAATAAAGTAAGGCAAGTGTCACTTTATTAGTTTACTGTTATGCACCATGAAGCTGTATATGAACACAAACATTATCACAAAAGCATGAATACAAGGGAAATAGATATTCTAAAACTTTGAAAGGAATTCTAACAGTGTATTGTGAGGTTTTGTGTCTTTGTTGCAATATAGTTTATCTAGCGTCTGTTTTGGTGCCACTGACTATTGGTGCCTATTGTCATGTGTACTTGTTGTAACTTCTTGAGCACCAAGTGCAACCACTGTTTATTGTGTTAAGTATTGAGTAACCCTTACCATTTGAGAAATATTGTAAAGCTATAGGGGGTGCTCAGATGTAAATTGTGCTATAATTTGCAGTTATGAAATAATGTTCAATTAGTTTCTTTTGTCCAGGTTGTGCCGCATATGCATGAAATATATAATATAATAATATTAAGTAATACAAAGTAATACAATAAAATAAGTTATATATATTTATACGATATATATATATATATATATATATATATATATATATATATATATATATATATATATATATATATATATATATATATATATGATATATATATAATTCGAACCCGGGCCTCCCGCTTTATATGCAGACATATAATATATAAATAATATTAAGTAATACAAAATAATATAATAAAATAAGATATATATATATATATATATATATATATATATATATATATATATATATATATCACTACCCCCCCCCCCCCGCCCCCAAGAAGACTATGTGGCTGTGCCACACATGTCTTCTCAAAGTGATACTTCATTTAAACTACGCGTGCACGAAGTGTTTAGATGATGTACCATATCCCGCTATGATATTGTCCATGTCGTTGCAACAAAAGCTAACATTATCCATGTGACTTGATCCTTAATGTGGCTATGAAAGCATCACTGGTTCACCAAACCTCCTAAAATAAGGTTTCTATAAATTTAAATATTTTATATGAGAAATAGCCTTTCACGTGGGAGAGGTTGTTCTGAGTGGCTAAGAATTGACAGGAAGTGCCGGGGGGGGGGGGGTGTAGGTTATGATTTAAAATGACAGCGAAAAAAAACCGTTCTATGTCCTACCTTCCTTGTTTCGTCACGATCATCTCTGTGCCATGATTGTTAAACTTGAGCCATAATTCACGATTGCAAAGAAACACAGAGGCCTTCGTTGGCAAGATAATCATTTCATTTAAAGGTGGTAATATCGGGGGTGACCTGGAGGCTCTATCGTCATCGTGTTCCTCTGACGATGTGTTCGGCTGTTCTTCGGTGACGCTCGTCTTTGGATCGGATCTGTTCGGAGTAAGCAAGCAGCCGTCTCGCGTGTCCCGAAGATCGATGGTACCAGCTTCCACGGTAGCATGTATTGAAGTTGGTAGTTTATCCTTCAAGGTTTCAGTTTTCCTTTTAAGGCAAAGAGCTTCGTTCTGTGGTGGGAGCTGGGAGGTATAATCTTGACCGGCTAACGATGGGTATCCATAGTGGTATGGTAGGAAAGACATGACCGGGTACGATGGAGCATAACCTTGAAACTGCATACCCGATTGGTAGTTCTGACCGGGTCCACCTGTCATAAACGGTGTCGGAGGGTAACGAGGTACCATGGCGTTATTGTTAAACTGTCCATTAAAGCTGCTGGGCTCAGATGATCGTCCGAATTCGCACGAAGGACGAGTTGGTTCCCGTTGCCAATTAGGGTACCATCCACCGCCATCTTGTTGAGTAATTGATGAGTGGAAATATGTAGGTGGGAAAACTGGATGAATGGACGGAACTGTTTGTTCTGGCGAAGAACCAATTGAAGAAGAATCAGGACGAATGACGTCAGTTTCCGGATTTTGTCGATACATATCGACGGTTCCACGAATTGCACACGAAGACGACTCGCTTTCCGATGAGTTGATGAAATTCCCACCGTCAGTTTGCGTACAATAATTTGCAGGCATGATGAGTGGAAGTTATAAATAAAATATTAAAAACTCCAAAAATGTACAGGAAAAAAGAGAGTAAATAACGAGTTCCGCAGAGTAAAATTAAATACTTGAGGATATCGCGGTGTTTGGTGGTTTATCCATGCAAGAAACTCCGGTCAGTTTCTATAAGTTTTCCATTGAAGTCCTTTCCTCTTCGATATACATATACAAGGCAGTGAACTTGAAGACACCTCCTGCACACCGTTATGAATTCACACCATGCACTATACAAGAATAGTATAACATAACACTATACGCTTCGCAGCTTGTTCACTCGTTACGTAATATTACTACGATGAAAGCTTCAATCGAAATGGGAAATCAAAGTTAATTGAGGCGCATTCTCAGAGGAAGAGTGCTGCGTGTGACCAGCACAAATAGACTCTTTTCATTGGATGGAGAACCTCTGACTCTTGCCCTCATTTGAATGATTGACAGCTGTGCAACAACAGTACCCTAATTTGACCCTATATACCACGAATGAATAGGCGCGGTTAAAAAACATGACGGATTAACTCCTCGTTAAGTCTTTAAGCTTTTTTTCCCCTTTCCTTCGCGTCTTGTCCAGGAAATGGTAATAGTGGGAGAAAATATCCAAGCTAAAGTTCGACACAAACCGATGTGAAATGCAAACAATGTAGATAGATACCAAGGAGAGAGATTTATTTAGAAGTGTGAATAAACATTAAAGTGGTTATAAAAGTATCGTGGGAAGAATGTGCATATAATGTTTGCATTCAGTGAAGTGAAGGAAGGATGTACGACGTCGTTTTTAGTCTGATTTAGTAATAGCCAAATGTATAAACGTATTATTCATATTCAATTAGTTCACAAATTGAGAAGTTTCCATATGTAGAACAGACAAGAATACATGAGTAACCGTTATCCTTCCTACAAAACACTCTTTATCCAAAACATCAAAAGTCACCACCGCCCCACACCCTTCCCAATATCGAACAGGTACGTTATAACTATATCGTATTTATATAGGGATGTTAACACACTTTAAGATAACTCCAATCGAGAGCATGGGGGAGGGGGTGGGTCATCGTGGGGTGGGCGTGAAAATTCTCCCACGTGAGAGACACATATTCCCCAAAGAATGTAAAGAATTTAACCCCCAGGAATTATAGCCAGGGGTGCATATACAGCCATTCTTCTTTTTTGTTTTTCTTGGGGAGGAGGAGGAGGGGGAGGGTGGTGGGGGTGGGGGAAGGGGAAGGGGAGGTGGGATAGATATATTTCGAGACCTGCTATGGCTTTGTTGAAACTGACAGCAGTAATTGACTAAGCAAGATGTATCACTGTTAGGTGGAAACAAACGTGGGGGTTGGGGAAGGAAAATGACGTTGCGTGTCGGATGCAAAGCTTGGGTTACCATTATAAAATGATATCAGAGCCCTGCTGAGGGGCCGGCAGTCGGAGGCCGAGGCCACACCAAATAATGATTATTATTCGGGCCTTTTTTATTTTAAAGATGGAAGTAGAATTAGTTTCTTAAGCGAATTGCCAGTGGTAATAAATTATATGCTCTCATAGTGAGAATCTAATAAGTTGATTGAAAATTTGGATACTGGTTTAAGAATTGAATTAGCCACCTGGTCCTTTCATAATGAGAGGATGGGGGAGAGGAGGACGCTGGGGCCAGGAGGATATATACAGCCCAGGGGTTAGGGTTATGGTTAAGGTTGACCCCCCCCCCCCCCCCCGGAACAGCATTTTAAAGGTGCTGTTGGTCAGTATTTGTGTGATGTATTTGGTGCCGTTCGTGTATACGTAGAAGGTGTACTAGAAACCGTAAACACTAAGTTGTTTCAATCAACCAAATTAGTACATCATTTCATTTCAGTTGAGTTCAACAGACACAGCTCCTTGTTATTCAATTGCAGCACTCTATGCGAATGTTCCACTTAATTAATTGTTACGTTAAGCTAGAAGAGAAAGCCTCTTGTCTCGAGGTTCAATTGATACCTGGATGAAGTAAATCCCTTAATCAGACGGTCTGTCACATTTATTAACCTGATGAACTTGAAAGGTTATAATCACGATGATGACCATTCAGTGTATTGATTCATTAAGAGCATGATTAATAAAATTCAAAGGCTTCGTGTACAACAGGCGTGTGTACAACGGTTGGAACACAACTGTCCAACTGATTCCGCGAAACTATATGCGGTTCTTCTTTCCATCGTTTATTGCAGCCATATTTAGTGGGGCTCTCCTTAGGTTTTCTTCATAAGCTAAACATAAGCTATAAACTAAACTGAGAGGAGGTTTCGGCTCTGTGAGATGGGCTCCTATTTTAGGAACCCCGGTGGGTAGAGGGCTTGGAAGTAATACTACTTCAGTGAAGTTCTGGGAATAGCCCAGCCACCAGGGAGCTTTATTTCGTGGAAGGGTGGATATGCCAGGGCTTCTCTACTTTCGCGCCACTTTCTCATTTCCCCCATTTAAACTGCTTTTTCAATCCTAAAGCTCGGTCAGGCTTGTCCCCCTCCCCTCCGCCACCCCCAGCCCGTCACCGATTTTTTCACACCTGTGCCCTGCACTCCTTGAAAATGATCTCCACCACGTACAAAACTTGTTACGGTAAATGGATACTATTTTAATGTTGAAAGGACTAGGAATGACCATGTTTACATTAGTCAGTGAATTTATGTATATAATTTTGCAGTAAGGAAAAGCAATTTGTTAACAGTTTTTTATTTTATTTAATAATATTTCACTGTAAAAATTAATCGAAGTCAAAGTATCACAATCTTTGTATATGGAACGAGTCAGTATGAGGCAGTTGACGGAGAAAATTAGTTTTAGAAGGGAATATGGGTGGGGTGGGAGGGGGGGGAGGGGATACTCAATAGGCAACAGAACAATGATCTAATTAAACTTTTCTGTTATTGCACAATTTGAAAACTGCCTTAAAAATGTGAGACACGTCAAAGTAGCTACGCGTTTTTTGTTTCGCTTGTGACATATTTTTCTTCTACTGTACAAAGGGGAAGTTCATAAATTACATTATCTATGGGACGGAAGAAGGGATGAGGGTTTGTGACGAAGGGTTGGGGGGGGGGGAGGGTAAGATATATAGCATTGGGAAGGGGACGAAACGTACTTGATCGACAGTAGTACAATGACTTAATCAATTGATTTGTGTTATAATACAATTTAATATCTTCTGTCTCTAAACTATGAGACACATTAACTAACAGCTGTAACCACATTTTCGCTTGCATTATATATATTTGATAACCGTTGCTTTTAAATAAACTGGCAATTCTTCTGCTTGATATAGTTGCGTACATTATAGAAAAATGGTTATGTCTTCCCACGTGGAAAAGCTTTGCACCCAAGCCTCCCCACCCCTAAAATGGAAGTGTAGCTTCGAGCCTGCATCGAGTGGAAGCTTCCAGGAAAAACAACTAGATATACGATAAAGAATGCTTATTTATCTGAACAAGAATCCATCTTGCCACTTTCACCTCTACTGCCCAAGACCCATATCTTTTAATTCTCAATCCCCCTACCCACATGTTTACCTTCTAAGGATGTGACAACCAGGGGCAGTCCAGTAACTTGAAATATATAGTTTACATATTCCGATAACGCCGCGAGAGTGTATACATAGTGCGACACAATTGCGAGGGAACGAATGGCTTCTGGCTTTTCGAAATATACTCATCAGTTTATTGTAAACCAAAGTTTCCCACAGCGGCTACTTTTGAACTTGTACCGCAAAGATGAAAGAACAAAGCAGAGACCATTGTTTAAGAGGAAGTTTAAGATGATCTCTATCAGTTAATACCAGCATACATGGTGGTGACCATCGAATGGTGTTACGTCATCGAACTCGGCCAAAGTTAACGAAGCAGGATGTAGCAGAAAATCAGCCCTGTAAACTCATAATGTATGATTTGGTAAACAGAGACCGTGTTTAAATTTGGCTGTATATAGCAGGAAATGTTATAATTGGATTTGCTGGTAGTTAAGCTTTCCTGCAGGCTCCATCTGGTGTAAACCTCAAGGCACGTATAGTGTCGAGATGAAAGGGTCAATCTCAGGTGACCGGGGAAAATTTCTTGGAAGAAGAGGTTACTGACTGTATCTGGAATTGCCAAATTGCCAAGTGAAAACCGAGCCTATATAATAATTATGAGTAATAATTTACAGTGTGAAATTCATACTTTGCATAATAAGAAGGGGCTCAATCATGTATAAAAATGAAGAATATATCAATAAACATTAGAATAAAATCTAAAAATATATTTGTCTCGTTGTGCTTTACTTTACATGCTCGCTTAAGATGGATGAAGGAGGGGGCTCGTATGGTTCGGACGAAACCCCACCCAACACAAGCACGCAATGAATAAATAAACCATCAAAAACCATTTCGATGTTTGTATCTTGATTTTCAAACTACTAGCCTATAAATGAACTATACGTTAACTTCATCAATTCTTTGTTCAGCAATTAATATGAGCTCAGATCGAATTAATAACCTATTTCGTTTACTAACTTGCAGTGCTTTCCAGCGAATTATGTTCTCAGCTGGACGGCATGGGTTTGTCACAACTTCCATCTTAATCTACTACGTGACTAGTATCTTGCAATATTTGAACAGCAGAGTGCACCCCCTTCCCCGTTACCTCCCCCTCAACACGATGTAATTTATAGGCATAGGCCTATTATACTTGCAAAATTTGATGTTTAAATTTTTTTGATCGTTTTAAACATACAAGGTCTATACTGCCCGATACTTGAAATTTGTTTGTAAGTTTCGCATTAAGGCAGAGTGGGGGAGGGGTGGGACATCCCTCACCATAGACCTCTCACCAGGTCGCCAGTCCATAACCTTATTTCGAACCCCCTCCTTAGAAAAAAAATTGTGCGGCACGGTCGATCATCACGTAATATTGTCTCTTGCCGATAGCATACATAACAGACAATAGTCGGGAACACTTCAGCGAATTCTAGTCCCTAGATATGGTCATTCGTTATCGTACATAAAGGCTTTGTTTGCAGTGTAGTGAATGTAGGACCCAGCGGAAATGTGAAACGCCGTCCCTGGTGGAACTCTCCAGGTTCGTTTGCCTGTTGTAAGGTTTCTTTTCAAAAGCATGAATATGAGTAACATATATTTCACTTGAGAAAAGTTAAAGCCACCAATATATTGTGAAATTACACATATCGTTTATCTTACGTTAGAGTAGCCTACTGTAGGCCCTAACGTTAGTGTTAAGCCTAATATGCTACTATTCGACCTCATGCAGCATGATTGTTTGTGCATGTGTTATCGATCAGGTTCCAAATTTGAAATATAACGAAAACAACATAACAACTTCAAGACCTGCGCACATTTTCGCTGACATTTTGGTCAGCATTAATGGTCATAGTATTCAAATAATTGTTTTGTATGTGCATTTAAGATATTAACATATGAATTCCAGTGTTGGAACAAAGTTAACCCCCATGTAGCTGACATTAGCAGTATAATTATCAGAAACTCAATTATTTTCATGTCAAAATCTCAGTGAAACAGAAAGAAGTATAATTTAATTATCATAACCATCAAAGCAAACAAATGATATCTATAAAATTTACTGAAATTTCGATCAAACTCAATCCAGAGGAAGGCAGAAACACAGCTTGAAGTGATGGAAGCTGGACTTTCAAGATTCAAATTCTGCTGAGTGGTAGTCGAATACCTTAAAGTTTAAACTAGTATTAACAAAATATTGGATGTCACATGTTAAGCAAGAAACTGACATTCAATAATGTGATTGAGATTCGAATGCCAGTTAGTAAATGACTGAAACAAGGCCAAAGTGATATACTGTAGTGTAGATTCAGTCAGACGAAAATGTAGCTAATAGGCCTAACACAAACTTGAGCTATCGCAATAAGAATACTATGATTGTGGTCATTTTTGTATTCACTTTCAGTCAAATGCACTGGCTATTAGATAAATTACACAAACTTCTGTGAAACCTTGATCTTCAGAACTTCAGGGATTGAAGTACCCTTTATAAATGGCTAGGAAAAGACACCTAAGTCGATGATATTTCTTGGCAATTTTAAGTCTCAAAACAAAACATTTCTAATTTATTGTGTGAATGAACTTGCCACTAATTTTGTGAGTTATTCAGACCTGTCATTCTCAGTGCTTACCTATGGTCAGAAGTTCGTTCTCCAAATCGTACTTTTACGAGAGCCAAGATTTCAACTCGCAGTCGAAAATCAGAAACCATGTAAAGTTCTGCTCATCTACTGGGATAATTCCATTTGGCATTGAGCATCAGCAATTTTTTTGGCAATGTAAAGTTTTGGTTAAATACTATAAATATCCAGCTACGGTAGCCTAGCCTAGGCCTAACTGAGTTAGTCTAGCCTAGGCCTGTTCTGTTATATTCTAGAGTCAGCTAAACTTAGGCTCAGGCACTCACAGTTGCAAGAAGGCCTAGCCTTCTGTACTTGCAGTTTGTAGGTCTCCCATACAACTAGATGCAGTACCAGCCTTGTAAGCTAATTAATGCTTTTTAAAGTTAACAGTTAGTGAATGAAAATAGTGTAGGCTTGGTTCTATGCTAGTGGTGATATTCATTGCGAATTATATGATTACAACCCAATCTCAGGGCGGATAGTAGAAATACAGTAGGAAGAATTGGAGAGAGTCCAATTCCTTGCTTGGGTTTCACAGTTCTTGCCTAGGGAAGGGGTCTTTGGATGGGGGTGTTCTCCTTTGGCACAATTATATCTTTGATTGAAAGTGTTTGTATCCAACCAAATGGGTGGCATCTTTTTCGTCAAGACAAATCTGCTTTTATTTTATATCAGTGAATTCTACACTGGTTCTTCTGTCTTACTGTACTGTCCATATAACATTGGTTTTTGTGCATGCATGCCATTTTCAAACAGTTGCATCAACTGGCTAAAATGGTGGTGCATTTAATTTTCTATTTCTTTGGTTTGTGGCATGTGGTTCCATGTCTACTCTAAAGCCTTGCTGTGACTTCATTAAGGAACCTAACTCATTCCATGTACAAATAGTGATGTTATCAATTTGAGTGAACCTTAACATTATTTAAAAATCACTATTTTTACCCAAATTTGACTAACACAACAAACTAATATATCACCCTTGATGTTATCTTAGGCCTAAAGTAAAAAAAAATTGTGAAATTGTTAGCTTCCCACCATCACTTCAAACATTAATATTAAGAGTTTATCCGGTTTTAGTCGTATGTATGTATGTATGTATGTATGTATATGTGATCTTCCCGCAAGCAGGAACTCGCGAAAGAAGCCATGGAGGCTTATAGACTCGCAAGCTGACCGAAGCCAATCTCTCGGCACACATCCATTTAACGTCCATGTCGGGAAGTTGTTATTGAACAACACCCTTGCCAGACGACACACATTGCTGTCGGCGGGGAATCGAACCGGGGATCTCATGACTGGGAGACGCCGGCGTTAACCACTAGGCTATACACTCCGCCATGTACATAAGTCGTACATGCAGTAGATACAGTAGCTCCGTTCTTAAACTACACAGGGTCCACTTGCTTATCATATGTTGTAAGCAATGCTTTGAATATTTTGATATATATATTTCCTTTGACAGCATACACCTTTGATTATTTGTATAAAGTTAAGCATATTAGATTCTAATGTTCTCACGTTATGATGATACTGAATAAATTACATCATCTTTAAAAACAATAACTTGATTGACACAAACTTACAAATTTAAGACTTCATATGCTTCTAAGGCTACTTATTTTATTCTTTTCTTTCTTTAAAAGTAAAACATACTGACGTGGATATCAGTGGCTCAGTCTCTAAGCAGGTGGAATACAATTACCGAGACAATGTCGGCAAGAATAAAGCGCAAACCAGCCAAGTATTTAGAAGAAGGAGAAATACCAGCTGTACAGTCCCCTCAAGTGCGGACCCCTACTCCTACCACTACTCCTACCCCTACCCCACCCAAACTGCCTTCGAAAAGAAAACTTGAGGCGAAAGAAGAACAAAACAAAGCAGCCAAGAAACCGTTCAGGAGTTGCGAAAAGCAGAGATGTCCCGCAAAGCTTCCAATTTGTTTTACCAACGCGACAGAAAAGTATGTATTTTTTGTGTTTTTGTGTATGTGTGTTATGAACCCTTTGCACCCTGAATTTTACATCCATGGGGATTGACATCCTAACCATAAGTTTTTCAGACATAAATATTACCACATTGTGGTCCCAATACTGGTGGTACTGTAAGCTTGGGCCGAATGTTACTGGTTGATGATCCTTGTGTAACATTAGGTCTAAATCTAGGCCCGTATGTTACTGGTTGATGCTCTGTAACATTAGGTCTAAGACTCTAAGTCTAGGCCTAATGTTACTGGTTGATGCTGTGTAACGTTCGGCGTAAGTCTAGGCCTAATGTTACTGGTTGATGCTGTGTAACTTTCGGCCTAAGTCTAGGCCTAATGTTACTGGTTGATGCTGTGTAACTTTCGGCCTAAGTCTAGGCCTAATGTTACTGGTTGATGCTGTGTAACGTTCAGCCTAAGTCTAGGCCTAATGTTACTGGTTGATGCTGTGTAACATTAGGTCTAAGTCTAGACCTAATGTTACTGGTTGATGTTGTGTAACGTTAGGCCTAAGTCTAGGCCTTTTCTTACTCCTAGTACTAACGCTAGTATTACCATAAGTATCACCCATTAGCATAGGCCTACTGTCATCCAAATCATTGCTAAAATCGTCATCAAATTGGCTTTCAAAACCACTAGAATTGCCGTAATCAGACACGTTCAAATCTTCGTCCTCATCTTGAAGTAGCAGCATCAGAGCTTTGTCAGTCGACATTATTTTTGATGTCATGTTTGCGATTTTTCTGTACGAATTTCGGTCAAAAATTCACTGATGGAATGTGCACATGGAATCTAGTGACTTTGTTCCACACCCTACAGTAACAGACTCTTTCATTGTCTTAAAGTGGGAAAACCCCTATTGCATCATGTGAAAGCTGCTCTGTCAGCTTTTTCGAGTTACTGCAGTTTCACAGGAAAGCCGCTATAGCGGCTTATATGGTTGTAAGGGTTAAGTAAATATGGCAGCTTTGTTCAAATTTGTGCTTAAATATGATTTTATTATCTAGTAATATTAGTATCTCAACAGATGCTTTAAAAAATCATTAATCGTCAAGGTGTGATTATCCCTCCGACCAAATTTCCGGATAACAGACTTTGCGAGAATCTATGGCAGTTTGAATATATTTTTTTATCACAATTTGAATATTGGATCTAACAGAATCTTCTCTTCTGCAGGTGCGCTGGGGACACTTACACATCACGGTGGTACCACATGTCGGCCGGAGAGCATTTCTGCAATGAATGTTTTGATCATTATTATAGGAGGTACTGTATGATATATACTGGTATTTCCACCAGCATTTTTAAAGGATGACTTAAGTCTTTAAGTCTTTAGTCTAATATTTGTCATAAATTGTCATATTTCTTGAGAAAATAATAATTCATAAAGTGTTTAAACTCTATTGTAGGAAACAGTAAGTTAGAACCATCCTTATCAATTTCTTTGCCTTCTTTCGTTCATTTCACTTATCAATAAATAAATGAATCAGTATCTTTGTGTGTGTACAATAATATACAAATGCCTAAAGTGGAATTACGACCTTCCTTATCGGTTTTGAACCTCTGGACATACATTCAGCGTCCATTGCCAAGTGGTTAGGTTGTCCGCATATAAAGCGGGAGGCCCGGATTCGAATCCTGGTGGAGGCTGGAAGTTATTGCACTGTTCTGGATTTTCCAACTCACTACGATTTCAATATATAACGTATATTGTGTGTGTTTGTATAAAGGTACAGATTTTGACATATTTTCCCGTCAAAGATTGTCGTAAAAAACATTGTTGTTCCCAGTGTCTTTCTTATCTCCTGCTGTTTTCATACCTTCCTGCATCCCATAACGCCATATTTCATAATTTGGACTTTCATTGGATATTTGGTTTCCTAATTAATCTTTCTTTTACCCGCCGCAGCCATAGGGAAGGTTACAAGCTGTTCTCTGAATGGAAGCGGGAGTGGAGTAAGAACGGCAAGACGGATCCAAATCTGAAGACCTACATGGCTGATCAAGTGCTTCCGTATTGGGTCCAGTGCAACAAGCAGTCGTGTAAGAAATGGCGCCCCCTACCCCCTCGGAAGGACCTGACAAAGGAGATAATCAGTTCGTTTGTATGCGATCACGCAGATAACAAGGCTGTGAGTAGTCAAAGACAGAAAGCTAGTATCGATAAAGTCGTAGTCGATTACAAAAACTTCTTTAGTCGTTATAGTTTTCCTGGTTTTCAAATTTGTGCTAAAATTCTGGACTGCTGACTTGAAGGGACATTGAGGACATCGACTCCCTCGTCTCATCGTAAATGTCGTTGGTTCACTTTCATTTTATAAATTTGAGGCTCTATTTGACAGTAGTCTTGTTCCTATTGATTTCTTTGTTACTGCGGAGGAATCAACCTCATTTACTAGACCGCAGGAGGGAGGGCAAATTTTAAGTTCACATGTAGCCTGCAAGCAAACTTTCTGCAGCCCTTTAAATGGATTTTCAAAAGTCTATTAACACTTCATTATAACAGAGAAATCTCTCTATCGAACGGATAATCCACCGAAACGATAAAGTTCACCGATTATCTGAATGGTAGAATATGAAATATTTTTACTTTTCGGAGTTTGTACAGTTTTTTGCAATAGGATATTTCAAACCTTTTGTGAGGAGGAGTAAACCAGTGCTAGCATCTGGACCTATTTTTCATCTGGAACAATCAATGACTGGCTAGATATGAGAGTTGTGGAATATCAGAATGCATCCAACCAACCATCATAAACAGTTGAATCGAAAATATATGACAATGATTTATTAAGTAATTGTCATCGATGCGCAAAACAAAATACCAAATTAAAAATAACTGCAAAATACAAACGAAAAAAACGGCAGTTTTTGGCGTCACATTTCGAAGAACATGTTTGGACAAAAGATAATAGATCTGGTCCTGAAAGGTCCGTAAAAGTTTCTTTCCAGCTTTTCGTCTTTCTTTTTCAAGTTTTCAACTGTCATTTAATTTTACTTAGGGAGTCGGTGACTCTTGCGAGTGGCCGCAGGACCCAAGGGTGAATCAGGTTTTCGATGATACATGGCTTCAACTTCTGATGACCCCTCCCCTTCTGAAGAGATCCCCTGCCGCTCAATTCCTGTCCGCCTATTTTCCAGATGGGGTCGGATTAAGCCCTACGAGTCAAAATCCAGAGGAAGTAGATAATAGTGAGTTGAAATGGTTGACTTGTTTTCTGTACATATGTTTTGCAATGCAAGTTTGTGGAAAAAAGCAAGATGTTTAAAAGCAACAGAGATGGGCCCTCAAGGTTTAATCTAGAAATAACCAAACTTAAGAGAAATCGGAAGAGTATGGTCAGACTACTACATCTACTGATCAGACCGGTGCTTGTTCTGAACCAGCTTGTAGGCAATGTTATCGGAAGGTGGGTGAAGGTGGGGGAGGGGGAGGGGAGTGGGCAGGTGGGGAGGGGATGATATTGATTGCTACATGACATATCTATGGATTTCAAAATGGGACAAGCCAAACTCATCAAATTATGGAAAGAAATTATAACCTTAGTAATCTCTGTATGTTCATTTAATACATAATTTATTTGTCATATTTAATGTCATTTATTTGAAATTAAAACCATAATAATCATAATAATCTTTGAAACAGATGACACTCTCAAAGAATATCTGTGCCTCCACCATATACCCAAAAATTATTGGAAGTTTGTACAATTTTTGTTAACTTTTTTTTTCTTTTTTTTTCGGGACCAATTCTTCTTTTTCTACCAGAGTCTGTACCAAAGTCGTACTTTCAGCCTTTCTACCAGCCTGACGAACAAGGCCGGGCCCTCTGTGTCTGCGCGGATGTGATGGACTTTGACGAGGTCCAAGCGTTCCCACAATTCGCAAAAGAACAGCAGATGTATCTGGCAGTACGGAACCTGATACTAGCGTTATGGGCCAGAGACTGTAAGGTAAGGTGGCCAGAAATGAAATGGACTTGATACATTCCAGCAGAAAATAAAGAAACATGAAGTCCATTGGCAGCATGGTTGTCGAGTCCGGGCCCAGCTTGAGGGGGGTTTTTGGCAACTTTTCGGTTTTATTGAAAGTGCTAAGAACTCCAAATGGTGGTGGTTGGATTTGTGTCCCCTTTAATGCTGCTTTTGTTTGCAGACTACAACTTAAACGTTTTCTCAATTAACTACACATTTACTTCTTAACTACTCATTAACTACTCATTGTCTTTGCAGTAAAAGTAGAACATCTGTATGTAAGAATATGACAAATATATATATATATATGTAAATAAATATAACTGAAATCGTAGTGAGTCAGAAAATCCAGAACATATATATATGTTGATACTAGTTGGGACTAGTGGAACACTAGTAGTTGTAACTTGGAGTTTCACACGTTTTAGCGATCATCAGACAACTCTATATATATATTTATATGTATATATATATATACATGTGTGACATTTTAATTCTCAAAGAAAAGAGTGTAAAATGTGCAAAATTCTTAAAATCTCCACTAACTGTTTTGTGATGTTTTCTTTCATGTGTATCTCGGCAGGAATTTCTTACAGAAAGCAAATGTGCACAGTATCTGCTGGTGAGGGGCTTGGTCCGTATAAGCTGTTCCAATTTGTTAGAGAGTGTTTTAGTCTTCCTCACGAGAAAAGGTCTCGTCAACACAGGTCTCCTCACGGGAATGCCAACAGAGCTTCAGAGTAAAGCGAAAACACCACAGGTGAGGGGGAAGTATTCGTTTGGGGTGGGGGTCAGCGGTGGGGAGACAACAGGGGATCATTATGTTGTATACATGATGCAATACATTTGTATTATGCCTCTTGTGTGCTTGTACAGAACTTTCAAGGTTTGTAATCTCAAATTGCAACACTTTCCACATTTTAGACTTTAAACTGCAACACTTCCACATTTTAGACTTTGAACTGCAACACTTTTCAACATTTTAAACTGTGGTTTGCAACACTTTCAACATAATAAACTGGATTGCAACACTTTCAACATATTAAACTGTGGATTGCAGTGCTTTCAACATTTTAAACTGTGGATTGCAACTCTTTTCAACATTTTAAACTGTGGATTGCAAGGCTTTCAACATATTAAACTGTAGATTGCAACACTTTCAACATATGAAACTGTGGATTGCAACAGTTTCCATATATTAAACTGTGGATTGCAACTCTTTTCAACATTTAAACTGTGGATTGCAAGGTGTTCAACATATTAAACTGTGTATTGCAAGACTTTCAACATTTTAAGCCTTGGACCATAGCACTATCAAGTTCAATAATTTTCAACCTTCTCTAGTGCCTGGTCTCCTAAGACAACATTTGCAAATTTAAAACGTATTTCAGTGCTTTCAGCATTTCATGTATTGGACCTATATACACAACATGACATGCCATAGCAGTGCTTTCAACATTTAATGTATTGTACAGAAGTACTCAATGTGCTATGCCATAGCATTGCTTTCAACATATAATGTATTGGACCTAAGTACTCAACGTGCTATGCCAGAGCAGTGCTTTCAACAAATTTCAACATTTTGTAGTGCCCCATCTCCTTGATCAGCATGTTGATCAACATTTACAATCTTGGATTACAACACTATGAACATTTTAAGGTTATTTGACATATTAACATCGCAATGTTAACATTTTACTCCTTGGATTTCAATTCTTTTGTCATTCTATGTCCTCTGCTGCAGTCCTTTAAATAGTTAACCCTTGGGACTGTGCACTACTTGAGACACTCATGCCACTCTGATAAATGCTTTGTGTTCAATCAACAGGAAACGGTGGTTGTTATCGGGGCCGGAGCAGCCGGGCTGGCCGCTGCCCGTCATCTAAACAACTTCAACCACAAAGTCATCGTCCTAGAAGCGAGAAACCGCATCGGCGGGAGGGTCTGGGACGTTGACGACAAGTCAACAGTGGTCGGAAGAGGGGCGCAGATAATTAATGGCTGTATTAATAATCCTTTCATGATGATGTGTGAACAGGTTTGTGTTTTTCTCACTTTGTAGTAATGTTTGCTGTTTTTTTCTTTGCGAAGGGGGAGTAGTGGGTGATGGTGGGGAAGGTTGAGTTGTGCATATTTCTTCATTGGGTAGCCTATTCCTCATAACTGTGGGTTGTATTTCTTTATTGGATAGCCTATTCCTCTTAACTGTGGGTTGTATTTCATTATTGGATAGCCTATGCCTCTTAACTGTGGGTCGACATGTTTCTTTATTGGATAGCCTATGCCTCTTAACTGCGGGTTGTAACAACTCAGTGAAAGGAGAGTGTGTGGGTCTGTTTGGTAACAACAGAATGAATAGCGGCTACACTTATTGAATATATATGGAAAGGGTTGGTAAAGAGAAAGTAATTAGAAACAAAGCTAATGAGATAGTAAGAAGAAATTAGGTCAAAGAAAATTATGTTGGACATTTGGTTGGTAATTAGGTTGAAAATTAGGTTGATAATTAGAAACATTTCAGGAGATGCATCTGTCAACTCAATATTTCAACAATATTTCCTTCATCCATTTGTTTTAAAAAATACATTATACACATATAATTGAATAAGTTAAATAATAAAAATATATAGTTTGTGAAAGGTATTGTTCTAAGAAGCCTCAGGGCACTTTCATGCTGGAAAGGGAAAAAGTAAAAAAAGGAATAAGAAATAAGAAATTGTTTTTACTTAACAGAATGAATGCAACACAAATACCTATGTCACGATACATAAACAATACTAACACTTGTAAAGCTTTGCTCATGGAAGGTTGTTTATTAGTGAAGAGAAATATTATATTTAATATTTAATACCAACATGCTAAAGAATATTTCTCCAAATAGATGACTTTTCTCCCGATAATGTGACTTCTGTAAAGTAAGTAAAGAATGACAGATGGCCAACTTGGACCAGTCTGGCTTAATTATAAACTGCCAGTTGCTGTGTCTGTGTTTGGAAATTTTGAAAATGTTGCAAGTGCTTATTTTATCTCCCTTCGTTCCGTTTTCTTCAGGCCGGGTTTGAAGTACAAGAACTTCATCACCGTTGCATGCTGGTGGAAGACGGCGGGCAATTGGTGGATTCTACCTCAGATAAAAAAGTGGACTTTCATTTCAATGCAATGCTGGATGCTGTAGCAGAATGGCGGAGAGACAAAAAACTCAGCGAGGACGTACCGTTAGGGAGTGAGTTACCCCCCCCACCCCAAATGTATGGAAAGAGTACTGTCTTGTGTGCAGGTTTAGGATCCATTAAGTTTCAAGCTAGGACTATCTTCAGGCAGGGGTGTTAAGGGATGTTCAGGTGCTCAGCTAGTAGTTGGTGGCAGGGGGGGGGGGCAAGGGTGGGGGCTGGTGGGGATTGATGGAGAGAGTGTTGATACCTGAGTAGGACAAAGATTAAGTATAAGGTAAAAGTACTGTAACAAAATTGTTTATATCTCTCTTTGCTCCCCAATGATTGGGAACAGTTAGGAATGGCTTAACTATTTGGATTGGAAGAAAAAGGTGGGTGTTTGGTGGGAAGGGTGGGGAGGGTGGGTGTTTGGTGGGAAGGGTGGGGAGGGTGGGTGGCGTAGGGTGGGAAAATGAGTAGGGTGGGAAAATGAGTAGTTTGAGCCTCATTATCGGAATCTTAAAAACCTAGAGAAATTACTTTTGGCAGGGTGTAGCAATTTTAGACTATTCCACTTATATTTGGGAGATTATGCAGGTCAACTGCAAGTTTAATACTACAAAGAAAAAATATATATATATATATAAAAGTAAAGGAACATCAATCATGTGACATTTATTATTGTCACATTACGCATCACATCGTAAAAATGAATTACTTTGGAAAACGTTTGCGGTGAGTCAATTCAACAGGTTATGCATAACCCGATTTTAACATTCTTTTGTCCTTTTGTAGAAAAGCTCTTGGAGATGCATAAAACCTTCCAAGATGAGACGGATGCCACATTTACCTCCTTAGAGGAGAGGCTACTCCAGTTTCACATCAGCAATTTAGAGTATGCCTGCGGTAGTCACCTCACCAATGTAAGCCATTTCAGTTCTTCTGCAGTATTTCTTTGTCATATTTCTGTCGTTGAGACAGTTTCACATTATTGTTTTTTTCTAGTATATACCTCTGGTAGCCGTGTCTCTAACTAAGACTACAATTATTTAGTCTATACTTGTACTTGTATTCTAGCATAGCTCCCTGAACTTGCCTTTATAATGCAATACATGACCATGTGGAATGTGTAAATATTAACACCCTCTGATACTTGTAGTAAGTCTGAACTTGTATTCTAGCATAGCTCCCTCTACTGGTCTCCACTGGTATTCAGTAACGCATTACATGATCATGTGGAAAGCGTCAATATTAACACCCTCTGATACTTGTCATAAGTCTGTACTTGTATTCTAGCATAGCTCTCTCCACTTGTCTCTACTGGTATTCAGTAACGCACTACATGACGATGTGGAATGTGTAAATATTAACACCCCTTGATACTTGTAATAAGTCTGTACTTGTATTCTAGCATAGCTCCCTCTACTAGTCTCTACAGGTATTCAGTAACGCACTACATGACCATGTGGAAAGAGTCAATATTAACACCGCTGATACTTGTAGTAAGTCTGTACTTGTATTCTAGCATAGCTCCCTTTACTCATCTCCACTGGTATTCAATAACACACTATGACTATGTGGTATGTGTCAATATTAACACCCCACAATAAATCATTCTTTGTTCTTATGGGGTTCTGATCGTTCATTAAGTTGACGCTCAACAGTCGTTCAACTTCTTCTTCACGACTGCAAGGTCAAGTCAGGTCGCGTTCAGTCAGTCAGTGTTCTGCGGCCAGCCATAGGGTCACAAGCATTTCGATTCTCAATGATCACAAGCCCACATTTGTTTGCCCCCCCCCCACAGGTGTCGTCGCTCCACTGGGATCAGAACGAAGCCTTTGCGCAGTTCGCAGGAGATCACGTGCTGCTCAGTCGAGGTTACAGCGCAATCTTAGAGAAGCTCAGCTCGGGACTCGACGTGAGGATGAACCAAGAAGTGAAGACTATCAACCACTCAAACAGTCAGCTAATCGTCAAAACAAAACAGGGACTAGAACTGAAATGTTCAAGGGTAAGTCTTTAATTTTCCATAAAACTTTTGACCTTTGACCTGACCAAACACATTATCGTGGTAATTTTTGTGGATAGAGATGGTCATTTCTGTGGAAGGAAAATTGTGGGATGTGGTAGTAACATTTAAAAAACTTTCTTTGCTTGGTGGTTCTTTGCCTTCGCCACTTCACTATCACTTTAATAATAACAGGCATCAGCAAAATTTGACTTCGAAGTTACAGATTTGAGACTGTTTCTGCTCTCTCACAAGTGTTTCCTTCTTTGCAGGTCATCGTCACATTACCGCTTTCACTTTTGCAAGAAGGTCGGATAACGTTCGAGCCCTCGTTGCCATCAGAAAAGACCAAAGCGATTTACGCTCTTGGAGCTGGGATCACGGAGAAGGTGAGAAAGTAGCTCATAAAATACAACTGATCAGAATTATGTTAAATATTGGTGGATGAAATTTTTGTGAAGGGGCTTGGGATGCAAATTAGCCAACCAGGCATGCAGGTACTGTTTCTGTTCCTGGTAAAGTTTACATAAACCTACGTGTTACGCATATCTCGTCAATATGATGCCTTCTGGCGTGACAATCAAATTTCTACACAGCAGTTACAAACTTTGGCCTTAGCCGAAACAAACTCATAATTTACGTGCCTCACTTTTCAGGCAGTGAAAATGAAAATGAAAGTGTAGAACAGTTAAGTTTTCAGGTTTGGCAAAACATGACACATAGTGGAACATGTGCACCATGGCAACCTAACTGTAAAGGTTTACTATTGAAGCACTCTAAACTGAAATGTATTCTAAGATTAAATTAACAATTAGAAAATGTGAGTACCACTGACTATATATTCAACTGTACTGCTGTACTGTGTACAGGGATGTGCCCACGCTGGGCAGCACTGGGCGGCCCCGCCCAGCACTAAAACTTACCACCCAGCACTGTCTTAAAAATCGTGAATCCCGCCCAGCACTATTATCATCTAAAATCCCGACATTCGTAACATTATATTCAACATAAATTGGGCCACATGTATCCTTGATTCCCCCCATTTGTCAAATTCACGTAAACACAGGTGTGGAGATATGGAGTAGGCGTGGCTTTAATCTGCAGCATGCAGTATCACACTACACTAGCTCTGTATACAACTTCAAAAATCAAAAAATGTCAACCCTCCCCTTAGACCCCTCCCCCAGGACGGCGATCAGTATACCCGGCACTCAGGAAATCCTGGGCACATCTCTGTGTGTATAGTGCTGTTGCTTGTATTCTGTGTCCATCATGGAATATAGAAGGCACTTAAATATTGACACAGATACATATTTGTCATATTCTATGCTTTTCAAGTTTAAGATAAAACTTGACCTCTACTACTAATAAAATTTCCTAATTCCGCATCATTCATAAAACAGAAATGAAATTGAAGCACTTTTGTCATATATTGGAATTAATTGACCCGTAATATCTGATCGATTTAAACACTTACCATCTGATTAATTTATACTTTATATTTATTTTTTGTATATTTATAGGTGATATTAGAGTTTCCTATCAGATTTTGGTCAGATAGAGTCCAAGGGACTGAATATTTTGGAAGACTTCCTACCTCAGCCAAGGACCGAGGGTTCTTCTCTGTCTTCTACGATATGACTGGAAACGTAAGGAACAGATATTCTGTTAATATTGCGTCCACAAACATTTCAGAGAGTGAACAAAAAAACTACTTTACTACTGCAAAAAAAACCTGTGAATGGGTGCCAAGAAAGAAGGCGACCTGACATTTTGATCCTAGCAGGATCTTCTTCAAAGGCAATACTGAAACGAAAACAGGAAGGGGGAGACATTGAATCAGAAAAATGGAAAGACAACTAAAGCAGACCATGAAACAATGAATGAAAATGAAATTGAATATTTCAGACGAGTTTATTTATATATATTACAAAAGGTGATACAAATAAAGTAAAATAACATGCTTATTGTTTACTTTTGACAGTTTTGACAAATTTACATTTATTGACCATTTGGCTGTTATAAAAATTGTTTTTCCTTTTAAAAAAACCGTTAGGGATAAATCGAAAGCAATTTAAATAGTGGCTGTGTCAGTTGTCATGAATTGATGTGAATTTTGCCAGTATCTTTTCTCATGCTCACACATTGCGATAATAAGCAGGCTAATTGAGGTCATGTGACAGAAAGCTCCAATGAGAGATAACTTTTAACCTTGTCTATTAAAAAGCGTGACATTTCTACCAACAAGCTTCACAAACTGACAGTAGGACTAGAACAAAACTTGGCACAGGTTTTTTGTTATAAAGAAATTCACAAATTTAAGATTTTTAGTCACCTATTAATTCTCTTCACTGTCTGACATGTTTGTAGGAAGATAAGTAGAGCGGGTTCATATTGATCACGTATTAATTCTCGTCACTGTCTGTCATGTTTGTAGGAATATAAGAAGAGCGGGTTCATATTGATCACGTATTAATTCTCTTCACTGTCTGTCATGTTTGCAGGAAGATAAGAAAAGCGGGTTCATATTGATCACGTATTAATTCTCTTCACTGTCTGACATGTTTGTAGGAAGATAAGAAGAGCGGGTTCATATTGATGTCCGTCATCAGTGGAGAAGCCGCAGAGGAGATGAAATCCATGACAACCGAAGACATCGTCTCAAAATGCATGACATACCTGAGGGGATTGTTTCCAAATCAGGTAATATGACCCGCCAACCTTCTACATGAATATACACCAATAAAGAATGCTCTCGCGTACCGAAAGCATTCTTTTCAGTAACAACGACTGGAAATGGATTAAGTCAAAATCAGATTTTGTATCCAGGAGATGCCACCACCTCTTTAATCATCGTCATATATATCTGTTTAAAGGGTGTTAAGACTCGCGCAAAAGAAACGTCTAATGCCGGTAATCTGACCTAGTTTCAAATGAGGTGTAACAGAAGTGTTAGACACCACCATCGATCCCAGAAAATACGCCCACATTTTGCTACCTTCGGTAATTAGACACTAGTGTACAGTCAGTACATACAGCTGCGGTCAATACCCACAGCACAGTGTACAAACAATACAGCGATGGACATCTCAGGTCCAGCTAAAGATAACAAGGTATCACGTTTCATTACTGTCTGCATTTTGTAGCGACAAGCAGAAAACTTCACTTGCAAGCAACAGAAAGTTAACTTTCCCAGAGCGCCACACACGGTTTGGGGCGAGTCTTCAATGCCTTTAAGCAAGAGAGCCTGCCATTTCGATCTCAGCGGGGTCTTCTTCAAAGGCAAACAGTTCTTGCCTACGAAGATGGGCAGGATAGCAATTTCAGGCCCTCTTATGTATAAATTTGACCTGCACAGTGCTATTTTGCAGTAGATTAGCCGTTTCTTAACATTGTTTTTTCCCCTCTTTGACATAGATATCTGTGGGATATGTGGTCGTTTCTTACTGAGGAGGAGATAGTGGGGAAAAGTTGTGAACAAAATAGGAGGCACTTTAGAGGGCGCCAGGAGTATAGGATATGTCAATGGCTTAGGTTTTAGTACTTTTAATGAAGTTTAAAGAAAGAAACGAAACATGTCCCGATTTTCCTGTAATCTATGTGATGTGTATTTCTATATTTTGCTTCCTTTCGAGGCCAAATATTAATTACATGGGGAGGTCGTCAAGTTGATAATGAGGAAATATATTTAGAGCAAGCTTGTAATTGGAACAGTTTAAAAATAATTTATTCATATTCCTCTTCTCATCAGCTTTATTGCCTGCTCAATGATTTGTACAAAATCTTTGTAGTATTTCTTCTTTCACCAAGTGGTTGTAATAAGCTTATAGTTAGCCCCATGCAGACAATAACACCATCTGCCTGGATTCTAATATGCAAATTAGTCTAGTTACATATAGTATGAAGCCGTTGTAGGGATAGGTCTCACTAGGACGAGTACCCTTTCTCTCTGTTTTTTAAAAATTTTTTAAGGAAATTTCTTCTCCCCAAATTTTTCCTTTATATTAGGAAAGGTAAAGTAGGCTGGGTGTAGAGGTCAAAATTATATGAAAATATTTGCGGCATATAGTAGTGAGTTTAACTCTTCAACGATTGTTTTTAAGGTTTACAATTTCCCTTCTGCAAAAGTCTGTTGTGACATGAATGAAAACAGAATGTTTTGCACTCGTGTAAATGTTTTGCACTTGTGTCCTTACTTTCTGCAGAGTGTACCTGAACCGACAAAGTCTTACGTCACAGAATGGTACAAAGATTCCTTCAGTAAAATGTCCTACAGCTACATCAAACCAGGAGGCTCGGGAGAGGTCTACGAGACTTTAGCCGATTCGGTGAACGATAGAGTGTTCTTTGCTGGAGAGGTGAGAATAAATGTCTAAAGGTTCATCTGTTAGTAGGCGATAATACTTGAATGTTTAAGTGTCACTAATCTATTTTTGTTCATATTCTGGATTCTGTATAAAGGATAGTTAAGAGCCTTTGGAGGTCAATTTCTAAATTCCTTCACTAATTTAAATATCTTCGATATATTAATATCAATGTTCCAGTTCTGATTTTATGAATTATATCTTGTAGGCTTTCTATCGACATGTCTGTTACCCGATATCATCGTTGCCGTTGTGATACCCTTTATTTTCTTTTTTGATCTGGATCTAATTTCAGGCAACAAACAGACAGTTTCCGCAGACAGTAACCGGAGCCTACCTGAGTGGAATCCGAGAAGCCACAAAGATCATGGAAATCACATAAAAAGACCCCAAAAATGATGTCACGGCCGACACAACGGCCTTCCTCCCATAGATACCAGCATCGTCAGGAATTGCCCTGAAGATCCTGTTAGCTGACGGAGGGTCGCTCAGTCCAGTAGACACGTCAGTTCAGTATTAGAAGCCATTCCCACTGTCGTAAGAACAGCTGGTTTTGTTCCATTATTTCAATGATCTGAGCACAAAATAACTTATTTTTGATTCCTTGTCATAGGCAGGAGGAAACGAAACGATAGTTACTGTGTGTGTGTGTGTGTAACAGGCATGAGCTTTTTCCGCGAATTCGTGGAATATCCGTGATTTCTTTTCTACCTCGGGGACAAAAACTATTATCCTAACACACTGTAGCATACGCAAACTGGAGCCTATACCGCACTTTTTGCAAAGTTCTGTGATTTTTGTTTTACCCCAGGCTCATCCCTGGTGTAAGTATGCCCATGCTTGTAAAGACAGTAACTAAATAAAGTACAGGATGTTTGAACTTGGTGAATTGCATGTATGTATACAAGACTTATTGTAATGAATGAAAGAACACTATTGTTTTTAGGGAGGTCAAATGTTATTTGGGGTCGATGGGTCAAAGTGTGAAAACCTTGCAAACATGATAACTCTAAAAAGTAAAGTTTAGATGAAACGTCAGACTCGATGTTTAGGTTTCACACTAGCGTACATTAGTGCAAGAGAATCTTAGCGATAAATTCCTGTTAAGAGTAGTCATAGGTTGAAACTCCTTTGTGCCGCTTAAAGGATTGGTTCAGGTGTTTGACATGACTATTTTGTATGAAAGAGCACAAAAAGACAAAAAGAACAGGGATAAAACTACCATGATAGCATGCTCTGTTAAGGAGATATGACACTTTGAAAATATCAAAATTTCTTTGAAAACGACTGGTGTAGAAAGACTTACTGTGAGGGTGTGACGTCACATCCTCACTTCCTTAACATTTGTGTATATATTTCTTTAAAAATTATTTACATTTTTTAACACATTTGGAAATAATATAATCAAAAATTCTTCAGATGTTTAATCTCAAATACTTCCTTTGACAAATATGAGATCTCCTGACATATCTTTTGGTTGAAAGTCATGAAATCTCACAAAATATTTAGAGAAAAAAACAAAGACTTTTCAGGAATGTGAGGATGTGACATCACAGCTAGTCAGATTTCAGCAATTTCTACACAATCTGATAAAACTTTACACTTGAATATCTCTTTAACCGAAAAACATATTTGAACAGTTTCTTCACCATTGTGTTTCTTTTATTGTCCTCTTTCATATAACATAAACATGTATGACAACTGAACCAATCCTTTAAAGTTCAGTATTCTCATCAAGAACAGAGTTTGTTGGACTGGTGTTTGACAAAATGATAAGTGAAAAATCTGTTTGCTTTCTGAACCAGATAGCAGCACTCTATTTTTTTAAACAATTCACAATTGAATGAAACCATTCTTTTGAACTTTTCAGTACGAATAATAATAAATTTGTTTCATTTCATGTCGTCATCATAAGGAATTTTATAAAAGATTAATGAAACTATTTCAAAATGAGTTATAAGTTCTGGTCAGCGCAGGCAAACTTGAAACTTTCAAATTCAACGACAGGGTTTGATTACTTCCATCAGATACTTTGCTCTTCGGTTTCATAGGAAGAACTGCGGTTTGCCCACCTCCCCCCCCCCCCCCCTCCAGGCCCAAAGAAGTCAATTTAAATGGTACCAAAGAATTGTTAGATTCTTTAGTCAAAAAAAGAATAGAAAAAAAAGAGAGATTTCTTACATTTCATCTCATATTTTTTATTAATTTCTTAGAAAAATGTTTAGACCAATGTAGACAAACTTGAAATACTTTTGAAAGTCTCAAATTTTTAGACATAACAGTTTGACTATTTCATCAAATTCTTGTAAGGTGTAGGAAAAGTAAAAAAAATCTAAAATTTGGAAACACTGAAATTCTTGCACTTGTCGCTTTGTGCGAGGAAGTTTCATAGGTTAGAAAACCAGTTTGATTTTCTCCGAAATGGGAAAAATAAATGCCCAGCTGGATATGATAATTCATACAGGAACCTTAAGCCAGCAGCCACACACACTCCCAGCAATCCAACTCTAATCAACAGTCTTGACCTAGTCTTCAATTGTCCTGAAGATCCCCCCTATCCTCCCCCCCCCCCGTACTTTCAACAGAACACCAACACACTGCCCTACTGATAAGAGCACACAACGGCTGTTTGCTGTTTTTTAAAGACGGGAATCTCGTTAAGGTCATGTGCAAAAATGTATTTCTCTGTGATTGGTTACAGTTGTTAAAACTGCGCATTCGTGTTAGTGAACAGCAGCACACTGCCGAACTGCCTGCAAGTCAGGAAAACTTCTACAAACGTTCAATTTTAAAAAATTAACTGAATGTTAGGAGGATAAGTGTGGTTTTTTAATAACTCTTTGCAAGTTTTTCTATTTCAAAAAGGTTTGGAGCAAGTATAGAATGTAAATGCCCTTCTGAGTCAACCAATAGGGTCATTTTTATCTGGAGTAAGAAATGGAATAAATTTTCAAAATTCATTTTACCCAATACTAGCATTGGAATATCGACTGACAGTTTGCATCTGTTCCATATTTCACTTTTAGTGCAATTGGATAACTCCAGATACAACATAAAACTTATTAGGAACTCATTAGACTTTTATGGCCTCAAATGAACCAGATACAACATAAAACTTATTAGGAACTCATTAGACTTTTATGGCCTCAAATGAAATGTTTACAATACATTACAAATTTGGCAAAGGACAAGTGATGTTGAATGTGTTCTGTTGTTTATATGAAGTTAAAAGAACGAGTCTTGGATTTGCTGTTAGAGTTTTATAAATCAATTGCTTAAATATTGATACTTTTTAAGTCTACAGCGAGGAGCCAACGTCATTGGCTCTGAAACCTTAAAGGAGCACTCCAGACTTTGAGCATAATTTAAAGGTGATAATTATGAAAACCCTCAAATATTGGTATAGAAACAAAAAAATATCACTCAAATATTTCTTTTTTGTCCTAGATTGTAAAATATCAAAATAATATCACCCTTTAAATTTTGGAATATTGAGATTATATCAATTAAGCTCCGTATGAAATGAAATATTAATGGTGCATAAATGTAAACTAACGAAGAAACAGTATGTGGCATGTGCTCGAGCATTTGAGTAATTTAAAAAAAATGTATTATTTGTGACCCAGGGGCATCGAAAGCGAGGTAAAGGCCCCGGAGTACGATAATGTCGCCGGACCTTGTTTTGCCCTTGATTTTTTCTTAATTATTCATATGAAATGACCACCTCCCCCTCTCGTAAGTGCTGCCCCCAGTGTGAAATATTTCGTTTCTTGTAATGCAATATATATAGTAATAAACATCATGTTTTTTTGTACAGAATGCTTTCTGCAAACGTAGGCAAGAGGAAACGCATGTGTTAAACGTCACCAGTATATATATTGCCCAAAAGATTCCACCGAAAAAAAAATAGTCATAGTTTGAACATCCACCCAGTACACATAATACTGCCACCACTTACTAAGCACAAGTTTCCTTTAAGTTCCCAGCTTCTCCTCTCGCCGAAGTTGGGTTGGGGGGGGGGAGTTTCTTTAAGATAAAACCCCCCAAAAAGAAAGTAATATTTGGGGAACTTTTAGCCATTTTTAGCTTGCATCTTTTTTTTTTTGGGGGGGGGGGGGGTTACTGGTGACCTTTAAAGTACCTGTACTCTAATTAATGTGTTTTCTATTTTTTTTTCTTCATTTAATATTTTTATTAATAACAATAAAAGAAAAGCGTACTTTTTGTAATATAATTCATTAGCAATTTCGGATTGATGGTTGGAATGAAACATTAAAATGAACCGGAACCTCATTATTTTCACTATTTTTGTAGCCTAAAGCATTCTTTTCCTCTTCGAGAATAATTATTTGGTTCAATTTCTTGTAAAGTTCTGTATCGCATGATTGGGTAGTGTCTGTACATGTTTGTTTTTCTCGGAACCAATCACTTTTTCTTTTTGTACTTTCTTCCTCTTTGGCAATAAAAAAAAGAGTGTCGTCAAAACATTGATTTTGTGTGTCTTCTCAAAATTTAATATTTCATTATTTTTCCACAAATAAGTTGTGGCCGTTGTTTTGTTTTGTTTTTTGAAAGCATAATCTTCTGTTGAAAATCCAATAGTGAAATTTGTGGTACTGAATACAAAAGGGGTTTTATTTGTTAAGTTTTGAGGTAACTTTATTTTTTCCCCTACATTAAAATTCACATGTCCCGCTGTCTCTAAAAGTTTGCCCCCCCCTCCCCCAGATTGAACCCTCTTCCGCCGCCCATGTAGAAGTACAAAGAACTTTGATTTGTACATGATTGTAAAGTTGATGTGGAGGGGTGGGAAGGGGGGTGGGAAAGGAAGATTCCAAATTTCCCTGCCTGAAGTGATATTGGCATGGACCTTTTTGGTGCTGTAGGTGGATCAATACATTTTCATTGAGGGTGTAGCTGGGGGACGTATCAGGCTCCCTTATATATAGGGTGAGTGGTCTAGGGATTCTCCCACAGGACAAAATACATAGCTTAGAAACCAAAATGGTGCTTTTTGAGGCATATTTAGATTACAAAAATGTTCAAAAGTAGGTTTAAACGCAAAGTTGTGCTATAAAATACTTGTACGTTATTAGTTTTGTTATGAGTTATGTTTGTTGCTGCGATTACCGATAGAGCTGGGGGCATGGCCCTCGCTACCCCACTTCCTCCCCCATTTGCGCACGCCACTGATAAAGATTGTGGAGTGTTGTTAGCTCAGTGGTTAACGTCGGTGCCTTTCAATCATAAGGTCCCGAGTTCGAGTCACTCCAAGATTAATGTATGTCGTCCAGTTACAGAGTTCTTGACAATTCATAATCATGGAAGTTAAATATGAATCTAAGAGGCTGACTTCGGTCAGCTTGCGGCTTTGATAAGCCAATGATGGCTTCTTCGCGGGTTCATGCTTGCAGGAGGATCTATAAAAAAATACAAGATTCACCAACCTCAACGGCTTGAATAACGTGAAAGTTGTTTACAAATAACTCCTAATATATAGCTTTGAATGATCTGTTTTCGACATTTATCTACGCTACCTTCTGTTCACCTCTTTATTCTTTTCTGTCTCTCCTCTTTTCACAATTGTCTTTTTTTTAGTGTTGTAAAGCAAGAAAAAAGGTGGTTAAACATGTCTAGGGGCTCTGTAAGAATCAATGTAACAAAATAATCCAGAGTGTATTTAAGGGCTATTCCCATTTGTAAGCAATCTATAGCTATACTGTAGACAAGATTTTTCCATCCATTTCTTTCAGAGGAAATTTTGTGAAAGAGAGCCGACCTTGGCTAGCCTGTGTGAAGTTATGTTATTTGTATGATGAGCTTGTTTAGTTTCTTGCCCAGACCCCTCTGGATTTAGTTTAACTAGAGAAAATGTTCAAAAGTAATCCAGAAAAACGTTATTTCAAGACTGCAAATCGGTGTTTCGAAGCATTTTTTTCTGATATTGTATGCATCAGGCCGTCGATCTTCTCAAAAACCATAAAGACGTTAGAAACACCATCTCCATCAGGATGCAACCACGTTAACTGAAGGGGCGGGGGGGGGGGGTGGAGTTATTCCTATCTCCGCAATAAAACCAGTTTGTTCAGTCCCCTGTGCCCCACCAAAACCGACAGACAGAATATTACCCCACCCCCCCTCAAAAAAAAAAAGAAAAAGGAGAAAAAACCCAAGTGCGCATTACATAAAAATGACATGTATATTATGTACCGTACAACAAAAAAGTTCTTCAACATTCTTTCAAAACTTGCAAAATATAGAATCCACTTTGATCTTTACACTCTCCATTTGACCAATAACTTTAGACATATCCCAATGACGTCATACCATCTTAACTCCCGCACCCCTCATCCCTCCCCCGCCCATAACCCAAAGGGTGTGTTGGGCCCGTGATTTGCAGGCATGGCATATACCGATTTGACTGTTCTAGCTAAATTTCAAAGGATAAGTTATAAGTGATAATGCCACCAATAACAAATATTCAACGTTTCAATTATAACTGTCTGGGTTAATGAATATGAAGAGTGGCACAGTTACAGACAGTCACAGATGGAACTTCACACAAATTTCCGCCAAGCGGAGCAACCCTGTATTCCTATCTCTATAAACAGCGAACTGCGGCTCACTTCTACGAAATGAATGATTACCCTTAAGTGATTAGCAAACAGGATTAAAATGGTTCTTTACATTCCACCTTCGTCATTCTTCTCTATTGTTATGTAAAGCCTTTTTGCAATCTACATTTCTGAAGTAGTCTGACTAAACACAAATAGAACTTTCCTCAAAGCTAGGATTGTGATCGATAATTACCATAAACGCACCAAAAGCTTCACTGCTGTGAAGGGATTTCATGATCAGTTCTAGTCAATAGTATAGACTACTTCATTCACTATACAGGTATCTTGAAGGAGGAAAACTGGGAGGAATCTGAGAATAGAATCAACTTTGGGGATAATATTGGGTTGATCGACGTGACTGTTTAACCTTTATACTTTATAATTAACGTCAAATTAACGTCATTTTTATTTTATATATGTAAACATCAATATTGTAGTTTTCGTGTTGCCCAGTACATCAAAGTTGATCCCTGTTCTGGTATGCCTAGCAGAGATATCCGTGGGGTGGGGGAAACAAGTGGATTACTCTCCATAGGCGACGAGAGCCAACTCGAGCCAGTGACATCATCGGTCCCCTTTATGCATGCACTTTATAGTACTTTACTTTGAAATGATAATTCACTATTCCATTATGACCAGGGGCTGTAGCTCCCCCCCCCCCCATAGCCCTTCTCGTCAGGCTTGCTTACACAACATGATGTGTTCTGAAACATTACGAGAGGTAAACTTTACAAAAACGACTACCAGGTGACTGAAAATCCTTCGTCTCAGATTAAGTATTACAGATGTGGACTTGTGCGAATTTGTGAAAGCTTACTTCCTCTCTTCGTAATAATCTAAGATATTTGTCTTTATCGACATATTTTCAAGTTATGAGACAATAAATAGTGCATAATTAATCAGTACGCGCATTAGAGAATTGACAGATTAAATTGACAGGTGATATTATAAGTTAAAAAAAATCAAAATAAAATAAAATTGTTAGCAAACTGCTTATCCACTAGAGAGCCTGTGTAATAGAATGTGTAAAAGTAAGCTGGCTTGACGTTTCGATCCTGGCAGGATTTTCTTCAGAGGCTAAATGACAAGTAACAGTTAAAAAAAAAAATTAACACCCCTCCCTCAAATAGTGGAAGCTGCAGAAAGTCTGTAATTAACATAACAAAAGGAAATAATAAGACCTGGGAATGACAAATATCTTCTCCCTTGGATAACAAAAAAACTTGGAGAACAATACGGAAATTTAAATGTACAAAAAACAAAATCAATACAAAACGCAGGTTTCCTCAAACATGTGGCAAACGTAATGGGGCCACAAAAGGTGGAATATAAGTGGGCAACATCTCTTAGACTCAAAGACCAGCAGACCAGCGAGGATCTTGTATGAGGATGGAGGGCCTACGCTACAAAGTGTTTAAAAATCTCGTTTTAATACTTGCTATTCTTCCAATTTTGGCAGAAGGTAAGTATTTTATTAAATTTAAACGTAGATTAACTTTACAAGGCATTTGACTTATTTAATATATTATTAAACATGTTATTAAACATTATTAAATGAGACAAATCAACTATAAGAGTAACCGTTTGTACAGTAAACATGAGTAACAGGTTAAACACATTATCTATCTTGTAACTTTTGAGCATGGAGCTATTAACGTGAATATGTTTATAATTTGGGTGACAATTCTACGATCTATCCGTTAAACAGGCGGTCGTTTTACCTACGAAGCCATATGTCATCCAATTTAGACTAGTTAAGGAAGTTACATTAATTGATGACACTTCATGAGAGATTTTCTGTATAATGTGTGTTTACTTTATGGAAATTGTTATTCCAGAATGTACTTATGACGTAATCATGTGGTCAACTGACGTAAGCTTTGTGGATGGGGTTTGGGGCGGGGAGGGTGGGGTTGAGATTGTCATATTTTTTGGCCATATTATATTCTGTATCCTGCCAGGAAGCGACTTAACCTGCGCGCAAAGAAAGCAGCAATATTTTTTTAACATGACCCGAGAGGACTTAATTTTAATAGATAAGAAACATTGACAATTTGATTGATCGATCACATGAAATATTAATATTAGGGTTTGGGATGGTTGGTAGGAATTGTGACACGGTACTGCAGTGTTCTTCATATGGCACCTTTGATGTACACACGATCGTGTACAGTTAATAGTGCAAGGAGACTGGGGCTCAGAATTGAGTCAGTTTCACACTTACGAATTCCCTCTCATGTTCCAGTACTATTCCGTATCACGTTACTTGAGAAAAAGCCTATGTTAAATATATGTACTTGATTCAGCTCCTCGGACGCGAGTGAGAGATTAGCTCTCCAAATATAGTTTTAAATGAGATGTATTTTTCACGAAGGCCAGGTCCTACTAGACATTGTATGGGCTCCTGGCCTCCATTCCCCGATCTCAAACCTGCCTCTAATCGGTTCGTGTAGGTGGTGTGCAGCAGTAATACAATATTTCTTCTCATGACCTATTTGGCATCACATTCTTTTTCATTTCATTTGATTGTTGAAGAGATGGGTGTGTGTGTTGGGGGTGGGGGCTCAAAGGTTAGGGTGACATCAAATTTGGTCATGATGGTCTTACTTTTTTTTCAGGTCAAGTTCAGTTCGGGAGATGTAGCGATGAGCCTTGTTTGAATGATGGTGAATGTCGCGGTATTTTCCGTTTATTCTACGCTTGTTCATGCACAGATGGTTACACCGGCAGCAACTGTCAATACGGTAAGAAATTGATCGTTCTATAAAAAGTGTCGCACCATTTTCTCCATCAAATGACTTGGGCACACAATGTCGTCACTTTCCAATCACTAAGCCCGCTAAAACCGGTACCGGTACAGGCTAAAACCCGACGTAGGCCTACATGATCATGATCTAGGCCTACATCTGGGCCTATATGATCTAGCATATACATGGGTAAGCATAGGGCTTGCAGTCTACAATGGCGGCATTTACCACAAAAAAACAAAACAAATTGAATTAGAAAGGGAGAAATTTTGGCATAGTGGAAGCCAACGATTCCGCATGCTCGCTTTGTGTAATAACTAAAAATAAGGCATTCGCATATTAATTCCGAATGAACCTCCCCCTCCCCAATTCCCTCACCCCCAACCATTAATGTGAAGCCGTCTCCTCAACATTTCGGTCTCATCAAAATGAACATGGTGAACGATATAGACGGCTGGGCCTTGTCCCATATTTGTCTAATGAAGGGCCTAACTTTAGATTGCACATTTGGGAACATGCTAGCTTTTTTTTTCCTTCAAAAAGTATAAGAACAACTGTCTAACACGCGGCTAAGTACCCGTGAGTTGTAATTCATTACAACTGGTACGTATTTGTCACACAATTCGAGCTGATCAAGTGTTTCTATACGTGAAAATAAAATGTATTTTGACGATAAGAATAGGTTTTCGTCGGCACCTTGTTACTATAACTTTAGGGCACCCAAGTTGCGCAAGTAATTATTTTGGGTGTATCAAGATGGCGCGGACGACCTTCAAATCGCTGCACAGCGTATTGTTGTCAGCAGGTGCGATATGGCTTCTATGTTTAAAGTTCTGTGGTGGTGGTGGACCGGTACATCTATAGACTAAAGAAACGAATGATGTTGTTCTTATGCAATGTAGCTTCTTCTAGACAACACTGAGCCATTGAGTCTATTGAAAAGTGAGCTGAAGGACTGGTACCATGTGACATGCACCAATGGTTTCATGGCTAGCAGGATCAATAGTTGTTTATTCCGAAACTGAATATCTTAAAGCCTATATGCTGACGATTGACTAGTTTAAAAGACTCGACAAACATAATCAAGGTGACTGGTGCTTTGTAAGTAACGGTTTCTAAATATAGCCTAACAAAATGTTCAAAACTTTGTAGTCTTCCAAAAGTTAACTTTCTCCGTCTAAAATGGATTCTAGATATGAGATAATGAACAAGATGAGTTCCACCAGACCTTTATGGGAATAGCATTTGAGGTGATAAGAAGGGGGAACTAACTAATCGAATAACAGACGTTGATTAAGGCGAATAAATCATTTTATAGATACATTTGAAATGAATCTAAATATATTGTTTAAGAATGGCGCAATTTGGAAGGAAACAAAAACTTTGCCGGGAATAAGACAATGAGGACAATGCAATATTTCTGATAATAACAGACATACAGAAATATTTATACTCCAAATCGCCCCATCCAGGACATATCGTCATTATTAGTTTGAAATTGGGCGTAGTCAGGCTGAGAGACGGGAAAGGGGAGGAGGGGGGGGGGGTTGATAAAGGCGCACTGACAGAAGAAAGACCGTTGAAGTCGTGCATATTATGTTGAAAATAAATGACTGTTTATGATTGATATTTTGTAGCGATTGTATATAGGCATTATACTTTATGGTAAACATATATTTCTATTGTGTGATCCCTCATTGCTTCTGTGATTTGATTTCCTGTTTCTTAGAGACACCTTGCAACACTTTTCCATGTTTAAATGGTGGCTCTTGTACCGACGATCTGGATAGCTCATCTCGTGAATGCACGTGCCCGCCAAACGTTTCCGGGGAAAGTTGTGAATTTGGTAAAGAAAAATATCATCCGTTTTGACGCTTTGTTAGTTAGGAAAAGACAGTTTAGTATTCATTACTTATCCGTTTATAGTCTAAAAAACAGGTGGATACAAGATACAATCACTCGTCTTCTCACCCCAATGGAAGGAACTATAGTGTTTAAGGCCCTGTAACGGTGTAGGGGCCTGGGATTTCTACTCAGCAGTTTCAAGCTTTATATTTGGTGTTTTCACACACATATACATTGTCATTCACTGTATCCATATCAACATTTACATTATTTCTTCTTATGTATCAATAGTCAGAGAATGCGTGGATGATGACGTCAGATGTAATGGTTATTGCTTTCCATCGATTGTCCGTTGTGACTACAATGACGACTGTCCAGACGGAACGGATGAGGAAGGCTGTAATGGTAGGTCAAAGGTCGTAACTATGGATGAACAGCTGGGCTCTATACCCGGCACATGTGCATATTTCGACTCCTATACACTGTTGCAGTTATCAGATTAGCAAGTACCCGAGTTTAACTAAGGCCCCTAAGCTCGCGTGCTTAAGCACCCCACAATCTCCATGTCCCCCTATATACTGTACCGTCAAAGAATAACAGCAGACGATACAAACTTCAATGTAGAGGCATTTTGGTGAATTTTGACCCCAAAAGAAGTTCATCAAACTAATGAACATTTTCTCCTTACCTCCTTCCCTACATCCCTACCTCTCCACTCTTCCCTTCACAGAAATTGACATCACTCCTGATGGAGTGAACCTGACATCTCCTTATTTCCCTCGACCTGGTTATCTTGATAACTTTGACTACACGTGGTATCTGACGTCACCGGAGGATCACTACATCAGCCTCGAATTCTCCGTCTTCGATCTGGAGTACTATCAAGACGTAATATTCATAGGAGAAGGCGAAGACAATAGGTATGACAACGCAGACTACAAGCTTAGTGGGGAATATGAAGTCCTTAGAATTCTGCCGAAATCTAGCAGTGTCTGGATCAGAATGGTGACAAATGACAACAGATCGCCCAGCATCGGATTTAAAGTTTACGCGAATGCAGTTCCCATAGCTGAAGCAGGTATGTTTTTTCAAAGACATCAATATTGCCCTCGTCCTCCCCTCACCCCCACCCCACCCCCTCTCTCTCCCCTATATAAATATGCTAGAAAGTAATCCAATAATGGTCACCCTCAGGGTATTTGTTCTCCTCTCTTAAAGGTAGTCAGTATAGGCCCCAAATTATAGCATGCTATAACTGCTAGAAGTTTTCAAAAAGTAATTTCATGGAGGTCCTCACTCTGCCAATTGTTCTCAGACATATTTTGAGGAACACACAACATGACTGAATGTCCCAGTGAGGAAAATTTCCTTGAATGTTAAAAAAAGAATGACCAAAGGTGACCATATTTGAATATCTAGCATATTTGGGGCTAATACAGCATACCTTTTAAACATTCATCTGTCTATTTATATTCTCTCTCTATTAATGGGGAATCATTTGGAGAACTACCTCGCATGAGAGAACTTTCTAAACATTTCTAACAGTTGATGGTATTCTAAATTCTGGCATCATGAATTCGGAACAATAACGGTGGTATATTGCAACAGACTCCCATGAAGGGGTATGTGCATGAGGGGCCTCCTCAAATTTTTGACGTCAAATGGTAGCTCTACAACCCCCTCCCTCTCCCCCTATATTTTCTCCTGCAATATGTTCTTGATTGATAATGTTGCCTTTTTGTATAGCGTCCCCCAGTCTGGTACTTGAAAATGAACCATATTTTCGATTCCTGTGGTAATAGCGTCTTTCTTCATTTGAAGAAATATATTTTCCAAGTGTGGTACTTGAAAATGAACAATACTTTCGCTTCCTGTGGTAAAACCGTCTTTCATCAATTGAGGAAATATGTTTTCCCAGTCTGGTACTTGAAAATAAATTATACAAAATGAATTATACTTTCGATTCCTGTGGTAATACCGCCTTTCTTCATTTGAGGAAATATGTTTTCCCAGTCTGGTACTTGAAACTGAACAATACTTTCGATTCCTGTGGTAATACCGTCTTTCTTCATTTGAAGAAATATGTTTTTCCTTTTTTATCTTTTCTACCTCGCAGTGCTTCGAGAATGCGACCCAGAGACTGAATTTTCTTGCAAGGACGGTTCTTGTCTGGGTGAAACCGTTGTCTGTGATGGCTTTAACCAATGTACCAATGCAGCCGACGAATATTCCTGTCCACGTATGTGTATAGTGTTTACATTTTCTCTGTTCTACTTAAACCTCTGCGCATGTTATAGAATATGGGTATAATAGGCTAACATCGGCGAAGTTAAGAGAATAATTGTTCTTCTAGAGAACAACAGTGATACAGTAGATTGTTTTCTTCCTTATTATTATCCCTGGTTAATAGTTCAATAATTACTGATTTCATTTGAACTTGTGGCACTGATTCCACCATTTACATAAAGGTCTATATTTCTTAGCTTTCGAGTAAAAATTCTAGAAGCAAGGCAAGACGTTAGGTGTATTGCGTTATTTTTCGGGGAAACTCTGGTAAATGGAGGACGAGGGGGGGGGGGAGGGGGAGGTGGGTGTATAGTACACGTTACCTTCCCTATCTACTATTGCGTGCTGCACTTCCCTGTTAACCTAGTAGTCTGCAAATTAGTAATACACAGTGACATATTAGTATGTAATATATTGTATTTATCATATCATAACGTTTCAGGAGTAACATATGACCTTGCAGCATTAGCACCAAGCCATTAAGCACTCTTGAATAGATAATGTAGGCCTAACTGTTAATTGAAATGTTGCATTACATGTTTATTGCGTTTGCGAAAGCAAAATTGCTTTTAATTTTCAAAACAAACATCAACATATTATGCACTACCTTCTTTTGTAAGTCTTAGCTACGAAGTTTATACGTATATACGGTTGCATTTCAGAATCAGATTTGAATAGGGTAGGTTTTTTGCAACCGTCCGAGAAGTATTCACCAGTGTGAAGCACTGTTTTTTTTCGTAATGAGAACCTTACTAAATTCCACATTAAAGGTGTTCTCAATTTACGATTCGTAGGGCAAATTACAGGCCTGATAGGTCCACAACCTTAGCATTGATATAGGCTATGCGGACCTCTTAGTGCATATGCTGCATATCATGCATGTTGCCCAAACGATGTATATTTATACCGAGATCTTGATTCTGTACAGTCCTTTTGCTCTAAATATATATTTTTTCTCGGTAAAAATGATTGAAAAGCCCTGTTTTGTTAACTTGGTGTGTGTGAAGCCAGGCGCCACAACTTATACGTTGAAGTGACATTGTCTTCTTATCGGTTTTGACCTTTGACACAGGTACGACGTGCTATAGTGGTGCTTATATACCAGAATACGAACGATGCAACCGACGTTGGTTTTGTCCTGAAGGAGAGGACGAATACTACTGCGGTATTTATCACTCTTATCTGATTGGTTAATTATCAAATTATCTATCTAATTGGTTAAGGTCAATTTAAATATGAAAGACTCAACCAGCCAGATGGAGCGCTGGGGCGCTGGGGGCGTTGGCGCGGGGCGTTGGTTGTGTTCCGCAACCGTCACACTCCCTTTGTAACCGCGCCGGGTATGTAGTTGAGTATTTTATTCTTTTGTTTCTTGCAGAGCCTGCTCAAGTTGGGGAGGTATTCTATATGGAGACGCCGATAGACATAGACCGTCCTACGGGATACCAAGCATATAGTAACGAGACTTGGACGGTTGCGACTGAAGAGGGACTCTGTCTCTCAGTCTACTTTTCCTCGTTCAAGACGGAGAGTGACTACGATCTTTGGTACATTGGTGTTGGAAACAAGTTATCCCTTAGTGCCATATTTTTATATTTATCCGGGAGCTTTGTCCTCGACCCATTCCTCATACCGTTCAATGAATCTTTCGTCCATTTTGAGAGTGATGGAAGCAAGAACGATGGATATGTTCTGATGGAAATGGAGGTTGTAAACAAAACAGGTAAGCAACACATTATTATTATTATTAAACGTCGTTTCTTGCAGGAATGTATACATATCGCTTTATAAGCCATTAGTGCAGAGACGACAGTTGGATAGGGGGTGGGGGAGGGGGTGGGTTGGCAGTATTTTAACGGGTTCTAAATCTTGTTACTATAGCTAAAAACGGAAGCGACTCGAAGCTTGTTACACCCCCCCCCCTCCTATTTGAGATGAATTCATCTCGATTTTGCATACAATGGCGCCACTGTAAAATCAAGCAACTCGTCACAAAGTCTGAGGGCCGGGATGGTAGGGTGAGGGAGTGAGATAGCACATGTCCGCCTGTTGAGTGGAACAAACAAATGAACTAACTATAAAGTTTTATTTCATATTTAACTTCATAGAGTTGATGTACTGTGAAAAGGGCTCCTATGTCCATCGGAAGCAGATTTGTGATAATGAATGGCATTGTCTTGATGGCCGGGACGAGGTAAAATGTGGTAAGTAATATTTTCAGTTCTACAAGACAACATGTAAAATTTTTTTGTTGTTGATACGTTAGCTGAAAGTAAGATCAATTCGTATAAGTTGCACAAATTAATTCGATGTACCAATGTTTAAAAAAAAAAAATACTTGTTGGAAACTTCAAACGGGAGGCATTGCTTATGTTGAAGAGTGTACTTAATCATGAACGTTGGGTTGGGTGAGGGCGGGCAATGTGGTTATTTATTTATAATAAACCTGTCAATGTAATTGAACGTTAACGTATAGTATGCCTTTTATACATAATGCATAGAAAACAACGTGGCTGTCCCAACAAACTTCCCACCTTATATTATGACTATAGTGAAGTATATAATTTTCAACTCATGAAAACAAGGGAGTCCGTAATTTCTGAAAGTATGAGAAAGATCATATTTTTCTTGATGATTCGCTTTATCGTAACGAAAAGAATTATTATATGTAGGATGTCTTCTGTTCGATCAAATTACAACCTTACTTTCCCAATTAGGTATAGGTATGGGTTTGGTATAATGACAACACAATGATGGTGTTATCACTGTCTGCCTTGTATCTCTATATGTCCGAGGTTTGTGACAGAATATTGCAAACAATTCTGATTCAGTCGTCTCACAAATCGTCTGAAACTGAGATACCAATATTCCCATTGCACATATACTAATTCAACGCTTTGAAAAGATTGCAATCGTCCGTTCAACCAGATATTTTTTGAGGGAGTTCAGGTCCAATATACATGAGAAGTGGGTAAGAAGTGGGTCAGAAGTGGGTCAGATGTGGGGAGATTTGTCAAGAGGGGAAAGGGAACGGGTAGAGGGTTTGTTACCAGGACACACTTGGGAAGCTAAGTTGGTATTTAACAAATATATTTACACATTTGCAAATTTCATTAAAGAGCCTTTACCGAGGGGAGAGAACAGGATCATAACATCAGCCTATTATCCGGTCGGATACCCGAAAAACACTCACCAAGTGTGGACATTCACCACGGAGGACGATCTGAAATTACTGTTGCAGGTAACAACCCTGAGAACAGAAGAAAACTTTGATCTTCTTAGGATCGGTTCTGGTTCTTCCTGCGTCGAGGAGAGCTACGCCAGTTTCTCTGGCGAGGTGGACTATCGGTTTGTTATCTCACAGGACAACACGATGTGCGTTTTCTTCTCCAGTGACTATTCTGTCGAAAACATTGGTATGACTGCGACTGTGTCTGCCGTAGCGGAAAATGGTAAGTTTGATACCATTACAAACTCAAACAAATAAAATTAAATAGACCCTCATCACCTAGCTTCCCGAAGACTCAGCTCAATTTCATTCTGAGAGAACTGCTGTGAAGGGAAAGGTTGTGGGAGGGTCGGGAGGGGGGGCGGTGGTGGACAGGGGGACCATATATTATGATCATGGAGACGGATACTGCTTTCGTTGCCTTAATTTTATAGAAATTATAGAAAACAAATATTAGAAGAAACCATCGGGCTTCAATAGGCATTCGAAAAGGGTGGTAGGGCTAGAGAGGTATTCGAAAAAGGTGGTAGGGTTAGAGAGGGATGCGGAGGGGCTGAGGAGGGGCTGGGAAGGAGTTGGGAGGGCGTGGGATGGCTGGGGCAGGGCTGCGTGACTACGAAGTGTCTGCAACAGTTTTTTTTTTATTTGGCGGTTTAAGGGATTATTGACCTAGTTCATATTCCCTTATAAGAAAATACCTTGCAACAGATTCTGTGGCATGGTTACCAGGGCGCGGCTGATATGAGTCATTATATATAGGCTTATAGCTGTTGCATAATATACTGAATATACTAACCTTTTGAACAGTATTCTTACAATATCCTTAATAGGAGTTTTAATGTTCTATATAGAGGTTAGAGGGGTTCGGCGTTGAGGCTTTTAGTGTATAATATATATAATATTTGCCGATAGCCACAGAATTGTTTGTTTTAAAATTATGTTTATAATGTTATGTTGTGTAGATTACGTAATTTGCTCAACTGACGGTAGCGTTATCCCGGCGGTCCTTCAATGCGACTTCAGATGGAATTGTCCTGCAGGAGAAGATGAAAGAGGTTGCGGTAAGTTTCAAAGAGAAAATATTCCACGCAACAATTTGCCACTTAACATGTAGGCTAATTAACCATTTTTACTCCACGAACAGCATCGCAAGGGGTGGTTTATGACGTCAATGTAGATTTTCTTCAAAACATCAAAACTTCAGATTATTTATTTAACTGTCAACATTGTCTCTCTTTTGGGGGGCATTTATTCACCAAACTACATCTTGTTTCTTTGTTGTAAGTAAAGTATTGATTTTCTCTGTGGATAAACGATTTAAAATAGTTAAAAAATTAAAATACAAAAAGAAAATTTGTTGTTGTATACAGCTCGATTGTCATGATGATATCCTGAACACGTTGCATTCACAAAAGATGCATTCACCAAAAATATAATAATATTATAACAATTGATAACATTACATTGGCTGACACAAAGGTGTTTCTCTATTGGCTGGTAAATGGTTATAATAACGATAATAGGGAAAGACTCTCTTTTCGAGATGGAAGGGTATCTACAGCTTAAAAGATCAAAACACACTGCACAACCACTTTCAATAAAAGCACCCCTCCCACCCCCCCCCCCCCCCATCAACGGCACATCGAGGGACCTGTAACACTTTCAGCAGATTACATAATAAAGTTGGATAAAATACATACATAATCAATGCATGTTTAATTACCAATTTCATTTTTAATATTCCACTGGCTGTTAACAAAATATATACTAAAACATGATCTTGAAAGAACCTAGAGATGACCAAAACAGAAAATCGTGGTTTAATGTCGGTATATCCAGGTCAATTTGATTTCTACTATTGCACCCAAGTATAGTTACATTAACACTACAAGGACTTTCAATCTACCTCGCGAGTTGTACGTCGCTTCAGTCCATTTCGATTGTATGAAATGTTAACTCTCATATCATTCATCCACGTTTTGTTCTTTTTTTCTGCTTTTTGTCAGAACCGCTCAAACTTTACGATGCTATACCGTTTGAATCACCAAACTTCCCCGGCGCATACCCTCCCTATAGCTACATAATTTACACTGCTTCCTCGGAACCTGGCACAGAGACCTACTATACGTTCGATATTTTCGATATGGAGAAAGGTACAGATTACCTCTACGCCGGATGTGGACCTGATCCTTTTGATGCCAACACTACAGTAGTCAGCCTAACCGGCAACGAAGCCGAACCTTTCACATTGCCTTGCAATGATGTGTGGTTTACCTTCTATTCTGATGGATACGGGTATAACATTGGCTACAGCGGTACTACCTACGTTGTACCTGCAAGTGGTGAGTCAGTTTAAATAAACATATATATATATATATATATATATATATATATATATATATATATATATATATATATATATATATATATATATATATATATATATATATATATATATATATATATATATATATATATATATATATATATATATATATATATATATATATATATATATATATATATATATATATATATATATATATATATATATATATATATATATATATATATATATATATATATATATATATATATATATATATATATATATATATATATATATATATATATATATATATATATATATATATATATATATATATATATATATATATATATATATATATATATATATATATATATATATATATATATATATATATATATATATATATATATATATATATATATATATATATATATATATATATATATATATATATATATATATATATATATATATATATATATATATATATATATATATATATATATATATATATATATATATATATATATATATATATATATATATATATATATATATATATATATATATATATATATATATATATATATATACACACACACACACACTACTTCCTTGATGAACTGCCCAATGAAACCAATGATAGTTATTCTGTAGTGGAGCATCTTATCTCTTCAAAGGGCTGAAAGTAAATCGTTTGGAGGGCCAAAATTACCTTCTTCAGAAGGCTTCACATTGCTGAATGCATCTTATATAGCACTGAGGCTGATCATACACCTGTAATTACATTCCTCGGGTTTAGTGGGGCTTACTATGCCGCAGTTTCTGCAATTAGAAGGTTTGAACAAAATTATAGTGTATATTGTATAGTTTAAAATGTAAAGTTTGGGGTCAGACATCTGGAAAAATAACATATCACTTTGTCTTTCAAATGTATAAGACGGCTTGGTGTGTTCTGAAGATGGATCTCCGGTGGACAAGGATGCCGTCTGCGATAGAAAATGGGATTGCTTGCTGACGGGAGATGACGAACGCAACTGTCGTAAGTTTCCATCCGTCCCACCCTCCATTCCAACCCACTTCCAACCTACTGCAAAATTACTCATCCACTTTAAGTGATCAAGTGGTTAAGGCAGTGGACTTGTGATCTAAGGATTGCAGGTTCGACTCCTGGCCAGATCATTGCGTTGTGTCCTTGGGCAAGGCACTTTATCTTCACCCAGGTGTATAAATCGGGACTTGAGATAACCTGTAAATATATTTGTGTGCGCCGGTTTGTGGCTTTACCCTATAGGAAGTCCACCGGGGGACATGTAGATGTCGTGCACTGTGGTGCCCCAGGAGAGATTGGTATGACAAGTTACCAATGACCAGGGATTAAGTTGTAAAGTCGTGTGAGAGGGCCTTGGCCTCGATCAAGACCTTAAACCTTCAACTTTAATTTGAACTCTATACCCACACACTCGCACCTCCACCTCCAACAGAATTAGATTATACCGGACCTTACATTATTTTACCCCTGCTCCTTGGTAACTTGTTACGCTCTCTCACAACCAAGTGTATACAATTCTACCTGTCGTTCGTATGGGGTACTACGCGCCACTGTCGGTGCAGCCACATGTCGGCCCATAAAACCATTATATACTCGTAGAGTCTCTCAGGTCCTCATTTATACACCTGGGTGGTGAGAGGCAATATGTTCATTGCACAACGAAATGATATGGGAAGGACTGAGTCCCGAATGCCTCAGATATAGCAAAGTCAATTGCCTTGACCGTTTGACCAAGACGCTCGCAGTAATCTTTTTCCATCAGAATTCGAATTATCATGCTAGAAATCCAACTGGAAGAGCATATATAGTTGAAATATAATGTCCAACATGCTGATATTTTGTATAAATATATGCCTCCGAATATGGATTTACTTTATGTGAAGGTCCTTTAAGATGCACATACTAGTCCTCTCATGTGTATGATCATTTCAATGATCCTTGTGAACGGTGGTTGTCTTCTTCTTTTTCTTTGTGCAGCCCGAATTCCAGTCAATCAAACGGCTTACATTCGATCAGAGAATTACCCGGCTCCATATCCACGGGACCAATTTTCTGTCTTTACTGGAGAAGCAGAAGATGGGCTACACGCATTGGTGGAATTTTTTGACTTCGACCTTCAAGCAGGAGACAGTCTCACTTTCGGTTGTGGAGCAAATCCTTACGACGACCTGTCCGTTGTCGCAACTTTTACCGGCGGAGAAATACCTCCCCCTCTGACTCTCGAATGTGCCAGCATTTGGTTCTCTTTATCTACCACCTCATCGGAGGGAGATAACCGAGGCTTCTTCGGAAGCATTACAACTGTAGCACCAGATGGTAAGTATACCAGGGTTTTATGGCAATCCTACGGGCTCCATGATGTCTTCCTCTTTTCCAAATCAATCAATCAATCAATCAATCAATGACGATCTTAATCCATGCTGATATGCTGTCGAAATTCAAAAGTATCTGTATATATAAGTGATATAACTTCACAATTACTACAAGAACAACATTTCCCAATTGGAAGCTCGAAACATTGCTCTTTGGTAAAAGAAATGTCACATCGCTGTGAAAAGATTTCCTGTTTGGTTCAATATCAACATATTTTTGGCCAATACTGGAAAGTAAAAGTTTGCGGTATGGCGGATGGTGGGTGCGTTCCGTTTGGTTTAACCATAAGAAACTGTTACACATCATAACCTGTTCCATACAGGGACAACCAGAAGTGTGACCTTACCCATTGCCATTCGAAGAAAGCATTAATATCCTGATATGTTTGCCTGCTGTTCAAAGGCATGAAAGAAGCAGACATTCGATCAACACACAATAGTTTCAATATATTATACATTATGTGAATCAACACACGTAAATAAGCTATTTCTAAAATAACTCTATTTTTGTTTTTATAACTAGGGGGACTCATTTGTTCAGATGGAACATTCGTACCTGATGATCGCATCTGCAATGGGCGTTGGGAATGTAAGGATGAAGGAGAAGATGAAAGCGACTGTCGTAAGTATAGTGTACTGAAGGACAAAAGCGGCTATTAGCGCACCCTCACCCTCACCCTTCCTATACATCAGTCCCTTAGCCAGCAATACAATTGTAAAAGGATTCTCGATACCCTCCCAATATGGTATCGAGATTTAGTCCATCTGACATGAAGACGCCGACGTTCCTTACATTTTACGCAAGCTTACGAAACTAATGCATTTGATTAGAATGCTAGGTGAACTCCTACTGCGCTTACCCCTCGGGTTCTTCCCAGGTGTTTGAATACCATAAAAATGTCCCCTTTATTTGGTAAACAGCAGGCTTTTGCCACATTTGTTATTAATAAGTGCCTTCTTGATGACAAAAGTAAGAAACCGGGCGCTACTGAAAACAATGCCAACTGGAAAGAAAGAAGAAAAAACTGGAACGGATAGCCCAGAGGATCCATTTTGTACCAAAGTTGAGGTAACTTAGCTTTTGGTTTGCCCCTTCAAACCAGTCGCAAGTCTCACAGTCACTCGAGCTTTGCCCCGCCTCCACGAGATTGATCACCCCTTCCCCGCCTCTGTACATGAAACATCACATCACAATCAAATATTACCTACCACAAGAAGTGGCAACTGTTTGAAAGTTGGCAACCGATTCCCTGAACATTATTTTATTTGGCTACCGCTCGTAACCATGTCCTCGTTAGCTTAGTTTAAATTACTTTGCAATTTTTATCTTTCTAAAAAGAGCATTAACTGTATGCAATAGTTAGTCCTCAACTACTGATGAAAATAATGATTTCGGCCTTGTGCAAGTAAGTCTTCTTTTGCTGCTATTAATGAAAATTTAATGAAGAAGACAAATCATGCTGCTGCATTCCCAACCAAGATTCCCTTGACACAGGCCCACCGTGCATAAATAATGATTTTCTCTTTCCCTTTTTTCACTTTTTATTTATCGAACTGACAGCTTTAATACCTGTTGATCAAACAGTTTTCTTCGAATCTGAAAATTACCCCTCTCCATACCCCACGAATGGTTTCTTCATCTATTCTGGAGAAGCAGAAGCAGGGTTGTCAGGAGTCGTGGAGTTCCTTGATTTCGATGTTGAGGACGGTAAAGACTTTCTTACTTTTGGTTGTGGAAAGAATCCATACGATAAGTCCACCATCGTCGCCACTTTCACCGGTGAATTGCCTCCCTCTCTGATCATTGACTGTCAGCAAATCTGGTTTACTTTGGAAACCGATTCTTCAGAGGGGAATAACAGAGGTTATTTTGGATCTATTACAACTGTGAGACGGATAGGTAAGTCACCGGGGCTAAAGGAGGGTCCGCCGGTATTGGCCCGTTGTCATATGGTGCCCTTTTCCTATTCCGACTATCGAATGACGTATTCTGTTTCTCAACTAATGATTGAAGCAACTTGATTATGCAATACATTGAACAATGTGGGAAACACAATTAGATTATGCTAATAACTCTAACTGAGTGGGTGATCAATGGTTGTAACTACACTGTCGACCTGTTATAATAGTCAGCTTAAAGGGGATCCCAAGTCTCTGCGAATATGGATTGGTCAGAATGAATTAAAAGGATAAATTAAGACAGAATATTTTGCAACCAGTTTAAAAAGCTTTACTATCTGTCCAGGTTGTAATTCTAGGAAATACATACCGTAAAAGCAATGTATTACAGATTTATGGTTTTTTGATGTCACAAAAAGATGATGTTTATGTTTTGCTTTGGTAATTATAATTCCTAAAACAATGGGTTAATAAATAACATTTTGACTACGGTTCTATTTATCATAAAGAATATTTACCATTTTTTCCGATTACAGTGGAGCCGCCGCCGGAACTGGTTGCAGGCAGATGTACTGACTATTTACCATATTCGGAAACTGTTTCCGAGACGAAGTTTCCTCTGAAATTACCTCTCGGGAGGGAAGTCATCAGGGACCTGATAATGGGTCCGGCGTGTAATGACGATGAGGTACTACGTGGGATTTGTGCGATCCTCTATCCTCCCTTGAAGGCTGACACCGAACAGGGTGAGGTCGACGTCTGCTCATCTACATGCGAGAAGTTTCACCTGTGTTCGAGCATTGACTTATTGGTCGACGTCGACTGCGATTCCATCAGTTCCAATACTCCTCACGATGTCTTACCTGGATTATGTTATGAAGGTGCGTATATATATGATACTCGTTGGCGGCGGAATGGGGTAGAAGGGGCGGCGGGGGGGGGGGGGGTAAATTGTGGTACGATTAAGGTTGTAGCTGAGATCAACATACTGCTATCCTTTGAGACATTTGTTGAAGTAACCCTATGTTCCAGAATTTCGAGTGTTTGCAACCAACATTGTTAAAGCCAGACACGTTTTCTTCAAAGTGCCCAAAAATTCCGATATGCAGCAAAACTGCTTCTCATTTCAATACCCTCTTGACAACTTGCTTAAACGATGTCGCGGATTAAGAGTACAGGAAGGAACACACAACACTTCTTGATGGGTTGTCATAATACTTAGATATCTATCTTTTTTATTATTTCTCAGGTGAAAAAGAAGACTAGTAAATTTGCTCCTTCCAGATGAAGCCTAGCAGTTGATAGATCGGCAGCTATCTACATATAGAGTATTTCTCCTGTCTCTAATCTCTCTTTATGTTTTCCTTTTTAAAATTTTACTCGTCTTTTTATTCAAATTTGTTGAAGTGCAGACTTTAATATATGACTGAGGTAATATATGATCACAGTTGGGTTTTTATCTTTTATATATTGGACTAAAGGACCCTCACTTGCTGATTGGATCACCGTCACTGTTTTAAAGTAAGTCTTGATTTCGTAGGCTTCACTCATCCATCTATTGATTGGCTATTTTACACATAGATTCTCGGCTTAGATCAGGTATATAGGAAGTGTGCATCGTAGCGCAGATACATAGTACACGGTAAATATATAGCTTATGAGCCTATCACCATGATCACGTGTTGTATCTGTTCCATTTTGAGAGGGGTCAGTGATACCTCCATCTTGACGTAACACCGTCATGAAGACACTGTCACCGTCTGAATGTAAGGGATTGAGGTTGAGAGTGTGTCAAGTCGTTTGGTTTTCGTCGAGCCTACTCTATCTTGGGTGAATGATTGAAAGTATTGTTTTCCCATGTGAAAACTATAGTAGAATATGTTTACAACGAGTTGCATCGAGTGTAAACAAAATAGTGCTGATTGTATGACTTTTACCGGATAGTGTAAGTACGTTTTTGTTGGTGTGTGAGGTGGTAGGGGTTGGGTGGAGGGGGGGGCTTTTAAAATGTAATTATTCTGTCGTCTTTAGGATCCCTCGTTATCCAACAATAAGGAATGCGGTGAGGTAATGGTGAGGACTGCTTGTAGGGGGTTGTACTTCTGTGTATTGGTTTCTTATCTTTTAACTAACGTCTTTCAAAATTTGCAATGTTTTTTAAAAATGTTTCCCTTCTTATCATGAGATGATTAATTCATTTTTAATAAAGTCTGATATTAAAAAAACTAAAGGATGCTTCAATTTTTTTGTGTTATTGTTTGAATGTACATATAGAAATCTCATAAATAAATTTTAAGGGTTTCCTGATGTAATATATATCAAATATTGCTAAAGGGAGTGTCACAATTCGAGGGAAGGGTGTTGATTTCACTAAGCAGGTTTGGAGTAAGGAGGGTTAAAGTGGCTGATAAAAGTAGTTTCACATAAGAATTACGCTAATGCACGCAGGCTACTATAAGGGTAGTTAGTCTTGGTCAAGACGTTCGTTCTTCGAATGATAACTTCTGAGGGCGCCCTTCCACAAATCTGCCTGTCAGGAGAATTAGCACTAAAACGAACTGTTTTAACAGATTTTCGCAAGAGGATGTGAGGGCGCATTCATGTTGACAATGATGTCTATAACGGGTATTTATGGGCCAGCATTGTGAATACGGTAAGGACTTTACTTGGAACGTATGTACATTTTATTGGTACACTGTTCAATCGGAATAACTGACAATACTTTGGAAAGTACATGGAGGAGCTGAATCAAAAGGATATGCAACTATTGACCTCAAGTTTGTAAAGATAATATGCTAAGGGTAACCATTGTTTTTGAAAAAAAACTATATATATATATTTATATATATATATATCGTTATATGTATATATATAGTTATGTATAGTTATGTATATATATATGTTATGTATATATATATGTTATGTATATATGTTATGTATATGTTATGTATATATATTATGTATATATGTATTATGTATATATGTTATTATATATATATATATTATGTATATATGTATATATGTTATGTATATATGTTATGTATATGTTATGTATATGTTATGTATATGTTATGTATATATATAGTTATGTATATATATATGTATAGTTATGTATAGTTATATATAGTTATATATATAGTTATATTGTTATATATTGTTATATACTGTTATATATTGTTATATACTGTTACATACTGTTACATATAGTTATATATTGTGATATACTGTTATATATAGTTATATATAGTTATATATAGTTACATATAGTTAATTCTTGTTAGGGATTATATCAGATAAGTTTATCTGTGATGTCATCACTGCGGATGTTCTTCAAGATCTCGTTACTATCCTATCACAATAATCTTAATGGTGATACATTTGAAATGTTTGCTTAGCTGTCAATAGTCTCTGTACCTAGAATTCCTTTCAAATTCAACTTTTTGTAGGAATGATACATTTTGTCCTCGTTAGATGATTAAAACATTAATCTCAATAAACAAACGTTCTTAGCTCAACTGACATGATGAAACTTATATCATAGGCTTATCTGGACTTTGCATCCTAATAATCCAGCATTTAATAACAAGAAAGGTCCAGCCAAATCACGGATTATCTTTACTGAAAATCAGCTGGTTGTTTCGTTTCTTTTATATATATATATACCACTTTACTTCAGAGTCAAAAGTATATATTCAATGGTTCACTCTACGACTCCTGACCTGTCACCTCACTACTATTGCACCTTTCTTTGTACCTGGTTTACATAAATCCTCATTCTCCCACTTCCTTCCGAATTTACCAGTATACGTTGCTGTACTGTCACGTCCCGCTTTCAAAGCATTCGTATTGGCAGTATGAGCAGTATGATTATCATGTTTCTCTCAGATGAATGGTATGAATTGTTCACACTGTCAGTTAGAGTGATCTGAAGCATGATTTTGGAGTACAGTATATATTGGTACTTGCATTGAGAAATGTCTCCCAACTGGCTTTTTCATCGTATTTTGCAGTTTAGAGTCATTGCTTGATGTGTATTATCTGCACACGATACACTTGAACTACAAATACACTTGAACACACTTGAACATACACTTGAATATACTTGAAAATACACTTGAATTTACAAAGATACAACAATTACGCTTTATTTACGATATGATTGATACCCACATAACATCGAGAAGTTGGAAAGGCTACCCTGGACCGCTATACTCAAAGAACTAACTACACTACCTAATACTCGTGTATCTATCCGTACATGTCCACAATGCGAGCCATCCAGGTGTATCTGTTTTGAAACCAATTGATATTTACAATGGATACACCCAAAAAAAAAAGGAAGACAAAAAATAGATGGAAGAATCTTTTATTTACAATTCAGGCAGAGGTATTCCGTTCTAGTCCCTTTTATACAAACAGAACCAGGTAGACCTTGATCACAGGAATCCATCTATTAGGTAAAAGAGTCTATAGGACTACTCGTTCCGTGTTGATTTTAAGGCTCTGGTTCGGTCATTCTGTGGGCTATAAAACTCCTAGGATGTTGACATAACTCGGTTGCGGAATTCGTTTACGATTGGGCTTGGTGCATATTTAGCGGAGATGTGAAGCGGTTTAAAGGGCCAAACTTGGCTTATACATTCTATGACGAGAACTACGGTGAGCAGATCTACATGGCAACATTTCCATCTTGTTATTACGTGAGAACTCGACAGAAATGCTTTTACTTCGCGATTAACTCGTTTTCATGTCATTTCTTGTGGCGGACAACAGGTTGGTAATACATGGTTGGCGATAACATTACATTTTGATTATTTACATTTGGAGGAGATTGGGGATAAAATAGTTCTCGTTTGGACTTGACAAAATGAGAAGAGACTGCATTAGTGAAGCTACATATATACGCCACTAGAGGACTGAATACTTAATTTTTTGCGGGCTCATTTTCAAGTTTCTCACAAAACCGCGATGCCGATGTTGTTCTTACAGGAGGAAACTAACATTACTGTGGTAAGTTTAACCGCTTCATTAGCAGCTCCCTGCATGGTGGAAAAGAGTCATTTTAATTTATGCAGGGTTCGTATCCACATTAAAGGAGATAGTACAAACCCAACATCACTATTGATCTTTGTGACAGAGATATATGCTACGAACAAATTCCACAAAGGGCGGAGAAAAATCATCTTATTCCATTTGGAAGATGTAACAGATTTAATACTCTTTCACACACAAGGCTCGAGACTTGATCAAGTCTAAGTATATGTAATACTGAAATTGAAGTTCAAGAATATTTGTTAGCACAACCTAAATATTTAGTGACCTAATTCGTATGTATGTATGTATATGTGATTTTCCCGCAAGCAGGAACTCGCGAAAGAAGCCATGGAGGCTTTTAGACTCGCAAGCTGACCGAAGCCAATCTCTCGGCACACATCCATTTAACGTCCATGTCGGGAAGTTGTTATTGAACAACACCCTTGCCAGACGACACACATTGCTGTCGGCGGGGAATCGAACCGGGGATCTCATGACTGGGAGACGCCGGCGTTAACCACTAGGCTATACACTCCGCCTTAATTTGTAATTAATTAATTTGTAATCTAAATATGCTTCTAAATGCACCATTTGTCGTCTAAACGTCTGTTTTTTCTTCTGAGGGAGAACCCCACACACCACGCCCCACCTCCCACACACTCAACCTAAATCTGTAAATTGAGATTCTCCCCCCTCCCCCCCAACTTTGAAATCCTGTGCATGCCATTGTCTTGATATGTCATAGTCCAAATGACAGATTTGAATGCTAGCAATGTTTATATAATAGTTATTCCCATTTCCAACGTGTATGTATATCATATTTGCTATCATGATAGTTACTGATAGTTAAACGCAGTAAAACTAAATGACATATTCCGCATCTTTCCCTAGAGTTGATATCGTAGTACAGGCAATACTCTAGTGCGGAATGTTTCACCACTGCAGCTCTGTGACTTCGAACTGTCCTCCAACCCAACAACTAGATGATAAACACTCAGTTATCAATTCTTTTTTTTTTATGGAAAAGTCGCCCAGGAAAGAACCTGGGCACGAAAACCAAACTACCAAACGACTGATCCGCTCTCAGCCCCAGTCCCCTTGCATCGGGACTGTGACTGTGTGATCATCGTCAGGTGTGCATCACCATTCCCCTTTCTTACCCCAATTCTTTCTTACCCAAACGGGGAGGGCAATGGGTCCAACTATACGCACCCTACTTTTTCCCCATTATTATTGTTATTTTTGACGTGCTTGGACACGGTCCGGTGCATGTTACTCAGAAACGATTCTTTTATGAGTCATCTCAGCGTGTTTGTTTCATTCCCTACTTAGTTCGACTCCAACAAATTCAGAATAGGATTCAAACAATGGAAGCTTTCAGGCTAGGTCGCGAATCTGTATACAATCAGGCATCGCTCAAGATGTTAGGCTTATACGTTTAGTAAATGAAAATAGAAAAGGCACTATAATAGTTTTTTTTTTCATTCAAAGCCTACCACAAATAGGTTAGATTAGTTTGGTTTATTGTGTTTCAAGGACTAGAAAGATTCTGTTACTGTATTATACGGACGCAAGTGGGTCATTCACAGTGCCGCATCTTTCGGTCAGTATATCCTTTTGCAGTGATGAGGATAATACAGCTTCCTTCTATGTGAGCAGCAGCCTGCATATATATTGTATAGCCGCATACTGAATGGAGGTGTGATGTACTGAATTCAATGATGTACGTACGGAGTTAAAGCCGTATATATCAGTGTTAATATACATAACTGTTCGAGGCCGCTGTATTGAGGTGAGGTAATCGTAGAGTGACGTATATCTTTTTTAGTAATACATTTGACTGACCCGACTGCAAATATATCAAGAAAACATTTTAGTTAATATATATATAATTTATTCTACCACCTTCTTATAGTTCCATCCTATATAATGTTTTCAATTCCTCTTTCAAATTGAATAGATTAAAAGATTTATTTTTAATTTTTTAACGGTCGAGTAAATATCATGCATAGATTTGTGTGACAACATCGATTGACTTTTTTTCTTCACAAAAGTATTTCTCATTACAATATATTGATTAATTGATTGGTTTGTGATTGAACGAGATACATATCATTTAATGAATAACTCGATAGATAATCAGTTTTTGCTTAATAGACTGATTGATATTTCAATCGACTTTTCGTCCACTGAGTTCATTTTATTGATATATCGACACATGTAATTAAAAAAACAACATTATATTGGTCTGTTATTTTGTTTTTAGAGCTACACACATTTATATATAGCGTCATGGATTTATCATGAATTACTTAAATGCCTGGCATTTCATTAAAAACATTGTATGTAGTATATTCGATTGGTAAAGGTTTATTGATTTACTGGAATTTCGATTCAAAACGGCATTGAAATACATTGTTTGATTAACTGTTTATTACATAAGATATTTTCAATTATTCTTTGTTACATTGAAGAATGGCATTCTCGATTACATAAAGACTGATTAACCTAATGTGTTTCGAAAGAGCCTTTATACCTTTACCGAAAACAAAACAAAATATAAAAAGATTAACCTGATGAATCGGTAGCAGGTGCTATTAGGATTAGAGTAAGAACTTAGGATATGTGTAATTCCAACCGGCAAATCCACAAAAACTGGATTTGTTGGAATTACACATATCCTCAGTTCTTACTGTAATCCTAATAGCACATGATACCGATTCATAGCACGATAACAGGTTTTAACTTTGGTACAACCTTTTCAGATTTACAGTATTAGGCCTACCGTAACTGTGTTCTCTGTGTGCATTGGGTGGCGTACAACATATCCCATCGTTAAAGGACTCGGGACTCATAAGGTTGACTTAAAAAGCATAATTTGATAGCAATAATTCCAATTTGTGGGGCAATTTTTGTGGTCAGTGTTGCATCAAACTCGCTTGGGGAATATCAAATGGTTAATTGCGTTTAAGGCATACACTTCATACTTGTATCAAAGTACGTGATTTAGGCACAGTTATGGATACTTATACAACCGAACGAGATATGCAACATGTATTTGATAATAGAATATAATTTAGATTGCACAGCTGGACAGACAACACTAATTAAAACAAACATTTTCCTTTGCTTAGGAAAATCAACCCGGCATTTTAACACTGACTCACAGTTTAATTGAATCGGTATTGAACGATATGGAGGCATTGTTCCAATTTTTTAGGTATACTTTATTCCAAAACCAACAAAACCAAAGCTGCCCTTATACAAGTACAGATCTAGCACCCTCTTACCCATATATACGTACCTATTCACGCGTCCCAGTGGTAATTGTCTGTTTTTTGGTGTCTTAGGCTCTGTACGGAAAGCATATCAATAGTTGTTGGATACTGAGAATCATTCGTATAGTCCTACAGTATACTAATGATGATGTTTATAGAAACCTATATCTATATAGTGGCATACAGGCATATTACCATCCATTTGTCCGTCCTTACGTCCGTCCGTCCGTCCATCCGTCCATCCATCCGTCTGTCCGTCCGTATCGACGTGTCGGCGTGTCGGCGTGTCGACGTATCGGCCTGTCGACCTGTCGGGCTGTCGGGCTGTCGGCTGTCGGCGTGTCGGGCTGTCGGGCTGTCGGTCTGTTGACCTGTCGGTCGGTCGGTCTGTCGGTCTGTCTATACCGGGATTTGAACCCGGGCTTATATATGATGTATGCGGACCTACACAATAGACAGTAAACCCTTGATTTCCCGGGCGTCCTATTTTCGAAAGGATCCCATAACCAGTCGTAATTCTATTATACGGTACATTAATCGCCACAACATCTCAGTACGGTATAGCACTGTGTTTAAAATGCCTACCACAAAATCGTGTGCCTTATCTCACTGGTTAAATATATATGTAGTTAAAGTGCATAGTTTTGACAAGATGATGATAATTTAGTCAAAACATTGGATTATTGGCAATCCTATTGCTTGACCACTATCTCTTATACACTGTCAAAGTCAACAAGGATAATCATGATAATCATAATGCATGTAGTGATAATTTATATACACAAACGCATACGTTTGTCACGTGACTCCCACATAAAATATACCGCCCACACCTATTCCTATATGACCCTGGTTGACCACCTAGTACTTGTAAATGTTCCCATCATGCAATTTTTTTTTATGGAAACCGTTGCTATGGAAGAACACTAAAAGGTATACGTTCTCTAATGTATATGTTAGCTCATGATCACCTGCCTTTACCTTTCACCTGCAGGGATATAGATAAAGAAATATGGAAGGCGCTTCTGCTACCGTTACTTTGAGACTGACAAGTGAATTTCTCTGTCCCGATTGCCAACGACTCTTTGATACGCCCAAAGTCTTGAGTTGTGGTCACAGTATTTGTCAAAAATGTATACGCCAGAGATGTCAGACAATACCTCATGATAAGAAAGAAATAACCTGTCCCAAATGTAAATGCGGAACTCTCTTACCGAGCTCGGGAGGAACTGACGATTTTCCGGAAAATTATAGTCTAACATCAGTTTTAAGTATTCTCAAACTTACTCCCGAGATCCAAGAGCTTGAGAATCACGTGACTGGTAATGGCGGGAAAACGAAACCGAACAAGCAGACGAGCAAGGAGATCCAGAGATTCACTCACATGTTAAAACAATTGGAGACAGATTTCGTTGAGATTACGAACATCAAAGAAAATGCTAATACGGCAATCCAAACACTCTCACAGAGTAAGAATCAAGTCAATAAACAAATAAACGAAACGGCTGACGAGTTCCTAACAAGGCTAACATTGGATATGGACGCAGAGAAGAATAAGCTGATAAAATCGGTGGAGGAGACTTATTTGGAGAAATATACTGTGAGTATATAATCAGTTGATTGGAACTGAATTATGAAGGGCTCCCTCTATTATTAATTATTATACGCGTCGTCAGTTTTAATTCTTGGACATAAATATTAAAATTTGCAACAATTTTCAGTTTAAATGTTGGTAACATTCGCATCCCTGGGTAAAAGCGCGACGTATCGAGGTTGGGATGCCTGCAGGGTTTTGTAGGGTGGGGTAATGTAACCGAACCTCTCGTTTATAATGGTAATAAAAAAATTCGCTCTATTTGTGATCACGAATATCTGTCGCCTTTAATATTGAGACATGATTATCATTATGATTATTATTTATAACGTGAACGTCAACACATCAGAATTAAGTAGTAAGTGTAGGTATAATTATTATATAAATTAACATCTGTTACCTCCTCTTTTTCCCTTTTCTTTTTTCTCATTTCCAACTCTTTTTAGGAAGCGAACGCGACCCTCGAAAAAGCAAAAGTACTCGAGGCAACCATTTTTAGCGCAAAAGAAGTAACATCATCGATTCTGGCCGCGCTCGAGCGCGAGGACGCTGATCTAAAATCTGGACCGGACATCGGGGTCAAAGTTGAAGGTTTGGTGAAGAATGTCGACCGTAAAATGGCAGACATAAGAAAGAGAAAAGTTCCTTCCGGTTTGGACGTTCGATTTGAACCATCTGAGTTAAACAAACTCCCCTCCATTGGTCACCTGTCGGATCTACTTTACTTTGTCGGTACCTTATGGGTGAACACAAAAGAGCTCATTTTAGTTGCTGATAGCCGACGGGAAAGGCATTGCGTTACTCTTCGAGTGGTCAACTGCAATGACGTCACCAAGATTCTATCGGAAGGAGAAATAAGTCCAAGCGATAAAGAAGCGCCTATTACCGCAATGATGAGTCCGTTTCGAACAGGGACTATATTAATCTCCGTCGGAGTAGAAATCTTTGTGTTGGGTGTCAGTGAAACTACGCAACCGTCGTCTGCCGTAACTGAGTCTGTTATGTCTTTGGATGTACCAAAAGGTACGCACATTACGTCATTATCAGTGAGGCATGACGGGAATATTATGGTGGCGACTAATTTGTCGAATATGATACTAGTTTTCTCGGAGGATGGGAGGAGTACTGACGTCATACAAACACTGGCGGAAGATGACGTCATGCACCCAATATCGATGTGTAGCATCAGTTACTATCGCACTGCCGTATGTTGTTTCAACGCAGACAAAGTCATCGTACTCTCCCACAGCTGGAATGCGGCCAAAACTAAAAGATCGGGTTATTTGACGCATACCAGAGAATCAATGGACGGAAGACCGGTTCGCTATATATCAAAGTCGGTCAAATCCTCACTGTCTGGTTGGCTAGTCCTCTGGTTTACCTCTGAATTGAATAATAATAATAATAATAACAGCAACGACGTAGAAACTGTCAACTGGGAAGTGACGTGTTATGATTACGTCACGACCCTGGTAACGTCCATTGCACAAGGGGATAGTCGCGAAACTGGTATCCCAATTGCCATGGATGTAAGAGAGAAGAAGCTTGCTGTGTGCTTTCCAGATGGACGGGTTCTTTTCTACGAAGTTTGAGTCTTTTATATTAGATGATTCGAACTCGGGACCTTATTATTGAAAGGCGCCGGCGTTAACCACTGAGCTAACACTCCCTGTGATCATTAACGTGTACCGGGTGGTTCAATTGTATCCACATTGATAAAATGCTTTACCACCATGTTGAGATACTAAAAACGTATCGAGGACTATATATAGGCAACTCCGGTGTTACTCGATACAATACATAATTTAGGCTATAATACCATTGAAACGGAAGAGCGTATTACTAAACAAGGGGTTTGACCCATCTTAGCTATAAACGCCGGTGAGAAAAACGGTTCTAAACTGGGTTCAAATGATCACTGAGGAGAGTATGAGGTATTTGGTGACAGGGGCTGGGGTAGGTAACAGGGGTAGGGGGAATCCTTCATGAATTACCGTTATTGACCAGCGTTACTAGGAAAGGCTGCGGAGACGGGGAGAGAGTGGGACAATAATGGAACAATTGTTTGTATTGTGAGTTGTATTCAGTATATGCTGAATATCTCGGACATGACTATAAACAGTTACTAAGGGCGGGTGAATTCGCAAATACATATAATATCAGAACTGTTTATTGCGATAAGATAATCTTGTATAATGCTGTAATAGCAGTGTAATAATGTCCTCTTTCTATATATATATATATATATATATATATATATATATATATATATATATATATATATATGTATACATATATATGAATGTATATAACTATATATTTCCGGTATATCCCCCTCTATTTATTTCAAATTGATATACCCCCCTCTCTTCTACACAAACAGGGAACCGACATTCACCAGTTTCAAAATAGACCTGGCCTCGGATTAATCAATTTAAGCCACTGATTTTATGGTCTAAATTATTCAGAGAAATATGTATATTTTAAAAAATGGATAGAAAGTTGGGGAGAATATAAATATAAATATATATATTCCCGATAATCAATTTTCCTTTGTTCATTTATCTCAATATAGCTTTACCTCTACACAAACGAAGCACTGACATAGTACAATGCTAAAAATTGACCTCGCCTAGAATTGTCCAAGCAAAGATACTATCTAGAATGGAATGTTAGTATCTAGAGAAATAAATCTATTCCTAAAATGAGCTAGAAAATAAGCACTCTCCAATTGTATAGTTTGAATTCTGCGAAAGTATGCTACGTCATGCAGGAAGTAGGCCTAAAACGAGCAGACCTAACGATATTGGGAAGCAGCGTATATAGAGCTTATAGGACCGGGGCAATCATGGGGTGCATTGGAATGGGTGGAGCGTTGGGGGAGGGGGGGGGGGAGCTTTATGACATAATTGTTCCACCGGCCCGACCTGGCGCTCTGGTAAATCGGGAACCGGCATAGCTACATAAAATAAGTATAATGACCACAAAATAGTATGTTTTATTTAATCAGTTTTGCCTGGGTAAACAAAATAGTAGATACGATAAATGGACAATGCGAGATTCGAATGAAGGTTTTTCCATGAAGTTTATGAAGCGACTGAAGTAGTAAGTAATCAGTATATAGAGAAATACAGATGCGATCACGACAGTAAATGAGAAAGCACGTTGATTTTGATGCAGACTAATTGGTTAAAAGAGGTCAATTTACGACCAAGGTAGGTCAATTACATAAGCTCAAGAAACTTTTACATGATGGCGTGCTATAGTTGGAGTCTATACAGCGGACCTTTAATTGTTCTGCCATATATGAAAAAAACATATAAATCGAACTTAAGCAGCTTTAATGAAAACGGTAAGGTCCTTTAGGTATACGTATCAACTGTTTTGATAACTATTGTTAAAGAACCAGTCGTTTGAAGACTTTAATGCTTCCTTGGTAGATTTTCATTTATATAGACCGCCATCAGCAATTTCTTTGAGGATTCTGAAGATCACAGATAAAATGAAATTATTCATCACAATTTTTGGCTGCTTATGTGTCATTTTTTAGTAATAAGCCATGTAATTACATCAATCATACGAAGATAGATGAATCAATTGTATCCGTGTTGTCGAATTCTTTGCACAATTTGAACAAAAGAGTAAAACGTGATAAATAACATTTCAGTAAAAATTGACTATAATATTACACTTTTTGCAGCTTATGAAAATCAAAATACATAGATTGATAAATTTGAAATCATTCAAAGAAGCTGTAGCATTGTATACATATCATACACAAAGACACACTCTAGTTCTCTCAATTTCATGTTTTGTCCTTCAAAATGAGCTAAATAAGCAGTAAGGAAAAATAGTTCAAAGAAATATGGAATAATTATATCACTGTTATCGAATTCATTGCATCGTATTGAAACCAATTTGCATCGAAACATATGAATTATTTATTAATATTGCATTGATTTACAGCGTGAGGAAATTCAAAATGGAGAAAAAGAATTTGAAATCATAACATGAAGCTGCCGAACTGAATATATCATACGAAGAAAACAAGAACGCCACCAAATATCTTATAAGACTTTTCAAATCAGTGAATCGTTTTCTATATATATATACATATATATATAAAAACATCAACATGTAATAAAACATTATGAAAAATGTTTCCAAGAAAGATTGCAAATTTATTAAAATCCAACGTCAACTTACGCTCTAAGTTGAAGGAAAGAATAAAAAACCCCAAATACCAAAAACTTTTAAAATGGAAAATATTGATTACACATAGAATCATACCTTTATTTTTTACTTGTATTTTTATATATTTTTACATATTTTTATTATTATTTTTTTTATTATGTATTTTTCCATACTACTTACTCTGTTATGGTTCTTTGAAAATGTGATTCATACGTCACTATGACGTACTGGTCCGAGCAGAAACCGTTTCATTGCAGTATCATATACCATGACCCTGAATTCTCACTTGATATCTACTTTGTGAGAGCAAACCCCCAACGTTCCGTTCTCGCATCAGTTTCTGTCAGGCATTCATCATTAATTATAGAAACAAACCCTAACGTCATTATTCGTCTGTGTGATAAATATGACTGTCAAGAATTTTACCCAAAACAGCTGCGAAAAATCGAATTCCATTTTGGAGATAACACATATTTAAAGTTTTCTTCATACGCAAGGCTGAATGTAACGTAATGTAAATAAAATGTTATATAGCGCACTACGCGCGATGCATGTGTGCGCTTAACAAACAATCTAGAATATACAATGACATAAAAACAGTAAATACATAAAACAGTAAATACATATACCATCTACAGATATACACAGGAATATGAGATCGAAAAAAAAAAAACGATTAAAAGCACTGGTGAAGCGTAAAGCGATGAAACAGATTGACTACAAAATCTACAATTTCAATGCTAAAAATTAAGTGAAATTCCAATTGAAGCTAGAACCTAAGAACCAACACGACAGAACATCATAAAATTTAAAGACTTGAACAAGTCTAAAACTACAATATTGAACCTCTTAATTTGACCTAATGATAGTTTGGTTTCATTGTCAACAGTGCTCACTTTCTATCCTGGCAATATGAACAGAAAACAAATACAGAGAGAAAGTGAGACAAGTTATTAGATTACTACTTAGACAATTTACAAACTGAACGTCTTCCGGGAACTATATAACTCTTAAACTAAGATTACCCCCCCCCCCCAAAAAAAAAAAAAAAAAAAACGGAAGAAAATATTTTCTAACTCTTTTGCTGGAGATTATTTTCACAGAAGTCCCGGTCATATAAACTTGAAGATGATGGTTTTAGTATAATTATGTTCTCTTTAAGGCAAATGAAAAATCTGTGCAAGATATGGAAACTATACTAGACTACATATTATACTACTTAAAATGTACAAATTTACACAAAGATTAGATGTTACGTAATTGTTAACGGTCCCCTGTGTGGTATGGAACGCGAAAAGGGCAACAATTATTTCGTTGTCTAAACTAAGTTTGTTGTTGTCTAAATTAAAGTTGTTGCTGCTGTTTTACCATGCTGTTGCTCAAACTCACGTTGATGTCTAAAATTCCGCAGTGTCTAAACTTACGTCGTTGTCTAAACTTACGTTAAATTTAGCAACGAAATAAGTTTTCCCTTTTCGCGTTCCATAGTATTTGTGGAGCCAGACAATATAGGCTGGTTGGCTTTCCGTTTCATTTCAAAGTGCCTGTCTACTTTATAGAGTTTTGTAGTCGGTCGAATCTGCACTGTATATAGGCAGATATATATAGTCACCGTCTAACATATAGCATTACCGGAACATCCAAGCAACGACTCTCTCAAATAGAAAGAGACAGTACAATCTAGTAGTAATATATGTACGAGCGACTCACAACTATACTCAGGCGCGTAGCCAGGAATTTGCCAAGGGAGGGGCGAAACTATAGGTTCGGTATTGCAAACTATCTAAGCGTAGCGCCACCATAAGTTGGAGCGAAGCGTACAAGAAAATTTTGGCTGAAAATGCCTCCCAGATCGCTGGAAATGGCACTTCCCTGGCCTTGTCAGTTGCATCTTAGCATTTTCTCTTTTGAAAATACTAGCGATATCATAAAAACATTAAAAATTGTTTAAAAAAATATGCTTAAAAATAAAGGGGGGCGGCTGCCCCTTTCGCCCCCCCCCCCCTTGGCTACGCGCCTGACTATACTACACGGTTAAACTATTTAACCTGTAATGTTACACACAAGGTCGCATATAGTGACATTGAACAAAATTTTTGATTTCACTCAAAAAAGTATAATTATGACGTTTTCATCAATACGTCAATTCCAAAAGATACAAGTCTTGCGAGAATAAGACTCTATACCCTCACAGAATAGCCCGCGAATAAGACCATATACCCTCACAGAATAGCCCGCGAATAAGACCATATAACATCACAGAATAGCCCGCGAGTAAGACTTATACCCTCACAGAATAGCCCGCGAATAAGACCATATACCCTCACAGAATAGCCCGCGAATAAGACCATATACCCTCACAGAATAGCCCGCGAATAAGACCATATAACATCACAGAATAGCCCGCGAGTAAGACTTATACCCTCACAGAATAGCCCGCGAATAAGACCATATAACATCACAGAATAGCCCGCGAGTAAGACTTATACCCTCACAGAATAGCCCGCGAATAAGACCATATAACATCACAGAATAGCCCGCGAGTAAGACTTATACCCTCACAGAATAGCCCGCGAATAAGACCATATAACATCACAGAATAGCCCGCGAATAAGACCATATACCATCACAGAATAGCCCGCGAATAAGACCATATACCCTCACAGAATAGCCCGCGAATTAGACCATATACCCCTCACAGAATAGCCCGCGAATAAGACACTATAGCCTCACAGATTAGCGCCCTTTTCATCAAGGTCAATTACATTTCAGAGACCTTTAAAGAAGTATTTAGAGAACTCTTTCCATGTGATTCTTCAGTATTTATAGTCGAAGGGTAAAGATAGGCAAATCTTTTCAGGAACGAAAAAGTGTCCAGAAACGCCTGGCGATAAATGGAGCCGAATATGTTATAAATAATAGGATTAAGTAAGGAATTGATTAACGTCACGACAGATATGACGAAAATGTAATGAAGCGCAACTTGGTATTTATGGGTCGGTGGCATATTGAAATAAATGCAAGTAACAACGTCGTGCAGCAGCACGCAGACATTGAACACACCTGTATTCACAAAGACCATGACTGTCAGGTTACGCTGTTCCCTGACGTGCAACCTCTGGGACTCGACACCGACGTTTGGGAGTTTTCCCAACATTCTATAAATCAGAACAGAGAGAGAAATGGATATTACCACCGTAAGGACTTCACAGACGACTAAGAAATAAGTGGTACCCTTCACGGCATTTTCGATGTCGCCGTCGAAGGGTGGACCTAATGACTGTGTGTACAAGGAAACGTTTCCAGTGGTGCAATGACGTTCAGGTTCCCAAGAAGGATGCACAATAAAAACGAAGAAGAAAATCAGACACGTTAAACTGAGCGAAATGAAACAAATGATAGCGATGACTGCGTAGTTAATAAGAATTTTCACAGAAGAATTGAAATATTCCATGGGGTTACTGATGGCCTGGTATCGTTCAATTGTTACCAGTGTAATTAAAATACACGATATGAACTGGTAAGGGAATCGAATGATTAACACTAAAGGTTCATGTATGGATATGATACCTTCATGAATCGAATCTATCAGCCATCGCAAGCCGATGAATATGTAACATGCAGATATCAACGCATCGTTGGCGGAGAGAGTCACTAACAAGAATCTAAGAGGAGTTCTTCTCAGATTGGGATGTTTAACGACAGTCAACAGGAAAAGAAAATTGGAAGAAAACGCTAACAGACCGAAAGATAATGTTGAAACCGAGAGTTTGATAATGTATGCTTGCAGATGTTCCAAATATGTGCAGTTTGGAAGTTCATAGTCCGGCCGTTGGGAGAATGAAGATGAATAATCCATTCTGGAAGTTTACTAGACCCCCCCAAAAAAGACTCCCCTTTGGCAACTTTAAAGTGATAAACTCGAATGTTACTTTCATGCAACAATAACAACTTATACGGATAATGCCAAACGATGAAATTGGTTTATGGTATATTAAATCAGCGTTTCCTATCGGGCAAATACAGCACGAGAGCTCAAACTATATGCGCTATTAGCTTACTGGTTAGGTAGTGTTGTTGCAACACACGTTGAATTTCGAGAACGAATAGGTCCTCCAGCAGAGTTCTATAAGACAGGTCAATGTTTCAATTTGTACGAAAGCCTCAATGCGAATATAAGTTATAAGCTTAATAATATTATAACCTTTGCTTTAATTAGTTTGTACGAAAGCCTCCTGCAAACATTATAAGTTATAAGCCTAAATATAATCTTTTAACTTTTTTTGTTAAAGTTTTGAGAACAATTATTAGTTCTCTTCTTGACACCTTGTAAACAACAAAACAGTTACAACTACACCAATAAACTGTTTACTATTAAACTTTATGAATTCTTAAAGTTACACCTGTGGATCCTACTAATTTATAAACCTCCTTTGACTTCGTTGTTGTTTTTGTTGGCGTTTTTCGTTGTTGACTTGTTTTTCACTCTATTTTCTTCCGTTTTGTTCTTCTTCTTGAATTCTTCTAATAACAAATGCTTGATGATGAGAAATTCGCTCACTCTATCAATTGGATAGTTTCTACGAAATCACCGAATATTTTCTTCGTTAGTGTTTGAAAATTTAACATATAAGAATATATTCCTCAGTGACGTGATGACTATATATATGATCCCCTTCCAATAATTCGTCAATGTGATGTTTCGATTTCTGTTTTTTCTTCGTACTTGGTTCACCACCTTATAGGGCCTTTGGAGACCGAAGTGAGTTCCACTGTTAAACACGTAGTGAAGACACACGCGGAATGAATTCGCGGCACCATTCGATCCAAAATATCTAGAAATGTTTGTATTTAGACCAAACCTTTCATGTTCACTCTCTGTTGCCTTGTATAAGAAAAAAACAAGTGAAAACTAATTCGTATGTGACTCTAGAGTTTTTCTCCCCGATTAGACATCCATAACTCTAGTGCGACGAAGAAAAATAAGTGTCAGTTTTTAAAGCGGCTGACATCAAACTTGATTAAAAGGAATATCCTCCAATCCTTTCAGATATATGCAATAACTTGTGTTTGGTCATTTCACATTAATTAACATTTCCGTTAACAATTCTGGGCAAAATCCGCCGTCTTTGGTGTAGGTTAGTTTGCAAATCGTGGAAGGTACTGTAGATATCTATATTTATGATCGTTGAATATTCATGCTTGTTCAAACAGTATTACTATAGACTTCCGCTTGGTTGATGAAATGCTTTAAATGACACGTAAAGCCTACAAGATGTAGTTCTTCTTTTGGAAGGATAATCATTACGTAAATAAACGTAAAAGAGTAACGAAAAAGATATCCACTTCGAGACACAAATAAAATGTTTTCTTGTGATTATCACAAAACTCTATAGTACACACAGCAAACTGGACGACCGTTTTCACGTTAAGAAACTGCTATACCTTCAGAAGCCATCGTTGTTAGTATTATCTATACATAAAACATGAATTCTCGATATGAATGTGGAAAAAAGAACAACATAAGCTTTTGACTTTTGCCTTTTTCAAAAGAGCTGAGAAAACCAGATAAATCCACACACGGAAATTCCGTACTATCTGTCTTGATAGTTATACACATACATATATACGTATTTTGAGGGTCTATATCCACTTGAATTTATACTACTGAAACTAACAGTCTTTGAAACGCAATTGTTACGTTTTCAAGAGAACGCACGAAATATTTTACATCCATTCAGAATGTTAGCTGTGATGGAAATGAGAGTGCTTTGCATTAATGCGAAAGCACACGGGAGTGAACGATTTGAAAAACAACTTCCTTTTTTTTAATTATTACTCTGATTTTATCGTAAGCTGATCATTTGACTGGGTTTATTCAATGTCATAAATAATAGAATGCAAAAACAATTTTGAATAGATCGAAATGCGAGAGACCAAGAATATGAATTTAATTTGTAATATGTATAATTAAATGACGTTATATACCGGTTTCCCGGTATTAGATTCCCCTGTGCACGTTTGAAAGCGACTTAAAAATATACGGCGCTCGAAAAGTGACTTTCAAGTGGCGTTGGTACAGAATTACAAGAACTATTGTCACCAATGCCCCGTTATAGTACTTTCACTTCAATAGCAAAATTGGCAAATTATGATCTGAAAGCAACATGGGTGAATGCTGAGTAGAAGTTTGATTCCTTGCGATTCGTATTTATTGATCGTTTTTTTTTATTACCACATATAAGACCAGAACAATATCCAGGTTGTCCGAATTACGGTGGCCGACTAGAACGGGCAATGAAGGTCATTCTGTGACACCAACATCCGGGGTTAGGTCCCTATACCTTCCCGTGATGAGTGGCCTGATAATAATAATAATAATAATAATAATAATAATAATAATAATAATAATAATAATAATAATAATAATAATAATAATAATAAGACTTATAATGCGCACACACCACTCAAAGAATGTTCATGGCGCAAGTGACAATGAGAAATGATACAAATAATACAGAATAATACAAAACGATGACAGAAGAAAAACTTAATGGTATAAGATCATATAAAAGCTTTTGTCATTAAGTGGGATTTAATGCTCTTCTTAAAGTTAGAGAGAGTAGATGTTTTTTCTGATTTTTAAGGGAAGTTGGTTCCATAAGCGAGGGGCAGAAACAATAAATGACCTATCCCCCCAAGAATGTTTGGACTTAATTTCAGATAATAAAAATTGAGAGCTGAATCTTAGATTACGAGAGGGGACATAAATATGTAATAAGTCAGAAATATACATTTGGACCATGTCCTTTAAGTGATTTATAAACAATAAGGAGAATTTTATACATAATACGATATTTTACAGGTAGCCACTGCAGGTTTTTTAAGACAGGGTGGATATGACAATGCTTATGAGAATGAGTTACAATACGTGCAGCTGAGTTTTGGATTAATTGGAGTCTATGAATCTGTTCATGTGGGAGACCGAGGAGTAAGGAATTGCCCATATCCAACCTTGAAGTGATGGGTTCGATGGGAATGACATAGACATTGAATAAACACGGTATATAGGCCTTTATATACTGCCATCACCTCGCTTACCTCGATGACATGGTTGAGTCCTATCCAAGTGTCTTATTACACGTGGTATAAAATAACATAATAACATTCAGTAAACAACATGATAATAAAAATTGAATACCGAGGTTCAAGTTCCGTTAGAAGATACATCAGTAAGCCTAATATTTAAAGTATTTCTTCTTTTAGCAATTCGGCCTCCACAGAGAAACCAGTTGCCAGTCAGACAAGCCACATCCTGAATAAAAGCGTGTCCTGAAAACCGATACTATAACTTAATAACGTTCAGTAAACAACAGGATAATAGAAATGAATACCGAGGTTCAAGTTCCGTTAGAAGGTACATCAGTAAGCCTAATATTTAAAATCTTTCTTCTTTTAGCAATTCGGCATTCACAGATAAGCCGCAGTTGCCAGCCAGACCAGCCACATGCTGAATAAAAGCGTGTCCTGAAAATGCGAAAAGACGTACTATTCTTCAAACTTGAGTTTTCCGACGAAAAGACAAAACACATTGTAGTCAGGTGTTTGTTTTCAACTGTAGCGAATAGTCACGTTATTAAAACCATTCAGAAAATATGCTTACATTTTAATAGGTTATTATTAGTTTTTGATGTTACAAAATATACCAACTTTAGAATGAATGAGTTTTGATTTTTCATCGGGATTTGGTCTTTTGGAACGTGTTCAAAAATTATCGGGGCTTTTGTTATTGTGCCCTAGACGCCACCAAAGTTAATTCTGTTCGGATATCGACTTCTCACCAACGCTACAATAAAAACTTTGGCAGAAGTTGTCGACTGTTCCACAAATAAATAGATTTGGAATATTAAGTCTATATGCTATGATGTTACCAACGTATTTATTGAGGTTTCGCAGTTTTCCATGAAGGCGTGCGCATTTATGGTTATACATATTACGTTACCTGCGTGAGTTACCTTGACTTTCTCTTTTACCAAAGACGCCTGAGGGAGATCGTAAATTGTGGCTAAATCAACTCATCAGACATTTCAAACAAGTGAAACTAATTTATTTATGGACTATCGAAATTTGAATCCTTCCATGCAGAAACAGAACCTGAAGAATAAGGAATGACATCTGCTTACATATCCCTTGCACTAATAGTGAGTGCCTAGACCATAGCATATGTCATATGGACAAACAGTTTGAATAAATAATTGTGTTTGTATCTCTTTTGTTTCTCATCGAAGGAATGTGAACTCTTGAGACGATCCCTTTACAGTTCATCCATGCACGTGAATACCGAAACAAATATCATCCCTGCTCTAGTTTTCGTCGAATGAGGAAAGCGAATGGTAGACAAATTTATAGAAATTAAACATCTCTATAACCTGTCGTCAATAAACTATATACAAATATTTATATATATTTATATATATAAATATACATATATATATATATATATATATACATATCTATATATATATATATGTACAGAAAACAGCCAATAAAAATCACGTTTTTGTCAGAGGGAATGAACACAATGACATGAGATATTTGTGAATCTCTTGGAATGCTGCTGCTATAAGAACATTTAGTTGTGCGGTCAGCATATACATATATCAATTTAACGTGTTTTATTATGCAGACGATATCAAAGAACTCAAAGTGCGTATATACCGGTATATATATATATATATGTTTACGACGAAGTTCTTTCTCTTCAAACGTTAGACAACAAAACCGAGTAACAACATTTCTGTAAGTTTCAATCCGACATCACTGCAGAACGGTTGATGTGTAAATCGACACTGGAACCGAAAAGTTAACATACGCAAGGAAGACAAACCGAAAACTTAAGCCCACGAAAATGAGAAGTTAAAAGGCCCAGTATTGGTATTCCGGATACAGTCCATGCATTGTACAAACTTGAAGGAACAATTCTTTGAAGAACTTTTTTGAGAGGCGGCAGATGATTACAGAGCGCGATTGTTACTTCATCAAAACGACTGGCAGCTTTGTTTTGTCTTCAGCCTGAAGTGTGTATAATGGACACGGGCATAATTGTATCGCTTTAACTTGACAACAAGAAACAATTTCTCTGTGAGTCATGTTCGTTAACACTTAACAAAGACTTTCGTTGAACTATCCATTTGTACTGCCAGTTATACATTTCAGAACATTGCGAAGAAAATTGCAAAGCAATTGTGTTTAAATCTACACTGAAACCTTTATTATCATTAGTGTTAACGCAATGTTGTGTGATTTTAATTTACACATCTTACCTTCCTATACTTAACAAAAATTAGCCTAGAATCTTGATTCTGTTTAAACAGCCTATTGTGTTTAATGCTCTCGTTTTATTATCATTAGTGTTCACGCAAGTGTTGTGTGATTTTTAATTTACACATCTTAGCTTCCTATACTTGAACACAAATTACCCTATAGAATCTTGATTCTGTTTAAACAGCCTTTTGTGTTTAATGGTTATCATAACAATTTTCATAGGCCGATAACTCGTAGTATATAAATGCGAATAAGACTACATTTGGTCAATCTAACAAATTCAGCTATATAGTTGGTTACCATACGAAATAAGCAAGTTCCCAATTGAGCTTTAAGTTTTATATTACTTGGTGTTAACTTACTACAAAACACATAATTAATCGAATAGGATCAGAATATTAAATATTTTTGTACTTAGGGGGAGTGGAACTTAGGTATAGGCCTATACTTATTCCATTAACTGCAATATTATAGGATTTAAGTATCCCCATACAGGCTCTTTGAAGTTCTTGTACGTGGTCAAGGGGTAAAGTAGACAACACAAAGCATTAAGTAACTGTAAAATACTCTCGTTGTGAACGGAGTTGAACGTGTATCGATAGAACACATGACATTATATTCTTTTGAAAAAAATAGAACTTACGTTGTTACGATAATATCAGAGTTTGCTATAAGAACAGTATACCGTGTTTATACTGTAATCGTTCTCAAGGACGGTTATTGGGTATCGAAAGAAATCGATCGCGATTTTTGGTATAGAGTCACTGTTCATTCCTATCAGAATGGAGACCCCAGATCCCGACTCATACTATAGTAGCCAATTTGATGGAAGATCAACGTTAACTGATTGTACACATCTCGAACAACCACGTGTATATGTACTGCAATTATCGGTGTTGACAATAGTATTTGGTGTTTTTGGATTCATTTCTAATGTCCTATTTCTGATAACTGTCGCTAAGCAGGCCAAACTCAGAAATAATCATCTCAGAATGATGATAGTTACACTTTCTATCATAGATACATTGATATCTTCGTGTTACATCCTCATCGGTTTGCGCTGGCTGATAGACTCAATGAACTATATCATAGCCCTTCACGAGAACTTAGTTCTATTATTTAGGTTCCCTTTCCAAGTAATATCATGCGTGCTAATCATTCTTATCACCACTGAACGATACCAGGCCATCAGAAACCCCATGAAATATGTCATTTCCACTACCACCATGAAGACTCGTGTTAGTTACGCAGTCAGCCTTATCATCTGCCTCTTTTCTCTCTGCCTTACGTGTGTGATCTTTATCATCCTCTTCATTGTACACCCAACCTGGCAAAATGAAAAAGGCTGCGACGATAGTGTTATTTCTATTCACTTGAAAGATCTGCCCGTAGAATTCACAATTGTGGTGCAAGTGATCAACTACATATTGGTCACATCTGAGGTGCTGACCGTGATAATAACCATCTCTCTCTCTGTTCTGGTGTATAGAATGTTAGCAAACCTCCCAAACGTAGGCGATGAGTCCCAGAGGTTGCACGTTAGGGAACAGCGTAACCTGACGATCATGGTTATTGTTAATACAGGTGTGTTTTGTACCTGTGTGGTTTTGCAGGATATTTTAACGTGCATATACCTTCAGTTGCCTGATCATGGTTGGATAAAAACCTACATCTTAATCATAATACTTCTCACGTTGCTTAATTCTTGTCTAAATCCGATTATTTACAACATATTCGGCTCCATTTACCGGCAGGCGTTTTTGGAAACATTTCCGTGTGTTCGACGTATTACAAATCGTTCCTCCTGCAGGGACTCACATGTTGAGACAGTAGCACATTCACAGGGTGATCAGTCAAGAGAAACTAGCCTCGATATGTCAAAACTTTGATAACAAACAAAGCAAGGCTGTTTTAACTGATAATTGACTGTGTTTTAACTTTTATTATGCATAGATACTACGTTTGGAACTATTTATTTAATTCTTAACATTTGTTTCTTATTTATTTATTTATATTTATTTTTTGTTAACTACGTTTAGGGTTCCATTTATTATCGTTTACTATTGGGTATTTATTACTATCTGTTTTAGGCTTTTACAATAATTGTCTTACGGTACTATAGTTTCTCATACTTATTTATATTTAAACATTGACTACGATTTAATCTATTTTACTATTTACTTACTTCTGAATTTGTTTTGGACTATTGCGTTTTGGCCTTTTTTTTAGTATCGTTTATTACGGGTGTTTTTTATATTGTTGCTTTTACATTTTTCCCTTATTGGTTCTATATATTTAATATTTTGGTTTTTGTTTACTATTTATTTTTAGGTTTTACATTTGTAAAGCGCTTTGAGCAGCTTTGCTATTAAACGCTATATAAATATTACTTATTATTTTTATTATTACCCACAACACACGTATACATTCTATTTGAATCTTTTCAGAATAACGATAGTCCTTGTATTTCAATTGGTGAAACAAAATCTATAGGAGATTCGAAAAACAAAAGGCAGAAAATAAGAAACCACTCCAGGATCTCCTTTAACGCACCAACTTTGTGCGCGTGTGTGTTTGGGGGGAGGGGGAGGGGGAGGGGGAGGGGGAGGGGGAGGGGGAGGGGGAGGGGGAGGGGGAGGGGGAGGGGGATCAAGTGACCAGCCCGATTATCCGGAGCCTTTGCATGAAAACTGTAAACTGTACATATATCCTTTTATTTACGTTTGATCAATTTATTGATTATTCTATCGTATAATTTGGAATGTTAGCATGAAAAATGTCAAATTCTTTTCTTAAGTTGATAAAGACATTAACTTTCTTTAACATAAAATATTTTAGATAAGCTTTAAAGAAAACTTAAGTCATGTCAGACTAAAATCATATGAAAAGATTCTAGCTGAAGGTAATAAAACACTTGGAATTAATTCATGATGTGATTATTATTTTTTCTTTCCTATTCCGACTTTGCATGGAAATTATACATTAATATGGATATATGTACATGAACTGTACAGACTTATCAATTACCCCTGGTATAGCCTCACCCTTGGACAGGTGTGTCCCTATTATCAGAAACGTATTTCGTATCAAAACACTTTGCCATTTTTTCAATGGTCTTTTTAATCTTCCTAAAGCAAATAAGTTGTGGTGATGAAAGTCCACAAATGGTATATATATATATATATATATATATATATATATATATATATATATATATATATATATATATATATATATATATATATATATATATATATATATATATATATATATATATATATATATATATATATATATATGATTAATTTATCTTTAAAACATATCAATTTAATGATTCTGATGCTACTGAAAACGCTCATATTCGTACGACTAAAGTTGGAACCACACATCAATGACTCAGGCCAATTCATCTACAAGTACACACAGAACAGAGTGTCGATGATGTAGTTGAATTTTGGTTAGAATTTTCCCTTCTCGATAGTCTTCTCTGGTTCAACTTTTTGACCTCTGACCTCCACACAATCAAGCATTTCTAATCCTCCTCATTCTAATGATTTCCCAATCCAAATGACTCTTTTTGAGGAGAAAGTACGTGCTGCATTTTGAGACCATATATTACATCAAAGATATACTCTAGTTTTGTCCCATTCTAACCCATACAAACTTTAAGACCAATCAAAGATTTACGTTACCTGATGTTTTGCTTCATATTTTGCAACGTTACCACATATTGACCCCGACTGATCTTTGACCTCTACTACAAACAATAGGCTTGATCTACTCTTTGTAGGGCATTAGCATACATGTTATGAGGTACATTAAAGTTCTCACTATTTAACAGTGTTTAATACTGTAACATTTGGAACTATGATGACGACAGTTGTCATTGAGTATACTCAATAGTACATTAATCAAACCATCATTTTTCGATAAATGGAACCATCAAGTTTCACATGTCGACCAATGCTGACATCAAATGAACTTTGACCTTCACCAAACGCAATTGACTTCTTGAAGTTAATATTGGGCATCTACTTAAAACATCTCAAGTTTCATTTCTACAAAACAAATAAAAAACAACAACAACAACAGAAAACACAGTGTTTACAAGAAAGGTGTCACAAATATACAAATACACACAAAGTACTCGAAACTAAGGACTCGAAAGATACTCGTACTCGATACTCATATTCCAAAATAATGTACCTTGGCACTGTTACTTGGTACTCGAATCCTCAGAGGTGCCTTTAAACTGTGGTATTCTGTAATCGGAACCATAGTATACTCGCAACTGCTCTGTAGAAGTGGAAGGGGCAGAATGGAACAAAGGAATAAACGTTTATCACATGCTAGATCCGTGGTTTTCAACCTTGGGCTCGCGGGCCCATTTGGGCCCGCGAAGCCGATTTTGTGGGCTCGCGAGCATTGCCCCGGTAATGATTAAAAATTGTGTCATTTTGGGGGGCTGGTGGCGAAGGCACATGATGATGTTTCTTAGGAAGCCTCTTCGATGAAACCTTGTACAACGGGTAAAATTTACTCAACCCTAACCCTATAAGACTAGTATAAGAGAATTCCCCCAACCACTGCACACTACGTATTTACCAAGGTTATGATGTGTGGAAGCCTTGCTTTGTACCATTGCCTTGTACCATTGAGGGTTGCAAGAAATCTTTGGGATAGGCTCTAATTGGGAAGTACCTGTCATCTGATCACGGAGGAACATACATAGCTCTGATTGAGTCCCCGGGTCACTTGTGTCAAGAATACACTAATAAACGCTGTGAAATTGATTTTATGAAGTTGATAACTTTGCAGGGTAGGGTATGGGCTCGCGAGGACGGCTCGGAAGACGAATTGGGCTCGTGATCGAAAAAAGGTTGAAAACCAAGGTCAGCTAGATGAATTCTACCTGCTACTTTTGGGTTGGCCAGATTCACATTGATATGATCAGCAGATTGCTAGTGGACTAGCCAAGAATCGTCCCACCACATTTGTATAAAAGCAATAGGTGCTACGTTAGGTCCATGACATTGTATAGGCTGAGGCTACCGAAACAGTGTATCATATATATTTGACAGATTGCCCTCCAATGCACGAAATATATATATATATATATATATATATATATATATATATATATATATATATATATATATATATATATATATATATATATATATATATATAAATAGCTGGTTTGCGTCTATCTTGGGGCAGAGTGCTCTATGTCCGGTGTACAAGTCCGGTGTACCTTGCAAATATTATTTGTTTACGTGACATTGAAATTTGAACAGTAATGAGTATTGAATTGAAGGACCTTACAGCACAATATCCAGTGCTGTGCTTTGAGGTGTTTCACACATGTTCTGCACATCTGAATTAATAATACATTATGTTCGTGTATGTATGTATTTATTGATATTCATTTTAGTCTTGGAATCACGTGGATTAAACCAGAAACAGACAGTACCTTGCAAATATTATTTGTGTACGTGAAATTGAAATCTGAAAAGTATTGAATTGAATAACCTTTAAGTACAATATCCAGTGCTGTGCTTTGAGGTGTTTCACACATGTTCTGCATATCTGAATTAATAATACATACATGTTCGTGTGTGTATGTATTGATTGATATTCATTTTATAGTAAAAGTCTTTGAATCAAGTGATTTAAACCAGAAAGAGACAGTATACATTGCAAATGATTTGTGTATATGACATTGAAATCTGTACAGTATTCATTTGATAGACTTTTTAATTTCAACATCCAGGCTCAGAAACATGTGGAATAGCAAAACAGGTAAAAGACATATTTTGTAAAAATCACAACTTTGAGGATTTTCCATTCAAAAATCAGGCAAAATACCCTTCTGATTAGTTTTGCAAAAAATAATAGTCAGATTTTTTATAACGTGACGCATTTTGAGTAATGGCTATCAAAGACGACCTCTTTTGTACATCAGAGCAACTTAACATCATAAATTAATGTTGAGAAATGCTAGAACCCTGATATTTGGTTAACTTGTAAGAACTTCACACTAATAATTAAAGAAAAAAAAAACTCACATCTCTCACGTGGTTACGTTGGTAAAACAATTGACCTTTAAGACCCTCCCTCATGCTGAATGGCAGCATGCAATTTCAACTTTAGCGCTGCACAACTCTCAAATATAATACATGAAAGCATTGTAATTATTATGTTGTATTGTTTGGACTGGATATTATGACCTCTGAAAGAATAAAGTATCATCAAGCAATAGTTTAGGAGCAAAAAGTAAATAGCACATTTTTTTAGCTAAAAATATCAAAATTGAATAATTTGGCACCGTTACGTTGACTTAATTCCACAAGACAATTGTAGCCTAATTTTTTTTTTATGATCCATTTCTATGGGATATAATTTATGGGCTTATGTTATAAGTAGGTTGTAGGATGTTTAATTACTGATAATTCAGACCTTAAATATCCAGAAAATGCCATTGTGTCGACAAATTGCGGAATTTCAAAGTGTGATAAAATCGGCCAGTTTTGAAGCAATGCAATTGTCAAGATATCCTTGGTTTTTTGGTGTTCCGAGGATACAATAAATTTGGTAATTTTGAAAAGAGGTCGACCAACAACATACTCCAAAATCTGGCAATATGATATGGAATGACCCAAACACTATGGTTACTGGTTGCTTCATCGAGTACAGCGTCTTGTCAAGTTTTGCAGGAGTCTAAGAGTCGTTTTGCGGGGTAAATGGGGTTCGGGTGAGGCAATGAGGTATTCCTCCAATATTATCCATGAAAAAAGCCAGAGTCATCCTTTGCTTTCTATTATCACATATATTTTTGTTCTGTGAAAATTCCTGCGAGAGGATAAGAAATATATATTTGACAGTGTTACAGATTGGCTTTTGGATTCGTCACTATATATAGGTACGACTGCAAGTTATCAGTTCCGGAATGAAATGGAAATCATATAGCACTTATGAACAGTTTCATTTCAGTCATTAAAGTGTTCAAAACTAAAATATTCAAAGGTTTGCAGATTTTAAATTGGTAACAGGAAATATGAAAGAGTTAGATTGTGATTACTGAAAATAAGGAGGACTACATTATGCGGTTTGATGGTTTCGTCATTAGTTGCAATAACAAGAAACGAAATACATTTTACAAATTTCAAGGATTACTACCAACATTTTGAATGTGGAATTTATTCTACGGACTTTAATGGAATGTGATATCATCTTGAACGATTAATAAGGGGTTAATCAACGGTCTAGCTAGCGTGCGTTACTCACAGGATTAATGCACGATCGGGGGATAATGCAAGCGATGCACGAGAGCGGAGCCCGAGTGCATCCAGCGATAGCATTAACACCCGGGGTGCATTAATCATGTGAGTAACGCACGCTAGACCGTTGATTAACCCCGTTCATTCATACACTACCATTTGTGTGGGGGGAAAATCATAAAACAAAACATTTTTGGTTACATATAACCAAAGATTTATGCCCCGTAATTTTACCGTGCGTTACTCACAGGACTAACCACGGTCAGCTGACCTGAATGGACCAATAGGATTTAGGAATCTTTACTAAGTATGAATGAACAACGCTTAACAACGCTGCCATTATACCGCTTATAATTTTTGAGAAATAACCATTTAAACATGTGAGAGTCATCGGTTAAAGCGGCTGGACTGTTTAGTCTAACTGACAGAGCACTCCATAGAAAACAAAACACTTTCATGACCTCAAATGACATGTACGCTTTACATAAATATAACAACTTTCTCCCAGAGAATTTGGTGTTAAAGGTCATCCAAGGATGTCGTTGTGTATTTATGATGCAAAATTATAGACCATTGTTTTGGTTGATTCAGTAGAATTAATGAAACCATGGATTAAGATTTAGGCCTGCACTGAACATCCGACGTTATCGAGTCAACTTATTTTGAAAGCTTATTATTGTAAAGCTGAATATTTTGAATCCCGCAATGGTTATAGTAACATTACTAACAATCGTGTTCCTTTCATTTAGTCTCTTTTCTTGACGATAACGTAAGAAGTCTAACATTCTGGCTAAATCAGTGAAATGCATTTGCTGGGTTTACACATATCCTAAGTTCTTACTGTTGTTGAGATTACACATATCCTCAGTTCTTACTGTTGTTGAGATTACACATATCCTCAGTTCTTTCTTTTGTCGAGATTACACATATCCTCAGTTCTTACTGTTGTCAAGATTACACATATCCTCAACCTTACTGTTGTCAAGATTACACATATCCTCAACCTTACTGTTGTTGAGATTACACATATCCTCAGTTCTTACTCTTGTAGGGATTACACATATCCTCAGTTCTTACTGTTCGTGGGATTACACATAGCCTCAGTTCTCACTGTTGTTGGGATTACACACATTCTCAGTTCTTACTGTTGTTGGGATTAAACATATCCTCAGTTCTTACTCTTGTAGGGATTACACATATCCTCAGTTCTTACTGTTTTTGGGATTACTTATATCCTCATGTCTTACTGCTGTTGAGATTACACATATCCTCAGTTCTTACTGTTGTTGGGATTACACATATCCTCAGTTCTTACTGTTCGTGGGATTATTCATAGCCTCATTTCTTACTGTTGTTGGGACTACACACATCCTCAGTTTACTGTTGTTGAGATTACACATATCCTCAGTTCTTACTGTTGTTGGGATTACACATATAGTGAGTTCCTACTGTTGTCGAGATTACACATATCCTCAGTTCTTAATGTTGTCAAGATTACACATATCATCAGTTCTTACTGTTGTTGAGATTACACATATCCTCAGTTCTTACATTTGTTGAGAATACAAATATCCTCAGTTCTTACGGTAATCCTAATAGCACATCGCTACCGATTAATTGTACGATCAGGTTTTTACTGTGGTACAAAACTAAGATTTACAGTAGTTACTGTGTTCTCTGACTTGTGTTTCGGGTGATGAGGGGTTGTGGAGACCTCGTCTGTTTCATGTTCCTACGCCATTGTTTTTGGTTAACATTTTCGGACTTAACTTGTTTCTCCTTGTATCAAGTTCAAAGGAATGCAAATTGAATGCAGATTTTCTACAAGAGAGTTACATTGACACCCCCCCCCCCTTCCACTCATGACAGTCGACCTGGCAGCGGTTTAATTAATGACTGATGAAAATTCAACAGGTAAATAATAAATCGATTTGTTTCTCTTCGAATTATTATACAAACTTGATAAAGTAAAGGTTCATAGTTTTCTTTCTTGCATTTTAAGTAATTCTCCGCTCCTCCAATTTTCTACAAGGAAGTACTATGGACGCTTGTTCCCATTCGAGTCGACGTGGCATCGATTGTTATTCAACTAATGTGGTGATTGCGTAGAAAGAGTAACGCGATGAGTCTATTAAAATCGCTACTACCAGTAAACCTTTAAAAGCTCTATGTTTTCATCAGTGGAATCATATATCAGGTACTAGTCAATCAAACTTCTTCATTGCCAGGCAAAGAGATCCACAAATTATTAAGGAATTTATAAGAAAAACATGAAGCCATATTGAGGGGTGGGTGGGGTGGGGGTGGGGGATGTATTGTGAACAAAGAATGAACAAATGAAGGAACACTGACTGAAAATTCAACAGGTAAATAATAAATCGATTTGTTATTATACAAACTTTATAAAGTAAAAGTTCATAGCTTTCTTTCTTGCATTTAACTATAATTCCTTCTACTCCTCAGATTCTCTACAAGGAAGTACTATGGACGCTTGTTCCCATTCGAGTCGACGTGGCAGTGATTGTTATTCAACTAATGTGGCGATTGCGTAGTAACGGTAACGCGATGAGTCTATTAAAATCGATACTACCAGTAAACCTTTAAAAACTCTATGTTTTCATCAGTGGAATCATATATCAGGTACTAGTCGATGAAACTTTTTCATTGCCAGGCAAAGAGATCCACAAATTATTTAGGAATGTATAATAAATATAAAAAAAACATATTGAGGGGCGGGGGGGGGGTGTATTGTGAACAAAGAATGAACAAATGAAGGAACACTGACTGAAAATTCAACAGGTAAATAATAAATCGATTTGTTATTATACAAACTTGATAAAGTAAAAGTTCATAGCTTTCTTTCTTGCATTTAACTATAATTCCTTCTACTCCTCACTGATTTTCTACAAGGAAGTACTATGGACGCTTGTTCCCATACTAGTCGACGTGGCAGCGATTGTTATTCAACTAATGTGGTGATTGCGTAGAAAGAGTAACACGATGAATCTATTAAAATCGCTACTACCAGTAAACCTTTAAAAACTCTATGTTTCCATCAGTGGCATCATATATCAGGTACTAGTCAATCAAAATTCTTCATTGCCAGGCAAAGAGGTCCACAAAATATTTAGGAATTTATAAGAAAACATAAAGCCGTATTGAGGGTGGGTGGGGTGGGGGTAGGCAGGGACGTCGCTAGAGGGGGGGGTGTGGGGGGTGTCTCACCCCCCAAATCTTGGTAAAAATGACGATAGTTGGAAAATTTGAGTGTGACAGTCGGAATTTCCGACTGTCGGAATTTCCGACTGTCGACAGCTTCAATTCGGAATTTCCGACTGTCGCACTCTAATTTTTCTGACTGTCGCACTCTTATTTTCATATGTTCTTGTAATTTGTGAGTGGCATAAAATTTTCGATCAAAATTGACCTTTAATCAGTCATATTTACCACGTTTTCCTCGTCACATTGAGAAATTGTATCTCGCGATCCTTATACTCCACCATACAAAACTTCGTATGATTTTGAATACTCTAAAAAAAAATACAACGTTCGCCAGCTTCAATTCGGATAATTTATGTATTAATTTTGCTATTGGGTGGGTCGACCCTGTTCGCTAGCTTCAAGTAAGTTCAGGATATACAGGGACGTAGCCAGGGAGAGCAGGGGAGCGACTGCTCCCCCCTTTCAGTGTCGAAAAAGATGTTTAAAAACTGTTGTTATTACACTGCTAATACACGGCGATAACAATATTTGTTTTTACGCCACTGCACATCTGGCTGTCTTAAAAAATATGAAAGTTTATATTGTCCATCAGTTAAGTTCGTCAAATGTATTTCTGGTATATTATGTAAAAGAACATGTAAAAGAATTCGAACAGGAAACAAAATCTGCTGATAATATGATATCATATGATAATGATGAAACTGGCAACAAATTGCACCAGATCGCATCTAAGGACCTTCAATTGTTCAAAAATATCTCAAAGGGGAGGGGGAGACCCCTCCCCTTAGACCCCTCCCCCATATCAATCGCAAAAGGTGCTCCCTCTTTCAAACTCCTGGCTACGTCGTTGGGGTATACATTGTCTCTACGGTATACAATTAAAACACCAATGCTAATCTACGGAAGCTTAAAAGTGCCATCAACATAAGCAAAAACTTTGCCCCATAAGGTACAAATGTATCGAAAAAAGTTCGGAACATAAGTGCAGTCGCGAGAGATGGGGTGTCTGACTGACACTGACCGTATCGTTGACGATTAGTGCGGGGTAGGGGGGGTACAAGGCAGCAGTCGGAATTTTCTGGCTCCAAAACCCATCCAGTTGGAATTTCAGCCACTACACCCCCCCAATCATCAGGCCTTAGCTACGTCCCTGGGGGTAGGGGATGTATTGTGAACAAAGAATGAACAAATGAAGGAACACTGACTGAAAATGAAACAGTTCAATAATAAATCCAAATCGTTTTGGCAAAGAGTTTCACCCTTTTCTCTCCGTTTGTTCATGTCGCATGTTATACCTTTGCTTTCACAAACTTCATTTCAAATACACTGAACTCAGGTTTGTGGCCAATGGCCATTTTTTGAAATATTTCATTTGTTTTCTTTGAAAAGAGGAACATATATACTGATTAAATGGAAGAATTGTGAAGAGTAAGGACTTTCATCTGTGTTCGAGTGCTATTTAATTTTGTCACGAATAGTTTTGTGTTTGCTAAGCTGTTTTGACGGTAAACAGTTGCAAATTCAGCAATTACTATAGTAATTATCACTAGTAGTGTTGAAGTGGTACGAAATGTTCAAACAAAAGAATATGAAAGTTAAAAAAATTGTTCCACATAATATGAAACCACTTCCCAAGATTGTCTACTCGAATCTTAATATCTTTAAAAAGTTGACGGTCAATGGATTTCACTTTCGTTAAACTTTAAGAATAAAAGAACAACTTATAATTAATTGCCAGGAAACAGTTGTGAGCATACAAACAAGTAGAGCAAAATGCCTTTCTTTAAATTCTACTGTGACTTTCACTTTGCCCCCCGTTTGCACAGATTTCCTTATTTTCACTTAAATGCATGAACTTGAAAATAAATGCTGAGTCTAACATATTGAAGCTCTACACAACATGATCTATTTATGGCAGGGGCCTCACTGTCAGCACATATATAGTATGTTACCTTGGAAATGTAAAAAGCAAAACAACAACATCAATGTGAGAGGTATATGTTCAAGTGTCACGGATGTACAACTATGACAAGCTCCCAGACATGACTTTTAAACATGACTAACTTCCAAATAGAAAATATAAGTTTCTCTGACGGGTTTAAGGGATTTTTTTTTGGGGGGGGGGGGAGTTGTGGCCCCTACAAAGGTCATCACTATTGGCCCCAAATGTTTAGCAAAATTTATAATATTCAAAAGTAGAAAATATATAGAGGCTCTGATTCCCTCCATATTATTTCCAGACAAAGGTAATTATTATTATTATTTTTTTAAAGAAAAGTCACCCAAGATGTAGCCTGGGAACAAAGACCAAACGACTTACCTGATCAATTCTCAGCCCCCCCCCCCACCCCTCCCTTACATCGAGACTGTGGCCGTATATATATATATATATATATATGACGGTACGTATCAAAAGTCCCATGAAAAGGGCAGCGGCGTAACTGGAATCTGACACCCGGGCGGAACCTTTCTTTGTTCCCCGTCCTAGCGGAGGGTCTACGGGGAGGGGGTGTCCCCCTCCCCTTTGACACTTTATTTATGCAAGGTGGCTTATATGCAAAATGGTGGGTGCTACATTTTGCAAAGCCTTGAATGGTTTTATGTTTTGGGATACTCATTCTTATTTCTCTTATTTATTGCTGTTTTTCTCTTACGATTTTTTTTGGGGGGGGGGTCTGTGGCACGGCGCCCCTTGACGATACACTGGACCGCCTCCCCCCCCCCCCCCCGCTTAGAACCAATGGAAAAGGGAATAGATACTACCTTTCCAGATACATGTACATGTCTCAGGCAACATGTTTTGAGGGTGGCAATAAAAGAGCTTGTTAAAATACAAGAATTAATGAAGATTATTTGACTTTCTATAGCGTATTTGCTTGCATTTTATTTACTAATAATCGTTTTCGAAATTTCCTTATTGCAATTTTTACAAATTCTTTCATATCACTTATCACATTAAATGAAAATGGAACACATGCTGGAAAGCAAATCGTTATTAAACTGTACAGAAATCTAATCGTTATTAAACCGTACCGATCTCGAATACGTTACCGATCTCTAATCGTTATTAAACGGTACCGATCTCTGAAAGAGATGGCGACATGTAAAAACTCTTGAATCGACTGGATGTTTTTTAATAACTGCAATATTTTACTTCTCAAAAGGTATCAAGGTTTATTTGCGGATTGGGAAATGTAAGAAGTTCATGGAATATTCGATTCACCAGGAACTACGCAAGCAGCCAATCAAGAGCCACATCAGTTAATGGCAAATTGTAGTATCACCATGGCCGTTTTGAGATGCATAGTATAGGCTAGTATTAGCTCTGTCATAGGACAGATTAGCATGGTCAAAAGGTTCTAGCTGATTGTATGTTTGAAGGCACCACAACTTCTTGAAATGTTATATATCTGTTAGTAAGCGACTACGCGGAGCAGACAACTCATTCAAACTGCAAAAATATCTGACATTTCCTTGTTTTCCAAAATTAATAGTTAGACATTCACTTCTTTCGTTTTAATAGTACCATATCGTCAGAATGCCGGCCATGTTGTATTCTTCAAACAACCACATAAATGTATCTGAAGCTCGGTGACTACATTTGTGATATTTAGTTTTTGTGTCGCCAAATCCATCTGGCTAGCTAGCTAGCTACTATTGAAACTATTAAAAATAAGAATTTCAGTCCCCGATTCCCCCTCCCCCCCCCCCCATCAAAGGGATGCAATTATGCAATATGCATTGACAACCAAATGAATTGTCATTGATAACTTGGCGAAAGATAGTGCTTATAAGATCGCAACCACAAAAACTGTCACAAACACAACCAAAGTGTTTCAAAATAAAAATTAAAAAATTAATAAATATCGTTCGGATTTTCAAACTTATTACAACTACAAAATCTTTGATATCATTGTGACATAACTGCATGTTAAGTTCATACTTGCTTAATACATTACCTAACTAAGGAAGACTACTAGTACATTCTTGCATGACCGCATGCAAATCATAAAGAGGTCTGAAAATGTGATGAATGGTTCTTAGAGGTGAGAAGTAACATTTATTATGAATATATATATAAAAGGAGTGTTAGCTCAGTGGTTAACGTCGGTGCCTTCCAATCATAAGGTCCCCGGTTCGAGTCACTCAAAGATTAACGTATGTCGTCCAGTTACAGAGTTGTTGACAATTGACAATTCATCATCATGGACGTTAAATATGAATGTAAGAGACTGACTTCTGTCAGCTTGAGGCTTTGATAAGCCAATGATGGCTTCTTGGCGAGTTCCCGCTTGCAGAAGGATCTAAAATACATACACACATATTATAAAATTGAGCCCAAAGAGAGAAACTGCTAGCTTATGGATCATTTTTTTCTTCTTAAAAACACAGGAAATCATAGTATAATTAGATAGTTCAGTTCTGCTACACAATATTTGGAGACCAATTTTATTCCCTGCTTTGAATATCAGAAGTTTTGAAGAAAGGTTCTGTCTGAGTTGTTGCTTCTAATTGGCCAGCAAAGAAAAGTTCGTTGTACATTTCTAAAGTTATAGACAGAACTTTTGCCGTTGAAATTTTTGGAATGAATTATCATACAAATCAAAAAGCTGACACATCACGAAGAAGACATAAGGACGAATAGATTCACATTAATGAGTGGACGAGACAATTTTAAACTTACAAATATTAACAGGTTACAACATCTCAAAGTGAGACAACAACGAAATCCCCAACCATCATTATCGGTATATGTGATTAGTGGCGGACTGGCCACACTGGTAAAAATTACAGCCCATTTTGCATCTAGGCATTCCTTAAGTTCCAAAAAATCTTTAAAAAAAATCCCCTCATACCCCCCCCCCCCCCCAGGACGGCGATCACTATGTAAGTAGCATATCAATGAATAATGGGCCGGTCGGTCTAGGTGGAAAATACCCGGGCCGGTTTTAGGACCCAGTCCGCCCCTGAATGTGATAGAGATAACTGTCATGAACGACTACCCCAAACCGCAAAGAAAACAAATATCTCTGTTATTTAAGCCAATGATGATGGTTGGGGTTTGTGTCCGCTTTTTTAATAGAAAGTACAAGGGGGAGGGACTTCATGGTCTATTCAGGAGAACCAGGGACATAAAGTCCTCGTAAGAAATGGTGATGGTTCCGTTCATGTTGGTGTCCCTCTGTCTAAAGCTATCGGTCAAGGATTTAAGCATCACGCACGCCTGGATGAAGTCATCTAATTTGAGTGACCTTCGAGCTGCTATGTCGTATTTTGCGACCAACATCTGAGTGAATTGAGGCGAGACATTGTACCCCATTTGCACAAAGGCTGGTGACAAAGAAAAAATAAAATAAAGGGTACAAAAATAAAGGATCAGATTGAAATGAAAATGTTACGAGCCACAAATAACGTGAGTAACATCTGATTCCTACTTGACCTGCTAATGGTTTTCTCTTCTGTACAAAGGACTCACCTGTTCCCTCAGGACCTAGTAACCATGGAAACACTTTTGCACTGTGCAAGATTAGGCAAAGACTGGCAACAATAGTTAACCAGCCAAAACACACCTCCCCCCACCCCCACCCCTCCCTTAAGAGTGAGTAAAAACCCACAACTTGGACTTTAAAACATTTGGGGAAATTACTAGTTGATATCCACGAAAAATCGTATATATAAAGCACAAATGCAGGGGTGATAGTACAAAGATAATCCGTTAATATCTCAGAAGACACTCAATATTGACAGACATGATGGGATAATCTGATCCCAGCCAAACATGAGCCATGTTCACATTTGAGAATACAAGGGGGTCCGGTACTGGAAGGACAATCAACTTTGTAGTGTGAATATCTAATGGTAACTCAAGATCAGACTCTGCAATCATGATCTTCCTTTCAAAATACTCGAGAGAACTCACCCTCCACCCCTCCTCCCACCCCGTTGGGTTCCCACGGTTGCTGATGTCACTACCTCTCGGGTTTAAAGCTGAGAGAAATGCTGCTACTAAGTTCACGGAAGAACAAAGTCTATTGCATCAAGGTCGCCGATCGACAAGTCATCAAAGAACAGTCGATCGTTCGACACATAATCAAGCGAGGAGGACACTTTGATTCGGAGCAGAGGAACAAGTGGAGAGTGAGGTAAATCTCCCACACACTGTACACATTCCTGTCTCAGACACATGTATACCCACCAAGAATGCCTAATATATACTGTACAACAGAAGCACACGTAAACGACCCATACAACACATATAAAGCAAGGAATGGTTTGGCCCCAGCTTACCTACAAGAGCTCCTCCAAGAATACAGACCTAGCAGGGCGCTTCGTTCAAGCGTACAATATATGCTATCTGTTCCTACTGTTCGCACTTCCACCTATGTGGAACGTTGCTTTGCTAGATCAGCTCCACAGCTCTGGAACAGTCTCCCCTTACATCTGAAAACAATCCAGCATGTGTCAACTTTCCAGAAAGAACTCAAGACGTTCTTATTTATGAATCCATTTGTTTAATAACTGTTGTGTCCATTTTGGGTACTTTGCTCCTGCGGCGCTTCTGAGCAGTTTTTTTAACTGGATAAAAGCGCTTTATAAATTCTTATATTATTATTATTATTATTATTATTATTATATATAACACATACAACACGTCCAATCATAAACGTACCTGTACTCAATTCGTTCGCCTCGATCGCTCCGGACTTGTCCTGATCGTAACGTTCAAAGACACCTTTCCACTGCTGTATGTAATTCCACAAGGCACTGAATTCCTGGATGTTTATAGTACCGCTCTGGTCTCTATCAAATATCCCTAAAAGAGAAAAAACAAAAAGAAGTAAAGATCATTGAAACACTAGTGAACCGTTGTCTCTTTCTTCTTACTTTACTTAGAAATGACCACTTGAATCTCAAAAGCTCATCCAGGCCACATTAAATCTCTATATTGGCTTTGTTAATGCCATTGATGAGCCTAGGGTAAAAAATATATAACAGAACTTTGCAAAAATTGCGGTATAGGCTCCAGTTTTCGTATGCTGCAGTGTGTTAGGATAATAGTTTTTGTCCCCGAGGAAGAAAATAAATCACGGATATTCCGCGAATTCGTGGAAAAGCTCATGCCTGAAATGACATGATATTACATATTATATACAGTATAATTTTTCATCATAATATAAGAGCATTTCTTTTCCCTTCAAAACTGAACTAGGTACTAGTTAACCTCGACGCTAAATTGGTGACAATAATAGCATTTGGTCCTGATTCTACTACAGTATGCAAGAAATTGCACTTTAATACTGTAAGGACTGTTCGATATAACATTGATTTTACAAATCAGGTGGATCTAGGCCACTGTCGAATTGATCTTTGTATTGGAGAACCTTCAACGATTTGAAGAGAAACAAAATTATGATAAAAAAAACAGCAAATTAATGGAACAGCATATCTGTCAACTAGAAACTCAAACTGAAACACAGACTATTGCTATCAATCCAGGTGTCTGTTGATAAACTGACACAGGGATATCATTCCAGTTCCAGGAATAACTTTTGATTACATACAACATGAACCATAAGATGGAAAAACTCTTACCAAATTGACACACCTGAAACAGAAGAATACCAATGTTTTGAGAACCAAACGATTCTTGCAATTCAAATATTTTAAGTCAGAATTTCTCAAAACAAAATGTAATTATGCTAGATGCAACCACTATTCCTGAGTTGCTATAAAGCAACAGGTGTTTAAATTTTTTGGACTTTCTAGAACAGCCAAAGGTTTGGCAATGAGGGGAGAGGAGTTCTTTGCACCTGTGAGAGGGGGTGATGTATTCATTTCGCTGCCAGTGCAGAGGGCCGACGAGAAGAGGAATCACTAAGACTTCCCAAATGGGGGACCCAGACAGAACTGCCCCACTAGGCCCGATCTGGTTCTCAAATCTCCTGTTCCAGTGGTTTCATGGTTTTAACCATATAGTGAGGCTGTGATAACCCGATAGGACATCGACCCTGTTCCTATACTTGCAACTCGGTCAATATCGAATAGAATAGAATAGTGTACTTTGTATTGCGCCGGTGTCCGCCCAAAGACGCTCATGGCGCAGTGCCTATAACCAACCGTCTATTATCATTCCATAACCGTTCTCAAGTCACTGTGGACTACACACGATGAGCTGCCACAAAGGGGGCTAAATCATATTTCATAAATCATATAGATCAGACACATATTCCCCCACTCCATACTTATATGCTGAGCACCAAGCAAGATGGCAGTAGGTCCCATTTTTAAAGTCTTTGGGTATGACTCGGCCCTGAGTCGAACCCCGAACCTTCCGACTAATAAGCGGATGCTCTAACCGCTAGGCTAACCAGTCGGCATGAAATTCCTCGGCGAATATCGAAGTACTCACCGATCATGAGTCTACAGGTCTCAGCATTAAAATGTGACCAATTTGAGTTGGTGAGTGCCTGCTGTAATTCTGTTGCAGTAATCTGACCGGATTTGTCCTGATCGACAGAAACAAACCAGGAGTAGATATTGGGATCGACACCCGGTGGTGGGCCGGCTATAAACAAATAAAGAGAACAAGGAAAGACCAAAAAGATTAATATTAATTTATCAGTTTGATATGATCAAAGAAAATTACAAGTATGAGGCACCGTCATCTACGATATAGATTTTGTTCCATATATTCCAAGATACAGTTGTTTGAAAGTACATCATTTCTGTACGGAGACACTGATGACATAGGCAGACGACCTCATCGGGTGGAATGTGACGTTGTGAGGACAAACTGGCTGCCGGGTGAAGCATATCGGGCCAAGTGAACGGATGAGAGTAAACTATACTAGATAACTGCATTTAGTATGGGTGTCACTTAAACTATGTAACATTCAACAAAGGAGAAGGAACCAGAATGCAAAAATGCATTGTGGTTTCGATGATGTAACATGAGCAGTTTTCTTCGTGAATCTGACGAAATGTATAGTGAGGGTGTACATGTTTACAAGGGTTTCAAGATTTGACCTCTGATGACCCCTAATGACCTTTGCCCTCCACCACAAACAGTAGGGTTCTTTTACACAATGTGGTACTCCTTCACACCAAATATGAGGTCTGCCCATGATTCCCTTCTTGAGATATCGTGAAGAAAGGGGGTACCCCGCAACCTAACTTAGAGGCCTATAAATATGAAAGCAAATTTAGCTGATATTACAGTAGAAGCCTATAAAGTTTTCACTACAATATTACAGAAGATATTTGTATTCCATTCAATGAGTTTAACGTTCATCCTTAAGCCCATATTTAAATTTGGTTGTGATAAATAATATTCAAAGGGGAGAGACACTTTGGTTATATAATTTGGACTTGATGTAGAACACCAGTGACCTCAGGATTACTACAAGTCAGGAGTACATCCAGGATTTATAACGGAGGTGCTGTAGCCCTGGGTTTGTTGAGGACAATTTCCATGAGGGGGGGGGGGGGGCTTGGGGATCTGAGGTTCCTCCACGAGAAGAATATAAATGTTAGACAACAAGTAGTGCATTCTGAGGCATTCTTAGGTTTTAAATTAGGTCCATAATTAGAACTTTACGCAAGGATGTGCTACACAACCTCGCAAGTTCAATTTTGAATATTTGTGTGATGTTGTAAAGGGGTTGTGTACAACCCCACACCCTATGGATCTGCATGTGCAAAGTCAGTCCTCTGTGGAATGGTGGGGAAAGGGGAGGGTGGGAAGGATGTGTGCCGGTCCAAACCACCATATGCACATTAATTAAAACCAAGGATCAATTTCCCACCTCCATTCCATACAACCGAGAATTCATGTAAGGAGAAATTTCAATCTTAGTGACAAGGCTTCTTCGAAAAATAATCTAAAAACCTCATGGGAAATGTATGAACCGATCGCCTGTATTTACATTAATGCGGAAGAATGTTTTGCGCTTCTTTTGCGTGGGACCATAGTTAGGAAAGTCCCAAAGGGTTATTCTGGCAGTGATGTGCTATCAGGGCTTTTCATCTTCATCAGGAGTGAGGCAGAGCCTCTTATTTGCAAACCTGCTTCAGAAAATTGCTATCCTGGACAGAGCCTAACTTACCGGCAGGAGGTTGTTGGCCATATCCTGGTGCGCCATAGGGTTGCTGCTGTTGCCCTCCATATGGAGCTGCACCATAAGGTTGCCCTGCTGGTGCCCCATAAGGTGCCCGTTGAGGTGGAGGTGCACCATAACCTGCTTGACCTTGTGGTGGTGCACCATAACCTCCTTGTCCTTGTGGTGGTGCACCGTAACGCGGCTGGTATCCTCCTGGTGGCTAAAGGAGATAAATGAAGTGACTTTCTGTCAAAACATCCATAACACACAATTGGACACTCCTTCACCTTTAAAAGAACTCATTTCATTGTTTAAAAGCAAACAATCCAAGTAAATTGAAGGCAAACACTTGCTATTGTTTCGAATTAATCTAAATATATGTACTGCATGATTTCGTTAAATGTTCTTTGTTACTTGGCATAAGTCGCTTCCTTTGCTATTTAGGTTCCATTTCATAAACACAGAGTTCGGATACCCTGTGCAAACACTACAGATACCGCAATGAAACAATGAGTTAATACACAATGTGTTAGACTTGTCCATGAAAATTGCACCATGATTTACGAAATCAGGCAAATACTTGAAAGAACAAAAACGCATGCCATTAGTCTACCGTACTACATAATTAGGCTAGTGTTATGTATTACTAATTACTACTACTAGTACTAGCAAAGGCTAGGATAACTCACTAATTTAACCTTATCTTAGTCCGGCTGAAGGGTAGGCTATGCAATATTGTACACATACTGAGAACGTGTTTATGCACTTGGCTGTGATGTTGACGAATCAGCGACAGCAATTAAATCCATTTTCTGTACTGTTTCGCTGAACTGGAATTACTCGAAACTCAACTACGAATTGAGCCTAACCGACTTCGTAGAGTAAACTACACATGTGTACAGTGCTGTACGTACCCTAGCGCATACTTACTTGATAAGCCATCTAGCTAGAGGGTGTGGATGAAGGTTTCAACTAGGATATCTCACGAAAGAGCAAACCTGCAATAGTAATTTCAAACAAAATATAGCCGGTGTAAATTTTAATTGAATGCAGAACTCGATAAGATTGAAACAGGAAAAGTTTAAGTGGATCAATCGTTGCGTAGCATAACTTGGTTAATGATTCACCCCGTTTGACGTAAACGTAACTGCTGATAATAGTTAGGTAGCACAGCATAACTACAGTCTTCATTAGGCTCCACTTTCTTACTTGGTTGTTTAGTTTTGTTTCGACACACACACACCTTTTTTTTACCAATTGTTAGAAACTCACCTCGTTCACATTCTCTTTTCATAATAAAACCTTTTTTTGTTAGCTGAATGTTTAAAATATATTCTATGCTATGTAAAATAGTTTATGCATTGAATCCCGGCGATAGCAAGCCGATATGTATATAATTCAGTAATTGAATTATCAACTCACGGTGTTGAATTTAAATTGATCTAGCAGCGCTGACATATCAATTTACAAGGAAGTATTATTATACCGTTAATATTGTGAGCTGCACAATTATGTGTATGTATGTATGTATGTATGTATGTATATGTGATCTTCCCGCAAGCAGGAACTCGCGAAAGAAGCCATGGAGGCTTATAGACTCGCAAGCTGACCGAAGCCAATCTCTCGGCACACATCCAATTAGGACTACAACTCCAGCAAGTTTCCTTGTAAATTTATGGAAGCGCCCGCCCCCTCCCTTCAATATACGCGCCTTTATAAACTGCTGCACCGTTTGACATATTTGGATCCGACTAAGAAATGGACATGTATTTTAACGCGTTATGCTAATTACTTATGATCGTTTTGAGTTGTTGGTTTTCATACTGTAGTTTTATCCAGCTGATATTGGATTGGAAGTTTAAAGTATTAGACACAATGGGGGGAAATGGGGATTCATTATAATGGAAATCGATGTATATTTCAAGCAGGCTCGAATAGACAGAAGGATTTGATGTACAGAATGCACAGAGGGACGGTACATCTTGGCTGGATGATTTGAGGTGACTTTGCGGTTTGCTTCGGTCCTCTTATCAAAGTCACGTATCACGTGACTGTCCTTCGAACCCCCCCCCCCACTCCACCCTCCACTGCCCAAGCAGATGCCTTGTTCGCCGCCTCTGTGTACATGAACCAAGCGCACAGCCATATTACTTTATCTAAAACGTTCCCGTATACATGAACGTCATTTTAAGTTAAATATTGGCGACATTACATACTGGTTTTCAATTACCCGTCCAAGTATACTTAAAGTTAACACAATTCCATTAGTTTCATATAAATTGTACAACATTGCTGGAGCAACGCGTTACCACCGAAGGCAACTTAGATATTTAATCTTCTCCGTCGGGTTGAATGTATAGGCTACAGGCATGTATGCATAGGTTATATCAAAACTATAAGTATATAGTACACAGGAATAAAACATGGAAGGCCCACGTGATCGGTGATTATGATCCAACGGTCGAATGCAACGTACGTACAACCAATTGTAACTTGCAGCACAGTTATATATAAGCAAACAAGTTCAATGTATGTATTGAATCAACAACAAACCTATCTGTCTGTAGGCTACCTATATAAGAGTACACGTAAATTAACAAGTTAGATTTTCATCATCGTTATCGATATAACCTTATCGATTTAAGGTGAAGTTTGAACCCATCGACCAGCTAGGCACAGCTTCGAACACTCTTATAATGTCACCCATGTAATTATTTACGTTTACCGGGTGATTACAGATTAAATTTCTCGATATACTATTTCAGCAAGGTCTAATAGTTATTACTAATAGGAGTAACGTTTGGCATTTGGTGACCCTTCAATTTGCCGTTAGTTAAACTTTTAGCTATTAGCATATTGCATATTTTCTATATCGGTCACTAATTGTGTGTTTGTTAACGAAAGTTAAGCAATATAGTTCATCGTGCACCCAACAATTCAATTGGAAAGGCATTAACCTTTGTCTCTATACTACCGACAACAGATATTAAAGATGGGCTTTTTCTCAAAATTGATAGTTGGACTTTTAATTGTGGAATTGGCTTACCTGTGTGGATTTTTCTCACCAGTATTACCCTCTCTTGATCCGGGAGAGGGTTGGTGGGGGAAGAACAATAAGACAACATCCACAAAGGGTGATGTCACAATAAGACCGTTCAGAATTTCCTTTGATGAGAAGAAGTTGCAAGACTTAAAAGGAAGACTTAGAGAGACTCGCTTTTTCGAGAGTTTTGAAGACACGAACTGGTCGTATGGAGCTCGTGCTGACCAAATGAAAAGTATCAGAGATTACTGGCTGAATAAATACAGGTAAACTTACATTACTCAATTCTAAATGATTTCCATGGGCGTCGATCACAGGGGTCAGTGTCCCCAAACGGTTAAGAGAAGGCGATAATAACTTGTTGTCCCCACTCCCCCAAATAAATTAATAATGATAAAAATAATAATAATAATAATAATAATAATAATAATAATAATAATAATAATAATAATAATAATAATAATAATAATAATAATAATAATAATAATAATAATAATAATAATAATAATAATAATATTAATAATAATAATAATAATAATAATAATAATGATAATGATGATGATAATGATGATGATGATGATGATGATGATGATGATGATGATGATGATGATGATGATGATGATGATGATGATGATGATGATCATCATCATCATCATCATCATCATCATCATGATGATGATGATGATGATGATGTTAATAATGATAATAAAACACCTGTATGGAATTAAAAGTTACAAAAACCTTGTTCAAACGTCAAATATTCACACCGTGTAGCCAACAAAATTCGTGTCTGTGTCATGATACATTATTGTTTACAATGAAATACTTAATATGGCTGAGATGTATAAACTTTACACAAAGTTACACGTGAATGGTTGTTATACTTCTTAAGAACATTTCACACACAATCAGTGAGTGCATGAGATGGTAGGGTACAGTGTGCGTGATACTTTCTGATGTTTCGATAATGTTTCGTTATCAATGGATCTGCCATTATGTGCCATATATATTGCCATCGAGATGTGAGCCGGAAGAAATATACATCAGAAAAAGGCGATTGTAAGAGCTGTGTATAGGAAGAGAAACAGTGGCGTAGGAAGGTATTTTGAGTGGGGGGGGGGGCTGAAGACTGATGGCCGGCCTGGGGGAGGGGTCTAAGGGGAGGGGGTGTCCCCCTCCCCTTTGGATTTTTTTTGCATTTCCAGGTGGCCTTAGATGCAATTTGGTGCTCCAAATGAGATTTTTTTCTCATTTGGAAATGAAAAAGGGGTTTTCTCACTTGCGAAGCGGGGGGCCGGAATGATACTTCCGCCCCTCCATATTTTTCACTGGGGGGCTGGGGCCCCCCAGCCCCCCGGTTCCTACGCCCTTGAAGAGAAATATTCGTGTATATTCTATACGACTATACGAAAAGATCCTTTGTGAATTCTGAAGTAGGGATATTTTTACATATATTCATTTTTTTATTGTCGACGCCGCGTTGATGAATTCCTTTCATTTCTATTATAATTTTCAGTTGGGAGAAACAGGAGAAACTATTCAACCAATTTCACCATTTTGAAACCAAAATTGAAGGAATATCCATCCACTTCGTACACGTCAAACCAAAGGTTAATGTCACCCAAAGAGTAAAACCGATACTCATGGTTCATGGATGGCCGGGGTCTTTCTATGAATTTTACAAGGTAAGATAGGTTTAGTTATCCAAGACAAAACTGACTTATCAGCTGAGTAAGACTCGCGTACAGTGAAGCCTGTTCATGATCGAAAAGATTCCAAATTCGAGTTAAAAAAAGTTGAATTGGAAGCCACCCGACGTGTAAGTTGTAATCCATAAGCCCTTGCGGGTTTCTACCACATTTGTGGTCGCTTAAGCGTCGTAAAAATAACTGCTGATTATCATTATCCAAATTTTGATGATAGAATATTCGAACATCCGAGCAGAAATTATCCTTATGTACTCCAAGAAAATAAGAATTGATTTTGTACTAAAAAGCGTCTAATGAGATTCCAACAGAGCCAGGGCCGAATATGTAATGTTATAGGCGAAGACATTTTCAGACCGAAGGGAATGGAACCTTTAGTTGAAAACCTTGAGTGAAAATGATACCTTAATTTGATAACTCACGGGTTTCTTCAAATTGTCGAAATCCCGAATTCAGTACTTACTTATTAGAGATATTTTTGACATTTCAAATAGCTGACTAGTTATTACAGCAATAACTACCTTGATAAAAGATATCAATGAAAACTGACTTTGCAGATTTTATATACTAACCGGCAAGGGCGTAGGAACCGGGGGGGGGGGGGGGGCTGGGGGGGCGCCAGCCCCCCCCCCCCCAGTGAAAAATATGGGGGGGCGGAAGTATCATTCCGCCCCCCGCTCCGCAAGTCAAAAAACCCCTTTTCATTTCCAAATGAGAAAAAAATCTCATTTGGAGCTCCAAATTGCATTTAAGGCCAGGTGAAAATGCAAAATTCTTTACAAAATGGAGTGGGAGTTGAAGTGTGCTATATTGCACCAAATTGCATCTGAGGCCACCTGGAAATGCAAAAAAAATCCAAAGGGGAGGGGGACACCCCCTCCCCTTAGACCCCTCCCCCAGGCCGGCCATCAGTCTTCAGCGCCCCCACTCAAAAGTACCTTCCTATGCCACTGGTGGTTGTGGAATGAGAACAAGGGCGTAGGAACCGTGGGGGCTGGGGAGTATCATTCCGCCCCCCCCCCCGCTTCGCAAGGCAGAAAACCCCTTTTTCATTTCCAAATGAGAAAAAAATCTCATTTGGAGCACCAAATTGCATCTAAGGCCAGGTGAAAATGCAAAATTATATAAATGGAGTGGGTTGAAGTGTGCTATATTGCACCAAATTGCATCTGAGGTCCCCTAGAAATGCAAGAAAATTCCAAAGGGGAGGGGGAACCCCCTCCCCTTAGACCCCTCCCCAGGCCAGCCATCAGTCTTCAGCCCCCCACTCAAAAGTACCTTCCTACGCCACTGCTAACCGGAAGAAAAAAAAGAAACTCTTAGAAAAAGATAACTGGTGAATTTCATAACTTTGATTTCGTTTTTCTTTTACTTGGCAGATTATACCAATGTTAACGGATCCAACTCAGTATGGTGGGAAGGACAGCGATTATTTTGAAGTGATATGCCCCTCTCTTCCGGGTTATGGATTTTCAGAAGCACCTCATCGTCCAGGTAAAGACCATCGCCAATTTAGTTGAAAAGGGATACGTTGCAGGGGCTCGCATTTCCTTCCTGTCCATTCCACCCCTTTTACAAAATATGCAGTTTGGTTACAGCTTCATTTTCCATTCACAATCACACTGTCACCATTCTCTACCTCCTGCCCTCACCCACCCCACCTCCCCCTACACCCCTCACCAAATTTTTCTCAATTGGTTTGAGTATTTCATAATCAATTGTAAAGCGATATGGTAAGTTTCGTGAAGAATAAGTGCAATTTTATGTTAATCTTGCTGATAACAGTAAATTGTTGAGCCTAACTCCTCAGTCTGCAACTCAAACTATTAATGATGAAACCACTCCAGTGACAAAAATGGAAATGTCACTATACAAAGGATATAATTAAAGTTGCACACGCGCACTGTCTTCATTGTTTTAGTTATGTTGACATATCCTATCGCCAGACCCTTAGTGAAACTCTTTGTTTCACTTGATTTATGGTTGAGGACAGATATTTTTCATATGTTGAAACGTTCAGCAGGCTGCATTTAAAGCATGCATTCGTTGCAAACATCGTGGACCACATGTGATGTATACAGTGAAGTCACTGCCTAGACAAAATGCAAGACTTATACTGAGGTATATGTATGTGTGGGATTATCCATAAAATGAACACTTAATGATAGGGAATATGGATGTACTGTTATACTCGAGCAGTCAGTTTGCTTTAACTTGAATAATAACGTTCGACTGCGAGCTATATTTAAACATGTTAGTTAACTATTTCTATTACGTAACTGTAGATTTCGATCCTAGAGACGCCGCTAGAATATTCCACATCCTTATGCACGAACGGCTGGGATTCAAAGACTACTACGTTCAAGGTGGCGATTGGGGAGCTGCAGTAGTTGGGTTTATGGCGTTATTTTATCCGAAGTAAGTTCCAATCCTTTTCTTTCTTTTTTTGAGACCAATCTCAGGCGCAGATCCAGGAGATGTGGGGTAATACATCCCTGTTCAACCCACCACCCCACCACCCCCAACATACACCAAACAAACTTAATGTAACTATAAACGCAACTTTGCCTATTGATCTTATCAAAGATATAATTTATAGCCTAATTTGTCTTTAAATTCACCACCTTTTTATACCCCATCATATGTTCAGCATATTACTTGTAATCTTAAAAGAAACCAAAGACGAGTGTTAAAACGTTTCGGGTCCTTTTATTCATTATTATTACTCTTTATAATTCCTAAGATAAAATTTTGCATCCATATGAAATTTCTGTTACATTTACCGATAATACATACACATAGCTTACGTACTTTCTTCCAGTAATGTGCGCGGTCACCATAGCAACTTCATCACCTATCAGCCACCCCTTTTCCCTCTTCGAGCCTTGCTTGGAAGTGTTTGGCCGTCGCTCGTGCTGTCGAAGAAATCCGACCAGGATAAAATGTTTCCATTCGGGGATTACATGAAGAATCTTGTACTTGAGGAAGCTGGCTATTTTCACCTACAGGCCACCAAACCTGACACAGTCGGTAAATATTGCATAATTGTATGAAACTATTACGTAACATTCGTCATTGGCTTCTTAACCATAATAGTATGACCTCAGTTCTTATATGCAAAGTTCTAGGCTAGGCTAAAGTATGATTTTTGCTAGCCTTTTTGAGCGCATGTTGCTTTGTGAAACATCTTTCTAAGCATATTTGTTGACGACAGACGTCTGTTAACTGTTGATGAAAAAAATGATAGATAAAACAAACGAAAATCACATAATAAAATCTAATAATACCGGCCTTTAAGGTAGTTATTAACGACGATAAACATATGCATGCACGTCGGAGAAGGGCGAAAGGTTTATAACTTATACACAATGTCATTTTAATTTGTACAATTTGGAAAACTGTTTCAGATGGGAAAAGCGTGGATTTTCCTTGATGAAAAGCCAACCTTATTGGCCTGCCAAGGCTCGAACCCACGACCTCCGAGATGACGCTTGATTTCTTTGCTTTTATAATGTCCCCCACCTTTGTCCACTCAAGCAAAGCTCTGGTAAGCTTGTGGTATATATCCAAGGAATTCCGATAGAAAAGGAGTGGCATTGTTGTGTTTGAAAAGACGCTTTATGCGTTCGATCCATTTTCAATATCCGTAAGTTGGAAGGGATAAATTTTTCTCTTCAGCTCGAGGTGTACAAAAAGTGTAAGCTGTTTTTGTTACATGAAGGTTATAGTGTGTATCCATTTATGCGAAACATTTGAAGAAACTGTCGGTCATTTTACGAAACCTCAGTATTGAAATCCCTTATCAGAATATTTGGTTGACTTAACTTTTCAAAAGTTGGAGAACAAACAGCAAATTTAATTTGAATATTTTCAACTGGGTTCTCTCGATTTTTCAGACATTTTGTATGATCATGTGATTTATAGTACTATGGCTTATGTAAACATATATGGAAGATAATATTGTCAGAAGGGAATCCTTAACTGATAACTAATTAATATTAATTTTGGTGAAACAATGTAGATGGATGTCTTATAATTTTAACTTTTTAATTTGTTTGTCTTCGTTGGAGTTATTCTGTGGATATAGGTTACGATAAATTACCAAAAGTTACCAAAAGTTGACAAAATGCCAGAATCGAAGATCTATGTTAACAGTTTTGAGTCAGTCCGTTTTTCGAGAATAACCTTGAATGGTTTAGGAAAATAAGTCAATCCGAAGATACCGACTTTATCGATCTTTTGATTTGGTTCTGCAAATCTGACTCGATATCGCTTGAATAAGTTACTAAACACAATAAAAAGTTCAACTTCCGCCAACTTCTTGCCAACGCAGATCCGTCTTCCTGTCGAGATAGAAAAAAAATAGTAAAGCAATATTAACAATTGAAAAGAAACCACTTAAAATAGAGAACGTGACGATTAAAGGTATTGAAGACTCGCCCCAAACAGCGTGCCGTCATCTTTAAAAAGTTAACTTTCTGTTGCTTGCAAGTGACGTTTTTCTCTTGTCGCTACAAAATGCAGACAGTAATGAAACGTGATACCTTGTTATCTTTAGCTGGACCTGAGATATCCATCACTGTATCGTTTGTACACTGTGCTGTGGGTATTGACCGCAACTGTATGTACTGACTGTACACTAGTGTCTAATTACCGACGGTAGCAAGCTGTGTGTGTATTTTCTGGGATCGATGGTGGTGTCTAACACTTCTGTTACACCTCATTCAAAGCTAGGTCAGATTGCCGGCATTAGTCGTTTTTTTTTTTTCATTCACTCCTCACATTCTTAACACCAGGACTGAATGGACTACCATGGATCAGCAAACACGGAATTAGTGTAAAGTAGTATCTGCCCCTTTTATTAAGGGTCGTAATTGTGACCTTGTCGCGCGGAGCCTAACAGTATTATCACCAAGACAGTTTTGAAATTGGGAGATTATGTTCATAGTCTTATATATAAAATTAAGTTCAGTAACAGTATACTTAGAGTTCTCTCCAGATTCCCACCAAAAATGAGAATTCAACGAGAACCTTTCACTTTGGATGAATTTACACTCTCCTAGGAGGAGGGGCTAGGGCATGTCTATTGCTGTTATCGTTGCTCCTTGCTACGCCACTGGACTTACCTAATCCAAATGCAACGAGTTGGTTCCTCTTCTCAGTTAGGATCGAATCTCTGCTAACGTTCAGGAAACGTTCCGGGCGAAATAAATTCGGTTCCTCCCATAGGTTGACGTCGTTGTGTATTGCGTACTCATTGAGCCAGACTTCAGTACCTTTCGGGAGGTCATAGCCGCATATTCTTGTATCTCTCGCTGTGACGCGTGGGACTCCAAGGGGAACGATTGTGGCACATCTCATAACCTCCAGAATAGCAGCGTACGTCAGAGGCGCACGAGCTTTCATGTCTGCAGTTACTATTTCTGAAGCTGGACAGACGTTTGCCAACTCTTCCACTATCTAGGGAGTAGACATAGAGTAAATCGTTTAAGGTGTTATAAAATTTAGACTCGTTGCAATTCAGACAAGAAAACCAAAATACCCAGGCCCAGGTGTAGCCAACTTAGGATTCTGGGTTGGAGGAGCTCCACCAATTTAAGAAATATCACCAACAATTTAAAGAGGGAAAAAAGTGTAACTTGTCCTGTAACTTATGAAATGGTTGGTGCACATCATTGTGGCAGCGATGAGAGCACAGTAATCAGCACCGTTGGGGGGAGGGGGGGGGGGGTGGCGAACGAGACACGGCCTCTGTCCTGTCCTGTCCTGCTAATACTCTATGGTCTAAACTGGTAAACCAAAGAGACAGTTTGAACCAAGATGTCATGGAGTTACTTAACGGCAATATTTGCCATATTAGACTTTATTAGATCTTATTAATTTCCCAAAATATGTTAGGAAGCTATTGCGCAAATATTACGGGACATCCCATCGATGATAATCTTGATATACCGTTAAAGAAACGTTACAAATATATTATATTGCAGGTCAAAGTAAATTCGTTGGAATACGAAACCATAAATTAACATTGTATTATATTCGAGGTGACCCAAGGAATAGCTTGTCCCATCGGAGTGATAACATCCGTCAAATAGAGTAAGAGCTTCACGATATACATTAACATCAACATGTTTATCTTCCGTTGCAACTAATTTTATGAACTAATACAGCAGCTAATTCAATCAATCAGTAAATGAGGATAATATACTATGTCCGATATCATATGACTTTCAACCATATGCTTACCCTTTCCTGATACTCTGGATGTCCACACATGTACATCACTCCCCATAGTAAGGTATTTGCAGATGTATCTGATCCAGCTCCCAGTAGATCAAAGAACGTATTCCATATATCCTTTTCTTCGATTTCAGTCTTACTGCTTCCGTTAGACAAGATGACGTCACAATAAGCATCCATCACGTCACCGATTATCCCCTTTTGAAATGTTCTCTTGTGTTCAGTCAGCATGTCACTCAGAAATGTCTTAATGTGTTGTAAAGCAGCCCGGATTTCATCGTAAAGGAAAGTATCATAAAGTGGCGGGAACACGAATGCCAATGAAAATACAGACAGCTGCGTTGAAATGCATTTTACTCCCGCCAGAAAATCGGCAAAGGATTTGCTGTCTGCAAATGAGTCGAAACGACGACCGAATGAGACAAAACAAACCATTCGGGAGGATAAAGACCTCAAACTCCCTGAAAGGTCGATTGGTGTATTTCCCGCACTGTCAAGGATATCGAAAAGTTTCTTTGTTTCAGAGATTACCTTCGATGATAAATTTTCGTTGCTCGATTCGATGTGACGTATCCCGGAATGGATGTTTCTACGGTGAAATCGCCACATTGGCCCATTTTCCCACAAAACACTGCCTTGAATAAATTAATATGTAAAAATTACAATGGACAGTATACGTTAGAGGAAGCATAGCTATGTAACCATGGTTATATGTATGATAGTTTTGATTGGTTTATTCGAAACCTAATGCTAGGTACAGTGGAGGCACCATGATTGGTGGATGGAAAGCAAATATTTTCTGGGGCAAACATTTTTGAAGTGCAACATTGTATATTAAAAATCATGGAAGCCTTTGGTACGTCGTTTATTTGAAAACCTTTTGGGATCATGATAGTGCTTTACCTCGAATGCTATATATTTATTCTACAGCTATGATAAATGTTGTGTTGTCAACTAGAAACAAAAACGTTAAGAGACAATCGTGTGAGGTACAGGAGGCTACGCTGGGAACCCACTCCTCTCTCAGAACTGAATAACAATTATTTGAAGTAATAGTAATTAACACACTTATTCAATCTGTGTCATGTATTTTTCGATAGGGGGTTGTCGTAACCGGGGAAATAGGAAAATTGATGAATATGAACATAGGCCGGTGAAGAAAAAAAAACCTTGGGGCACTTACACTGTATCTCCTTTTGATTTTCGAATAATAGTGGTGTGACTTTTGTGACTGTGTAGTCTGTGTATACTACTGCCCTTCCCTAATTTCACCCCATCCAAGTCACCCGGTTGCAAAACAGAAAGCAGAAACTGTAAAGCACAAAGTAGTGCATGCAGTTATCTACCAAAATGGTATGAAGCTGTTTGGTTCTGACTATGTGTATGCCTTCATGGTTCATACTTTCTGTAATTGCATGCAAGGTTAGGCTACCTGGGGAGCAGCCATGTACCACATTACAGTAAGCCCAACATCACCACTTTGGATACTAATCACCTTTTACAACAGCCGCACACAACATGCAAACTACTATACTCATTACTCACCTTTACTAGTAAAAGACCTTTCCCACAATGGTGGGATGCTCCTGTCAGAGAAAACAATGTTTTGCTTGACGTAGGCCTCAACCGCTTGATCAAGTCTGTTAAACACCACTACCGGAGAGGTGCCTTTGAAGAAGGTACTGATTCCTCCAAATTGATTTCCGACTTTCGTGATGAATAAATGAGGCTCCGTCCCAATTAAGCTTGGCAAGTTTCCTAGCAATGGCCATGGTGTGAGTCCTGGAGGAAGTTTGGCTCTGGCTCGTCTCGCCCTGAGGAAGTTTAGAACCAGAAAATAAGTAAGCAATGAGACTGTGAACACAATGATAGTGTCCTTGTTGGGAATCATTTTAACGATATGCTGCCGTTCAGTCTATAGCAGTGTGTTGAATCAGGAATCGTCGAACAGAAACTACGAACAGAAAGTCTGCAGAAAACCATGCACCGATGCGAATGTTTGAGTATCTTGTAGCTTTCGATTGTGCTATTGTCAAACCATGCTTCCGTTAAACAAACATTGAACACTGCACCGTCGATTTAGTAGACTACTCAGTATGGTAAGGGGTTAGACATGCCGTTGTACACTCGACTCCAGAATCTGACCTGATAAACCTACTGACTTTCAGTACTGCCACACACACACTGCTCTCTCAGTTTTGATCATGTCATATTATAAACTTGCAACTCTGCGGGTATTTTAATCGGATAGTAGACCAAGATAAGATCAACATTCATTGCTCAGTTTTATACACCACCCAATTTGGCATATGAATGATATACAAGCTATATAGGCTATTCACAACCAATCATTTGTACAGTAGCAATAGACGGTGTACCAGAGAGAGTGCATGGATTGAGTACATGTACTATAGACTTACAGTTCATAGCCCTGCTCTGTTGTTGACATACGCACGAAGCCAGCTTCTAATATACGTACTATACGTACTGATACACAATATCGGATATGTCTGTTATTCACCACTCCACGGCCATACAGACAATAGAGCGGTCTGGTCGCGAATTGCTCAAGGGCTAGAGGTCACTGAGACTTGTCATAGACAAAGATATGATCTAGCCTGTAGCTAATTGCTCTATCGATCACTCATATTTATAGCCATACGCACCGTATGTCTTGACAATTGCCTTATTTGTTGTGTATTTCCGTTTGTTGATGTCGTCCGTACTAATGGATCTGTATACCAGACGGCAAGACAAGACATACAACTACAATAGGCCTACACAGCTGTTGACTAAAAAGTACACCGATCCAACTTGCTCAGATATTAAAGACTGCAGATCCACTTACGTTTTATGCAACCAAAATTGTATGTCCTACATCGACATCACCAACATCTGCAATGATCAAACCTTGATAAATATTCAAACTGTGTCATGTGAAGTGATTTTATGTTGATGATATTTGAATGGTTGATTTAGTCAAAACTATAAATAATTATTTTAAAAATGTACTCCTAATTGTATCAGTGATAGACAATCCAACAACGATAAAATAGTTTGAGTGGGCTGTTTTTCCATAATCTTAACAGCCCAAACTATTCCTCAATTATAGCGTTGTTATCAGTTAATGACTACATTTACTAACTATTATACATAATTACCTAAACAGTTACCATGATGAGAGTAATAGTTTCTTTATAATAGTCTTACCTTTTCAAAAAAAGTTTGTTTTAATAATCTTACTGCTTGATATAATAGTCGCAATGTGTACGAAAATATCACATTACCAAACAGGGCCCATAGCATTCTAACCAGGTCCACAGCAAGGGGGCCATTCCCCTCTGTGTAGACCATTGCGCCCTCAGTCATTTGCGCCACCGTCATGTGTACAATTATTACATGAGCTATATGATACGTTTATATTGTGCCCCTTTTTCAACTGTTGGTGCATCTCCTTAAATTGTTGGTGCCCTTCCAACATAGTCTCCCTAGCAACGGGCTATTTCATACGAATATATGTTCTTCAATCCATATTCGTCAATCCATACATATCGATCAACATCGATTAGGACCCTAGACAAGCGGCACAATGTCCATGACAATCATTGCTCTTAAAATTCATTGGATGCATACGCCACCATCCTCTTTCGACTTGTGTCGAGACATTGAATTTCGATTCACTGCATAGTGGACCGCCCAGAACACATATAATCTTCTATATGACGGTGACTTACCCGATTACACCCGGAAAAGATGATTACAACCCTTAATGACCACCATTAACATGACAGTATTCTAAAGGTTCTATTTCACTATTTCACTTGCCTACAGGTCATAGCCTGACGGATTCTCCTGTCGGATTAGCTGCCTACGTCCTAGAAAAGTTCTCTTTTTGGACTAACCCTAAGTACCCCCACCGCAGTGACGGAGGAATCACGGAAAGATTTTCAATAGATGATCTCCTTAATAATGTTATGGTTTACTGGATTAGTGGCTCCATAACGTCTAGTATGAGGATGTACAAAGAATTCGTAGATAACGTTGGAGTGGGGAATCCATACGATCAGTAAGTAATTGAATTTTATAACGATCTCAGCGGTAGAAGATGTGATATTAGAGGGAACTATTTGGCACCGTTAATTGAAAACCCCATCTCAAAATATCTTCAAAGTCAAGGGCGTAGGAACCGGGGGGATGGGGGCGCCAGCCCTCCCAGTGAAAAATGTGGAGGGGCGGAAGTATCATTCCGCCCCCCCCCAGTCAGAAAACCCCTTTTTCATTTCCAAATGAGAAAAAAAATCTCATTTGGAGCACCAAATTGCATCTAAGGCCAGGTGAAAATACAAAATTAAGTTTACAAAATGGAGTGGGCTGAAGTGTGCTATATTGCACCAAATTGCATCTGAGGCCACCTGGAAATGCAAAAAATTCCAAAGGGGTGGGGGACACCCCCTCCCCTTAGACCCCTCCCCCAGACTGGCCATCAGTCTTCAGCCCCCCACTCAAAAGTACCTTCCTACGCCACTGTTCAAAGTTGTGTTCCTTACTGTACACATGGTCTTTTGAATGTAACTGCTTCTCACTAGATAAACCCTGTCTAGGCTTCCTTACTCCAGAGGTGGTTCATTGTCACTGGTTTGTGATGCCAGCATGCATGTTAGCTGCTCTGCAAAAGCTCTTCGTTCCTATTAAAATTTTGTTGAATTCATGTCTTTTAAATCTTTATTAATGTTTGTGACGTACGTTTCTATTGTTCCAGAAAAGAAATTCAATTTATAATGCAAGTGTTATATTCATTTGAAGTTAACAACGTGATTTCGGCAAGATTATCATTAGATTTTGCAACCAAACTTACCCGACTGTCAGAACGTGAATTGCTTAGTATAAAACGAATTTGATATTTCGTTGTTCTGTTATGTTTCTTTATACAGATGCCCAGTAGTAACTCCAACTGGTGTTGCTGTGTTTCCTTATGAAGCTGTTCGAATACCTGAGCCCTGGCTACATTACCGGTACAAAAACCTCGTAAGCTATACAGATATGACCGACGGAGGCCATTTTGCTGCAATGGAGCAACCTAGATTGCTGGCAGACGATATTCGACAGTTTGTTCGAAAGGTTGAAAATATGTAGATCATGGATGTAATCGAGTCTCGACTTTTGGGTCTACCTTACAACTCTTTCTCATTTATTTTAGAAATCCATCACGATATCTGTAAATACCCGATACTCATGGCTGGTGCAGCAACCACTGTTCATGTCTCACAACCATGCATCAGTAATTACTACTTTGTTTTCGTAACACGGTAACATGTGTTACAGGACATGAACAGTAGTAACTGTACAACTTGCTATGAGTATCGGCTGCTGTGAACACTGCATAATGTTTCAAGTGGGAGTTGCCTTAAGTCTATATTATGAATTGACAAATAAACATTTGACTATTTGTTACACAACCATACTGTTCAAATATATGTTTTATATCTTTAACCAATGCTGATCCACTACATGGATTCAATCATATTTCTAATATAATAATATAATCAACAAATTCTGAAAATGGCTCTTTTTGTGTTATTTGCGAATATTGTTTCAATTTTGTCTGAATTATAGCCATGTCTTTATATATGTAATAAGGTATCATGTAATTAACAATTTCATGCAAAAAAAAAATTCTCGTGACAGGTCTTGGTATTTTCTGTAAGTAACATTATCACTAAACGTTTTGAAGACTTTAATATAACATTATAAAATTCTGTCTTTCTTGTGACTCATAATTTCGTGTTTTAGCAATGTTTCCAAATACCATTATCAAACCATTATATAATACGTGATACTCAAATATTTAATTGAAAGGTGATAAAACATTTTTCCTGCTACCCTTGCGGCTCAACATTTCACATTTTCCAGGTGTCACAAATAACATTATCCAAACATATAAAAACTTAGAAAGTGTTTGCTGATTTTACTATTACACTTTGATAAAACTTATATAGCGCTCCAATATCTCTGTAACGTATGCAAATAATATTACCATAACAAATTTCATTTTTTTTCAAAAGACATTACCCTTCGTTTCTCGCGACTCAAAAATGATTAGATTAACGACATTGTGCTCGATCTCTCATATCTCGTTCGATCCAAGTAGGGATTAATTGCGACGATTTGAGTCACTCCATGCTAGGCACTCTCACGCAGGATAAATTAATTTACTTTAAAGAAGCCTTTCCAGACATGTCTATCTCGTTCGATTAGGATGTATCTCTCAAAATCCATTGTACAATCTAAAGATGGGGATTGATCATATTTGGCATAAAACTGTGAAAAAAATGCTGCTTTAATCACTGAAATATGGTTATGGAAATAAGTTGATGTTGCGACAATCATCTTTTCCAGTGCTGTTTTGACCCCATTGCAACAGAGCAACCACTATCATAGCATAATAGATCAAAATAGTAAATATGCCCTTTGATCTGCTAGGATGTGAACAAGCTTCAACAGACAGCATGTTATTGCAACAGGGAGATTAAACGTCAGTCTCACACCGTACTTGCTAAACCTGTTGCCTTACTGTTGACTGTTGACTTCGGATTCATTTTAAATCCAAATATTTAGCCTGTCATATTGTAAGACTGGAGGATGGATTTTAACGATTTGGTTGAGAATTTACGTCCTGAGTGCAAAATTTGTTACGATAAGTACAGTGATGATGTTATGCCAAAGATGCTCCACTGTAGCCACAGTTTCTGCAAGGACTGTATCCAAAAGCTCGTCGACGTAGCTGTGCATAAAAATTCCAGTACAATCAGGTGCCCTTGCTGCCGTAAAAGAAACAAATTCCAGTCTAGTAAAGGAGTTGACTCTTTCAAGAATAATCTTGATCTGCGGAATGTTGCTGCCATGGTGCCAACGTCTTTGCTGCCAGACGGAGTCCTTAGTGACTCAGATTCACTCAATGAAGCTCCCTCTAAAGATGAAGCAGATGAATACGAATCTTTCAAAAAAGTAGGTCCTTGCCCAAAGCATGGTGCGGAAATGAATAGATACTGCACAACTTGTGCAAGTACGATTTGCAACGAATGTGTTCTGGCCGAGCATTATGAGCACTCTGAGAGTATTACCAGCGTAACCGAATATGCACAAGATGTAAAAAAGGAAACGCTAGACCTACTTGAACTAGCAAGAGACCTTCCTTTCATGAGGATAAAAGTTGCAGCGTACCGAACGACGAAGTTGGCACTCGCAAAAAAGGAGGATCTTCTGAAAGAGGTTGATCGTGTTGTGGAGTCGACGAAGGTGGACATAGACGGTGATTCACAAGCTTTAGATCAAGCAAAGGAAACGCTGGTAACACTGGGTAACGAGACTCTAGATAGCAAACGAGGGTCATTACAAAGCTTGAATGAAACAGAAGAGACAACCAGGTCGTTACTTGCAGTTGAGGAAGTCATACGAAAGATCAAAGATAAGATCAAGGAACGGGAGGCTTCATCTTTCCTTGGTTTGGAGTTTGTGGGTATGAAACCGGATGGATCAGTGGGCGATTTTATCAAAGGCAAATTGAATATACTTGGTCACGTTGTAGATCAAGAAAATGTCTTCTATGTAGCTGATAACAGGAAACACGACTACGTGGTTCTTGTTGGAGTAGCACATGTTGGTGATTCTAAGGTCTCAAAATGGATCATGTCATTTCGTACTGACGACAGATCTTCACCGGTAGTCTTTTCCAGTCAAATTCTTTATCACGACCAGCAAAGGCTTCTGTTAATCGCTGTTGGACGGACACTTTACAAGATTAACGTGGCCCTTGGTAAGTGCATCGCAGAGAAAATCCAAGCTATTCATGTAAAAGAGGGTGTCATCTTAATGGAAGATGCGTCTTCCATTAATGGTATCGACTGGTTTCCAGATGAGCATAAACCGTTAGCGATTCTCTCACTTAATACGGGGAAATCCCTTTATTTAATAGACACAGTGACTAAGTCACTCGTAAAATCCATTAGCACATCCGTTACCCCATCTGTTCTCACCTGTCGCAAATCCGATAGAGGGAACTTCACAATCGTGCGCGACAACTCATCACTTTCGAAACTTGTCATCCTCAACAATAGCGGCAACGTGGAATATCGGATTATTCCATCCAGAGGACTCTCCGATTACATTCCCTGGGTCTCATGCTGGATCACTGCAAAGAGACCGTCAAAGGTTGCAGTGGTATGGTGTAAGTCCCACCAATGGAAAATTGCCATCCATGACGCCAAAGGAAAAGTGTTGAATGAATTACAGGAAAACGTTGAAGTTGCGATACCAGTAAGTATCGCTTATAACGAGCAGGATAACACCTTCATAGTAAGCTCGAATGAAGGAACAAGCTACCAGAATTAGGCATGGGAAGTGAACGGTTAAAGTAAATTTTAAACGATTGTAACAAATGAAACAGCACACTTTTAAATGGGTACACATTAACATGCAAGTATACACAATTTTCTAATATGTTTTCTTAAGACACCTAGTCTCTACTTTGATATTTTTCTTTATACAAGTTAACGTGATATAACACAACATGTCGTACCTACCACACAAGGCATTATTGACACCAGACAATACAAAACAAGGTTTGTACTTTAATGGCACTGAGTGCTGTGTTATTTATCAATCAACATTGCCTTGGTCTCAAAAAGGAGTTTAAGACAAATAGTTATACTTGTATTATGCCTATCTTACAGTTTTGACATCAGTTTTGCCATGCAAAACAGAGTGAACATTTGAACTAACCTTTTGCGTACTTGTGTTTTTAATGACTACATGTTCACCGACACGTACGTAACTAGGTTCGTTAATTTGATAATGTACATATCCTCGTTAATGTAAGATTAACAGTGTACTATCCAGTTTACCTACTCATACTTGTAGCTAAAACAAACTATACATGCATACGCTATACTGCAGTTATTACTTCCATGAAAAAAACTGATCTCTTTTTATATAAACATAAAATGTAGAAATGATGTTAGTTACTTTAATATGATTATTATGAAATCATAGCAGTTTTGGCTCACATCTTCTTTTTTGTCCATTTAATTTTTTTTTATAGTATTGTCGAATGATATTTATTCATAGCTCGAACGGATAACTTACTTAACAAAGGATCGATTAAGACGCTGGATAACATAATATGAAAATCGTATAAATATGATGACATCTTTACGTAAATAAGAAATTGCATTTGTTAAACGTATTACGTAAAGTATTATAGGAAATTGGGTGCATGAAATTTAGACTTTTGTAAATATTCTTCTGCTTCAAGCATTCATTTGAATCCTACAAAAAAAAAGGAATTTTTTCTTCAAGTTTCTTCTTAAAAATATAATATTTTAGGTGAAAAAATCAGAAAGCTGTTGGGGTGATTTAGACACACTTTGTACCCGAAATAAATATCTTGCTTTGAATTTTTTCTATTTGACCAAGCACAAAATGTTTGTTCTCACAGGTGGAATAGGATGTTGCAGGACATAACAATCAAAACGGCATGCTGAAACCAGACCCTTGACCTCATACAAAATGCCATGTGTGAAATTTCGTTATACATTTAGACAACTTCTTGAGTTAATACTCACTCACAGTTTGACTTGATAAGAATATAGAAAGTTCTTGCTACAACGGCTATCGAACCGGTGACCGAAGGATTTAAATTCTTGTGCCGTCTAGTGAGTTACCAAAGTACCCATAATTCGGTGGCGATTCTTACATTATTGTCTTTGCTAATATGCCAATACATTGTCCGAATGTTTTATTTTTTTTAAATAAGCATGATCATTATCTTTATAGTTCAAAACATCAATCAGATCAGAAATCAGTTTTCATTTACTTCGTATTTATTAAGTAACCGTTTATGCCCATTTTTTTTATCATCTCCATGATAAACATGATTTAAAAAATTTAATGGTGCTTCCCCATTGCAAAAACGTAAATATAATAACTCAGCACATAACAATTTAACAACCATTTGTTAAAAGTTGACATCTGTTTACATATCAACTCTTGCAAGGTAGAATATACTTCCTTATTGCTTTGTTTATCAAGGTTCTGTTGTAGCAATGCATACGAATGTCAAGGGACGGCATTCTCGACGGATGGAAGTAGGTCAAAGTTTGATTGGAGGATGCAAAATGTTACAAAATATTTCTATGTTAGTACACGTGTGTTCCCAGATTTGCGTATATGTTGCTTCAAAGTTTCTTCGTTAATATGATCTGGGTTTTATCACCTTCAAGAAAGAGCTAAATTCAGTATGATACTAAGTATGCATTGTTGTGCTCCCTTAAACTGCTAAGTTATAATTTGATTGTTACGATACCTATATGATATTTTTTAAAGAAAGAGGGAGGAAATGTTTACTCCAATATACGTATTGTAACCAAATTGACCAAACTTCCCCTCTCCTTTTTCTCATGGAAGTTCATTCCGTTTACCTTGTCTATCAGTTGATCTAAGTCGGAAATCCTTTGCAAAATTTATGGCCGAGGACCACCCTGACCCCCCCCCCCCCCCGACATTCGTACATGCAAGTCGGCTGTAACGACCCCAAGCCCAACCCACCGTCCTTTGAAAAAAAACTTAGAGTCGTCTCTCGAGTCCTCCCGTAAAGGTTCATGCATACCTAAATCGATCAGGGGAAATTTAGAAGTTGGCACCATATACATCTGAAGTCCCGTGAACATAGTTCACCGTCGAAGGTTCCACTACATTGGGTACAGGTCAATTTGATTCAAAACGAGTTTCTAATCTACACACAGTTATGCTAGATCGACAGCGAAATATATCTCGCCTCTCTTGTGTTCGACAGAAGGCATTGACTGTTGCCGTCATTGGTTAGCGAATCGTTCAAGAATATGAAATTTGGTATATTAATCTAGTAATAATAAAGGTAATGATTAAGGGAGGACACAGTGCCCCAGTCTTGTAACATGTGACGCTTTGTATAGGTAAAGCTTTGGCACTTATAGACCAGGGAAGGGGGCACGGCACCCATGCGTCCCGGTCTGTATGCGGGTCTGTGTTAATCACATTTGTTTGTCTCTCATTAACCAAGAATAATTTTCAAACTTTAAAATCTCTTACATAATTGTTCTGACTTCTGTGGAATTGAGCTGCATGCTACTGAGGGCATCCCGCGGGGAAAAAATAAGCGACAATGTTTCAAGTTTACACCAATCGATGACAATTTTGTACACAAATCGGTAAGATCAATGTGTGTTATTATCATATTACCAATATCTGTGTCTCATAGGGAAGAAAATTATTTGATATCAGTCTGGTTATCTTTCAAGATGTCATTGTAAGGTTATGAGGCCCTTAAAATGCTCCTTTTGGCTTTAAATATAAACAAAGAAGATATTAAATTTCCTTCATTACAATAGGAAAAAAATTCATATTATAAATAAATATTTCATGATGGGTATACTATACTATACTTTTTGAAAAGTAAAGTGTTTGATATTCGTGAAGACAGAAACCCATAAGAGCCTTTTGAGCTTAAGCATTGGAATTTCTGGTTTGTATATTATTTACCACTCAAAATCTATTGTGAAACTTTAAAACTTGCTATGGGTGCTTGCCAATGTCTAACGCAGCTGCCCTGAAACTTTTAAGAACCACGACAATAAGACCCTGCACAACCCTGTAGAATCGAATCTCAGGATGCATGCAAGATAGCTTAGATCATATTGACTTCATTTTAAATGTAACACAATGGTGTTGTTTATATGTTGCTCATGATTAGGCCCGTGTGATTAAGTTATAATAAGTGAAATAGTGTTTTGTAGGGATTTCTTAAATAACGAAGAACACTTTAAAACAGTACAAAACCGGCCCTGGTTTAAGATCGTGGGAAACAGAACTGCATATCCTATACTATTTATCCTATACTGTTCAAAAATGTAAAATGGAATGTAGGAAATAAATTCAATTCAATTCAATTATCTTTGGCACGAGTTTGAGTACAGTTAGAATTCCCCTTGGTACGAGTATGAGTACAGTTAGAATTCCCCTTGGTATGAGTACTAGTAAAAGCAGAATTCCCCCCCCCCCCATTAGTATGAGTACCAGTACAAGTAGAATTCCTCCTTAGTATCAGTACCATGCAGTGCAAGTAGAAGTCCCCTTTAGTATGAGTACCAGTACAAGTAGAATTATCTTTGGCATGAGTTTAGAATTCCCCGTGATATGAGTATTGGGTAGAATTTCCTTTGGTATGATTACGAGTATAAGTGCTCTAGACGTGAGTACAAGGCTCTTAACCTAGGTGCTTTAGTATCTATACTGAATTGTGAAAGAAAGTCCGGAGTGAGATTAAAATCCGTGAGGAGGAATACGGAGGCACTAGTAATGATGAACGATAAAGAGACTAAAAATAGATTTGCCATTTGTTATAGCTGAAACAGCCCACAATGGGAGCTGACATCTGGATGTCATAACTTCTTCAAGTCACATGCAAGTCAATGACGGAGCAACCAGGACCATACGTTATCTCCGCAAACATGCCCTCGGCGAATGTGGTGGGAACTACATTCCCGGGTATATCTACCAAAACAATACGTATGTGCTCATAGATAATGATTATTATCCTTCACCAAGAAATTATTCAAAAAAATATAGGTCGATGAATGTAACCGAAAAATGATATTAATCTTCAATGAATGAAACTTCTACACATTTTTGTATCATGATATGAGCCGATTTGTGCAAACAACCGATTTGCATTTATCGTTGTCCTGCCTATATTAAAAAAAAAAAAGTTGCTTCATGTTATCTGCTATATTTTAAAAAAGGGGAAACTTAAAGGTAGGTATTATCTTTATGCTGTCAATTACAAATAATTCCACCTATAAGTACCACCATTTCAAACGAAGCACTATATGCCCAATGCCATCAAGACAGCATGGAGAACATCATCATGAGAATAAGGTGGAGATGGATTGGACATGTATTGAGAAAGAACATAGATGACATCACACGAACAGCCCTCCACTGGACACCAGAAGGCAAAAGAAAGAGGGGACGTCCTAAAAACACTTGACGAAGAACTGTGGAAGGAGAGATTAAAGACCTGAACCACATGGGGTACCATCCAAAATTTAGCCCAGGATCGGAAGGAATGGAAGACTTTTGTTGCTGCCCTATGTGCCAGGAGGCATAATGGGCAGTAAGTTAGTTAGTAAGTATAAGTACCATATGAGAGACATTTAACGTTCCGTAATTTAGCAAGTATTCTTTATACCTGTCTGGTAATAAATCCAGAGACGAAGTTTAATTTAAACAAACTCGGGGAGCTGATTTCGGTGAAGTTGCACATGTACGTACGTATGTACTTAATTTATCACATAATGGGTGACTCAGGGTAGAAAAGGGTGATATGGGAGAGCCCCCTCTTGTGATTGATATTTACTCTGCTTGAACTTTGAACATAGATTTAACGATGACCACAGATAACGTCGTATATGGTTAACACAATGACTTCGATGCCAAGGCAGTGATTCAACCTTGTGATTTATGAGAATGTGTATGTATAAGGACCCACTCTACTACAACTTGTAGGCACAATAAACCAGATACTATAGTTAAATCAGTGTAAAATTACCATGCAGAGGATTCAAGTTGCGAAACTGGTTTAAGTGTGCAGTTATATTAAGGAAGTGACTGGGAATGTTAAACGTAATAGCCATCACGGTTGTTGACTTAAATGCCATATTTAGTATCTGTGGCAATTTATCTGGGCTTTAATATTGGCTTCTGTTTTGTCGAGAGTGCGTGTTACTTCTGAAAACACTCGAAGACAGTTCAGTTATCTGTTTAGCTTTTTGTATTGGATTTCCACCAGCATTCAACCGAGCAGCACTTCATTTTAGGTTATACACTCATATAGCCTATCACTTGTCTTTATTCTGAAATGTTGAGTTTTCAAATCACGAAAGCTGCAAACTTTTAATTATTGGTGATCGAATCATGGCGGAACAAGGAAAATATAAAAACCCCTTGGAGATCAAATCTGACCATGGAAGCAGTTCAGAGTCAGTGGATGAAAATACGACAGCACAAACTAAATCAGCCACTTTGCCTCGGACCCATCAGGATGAAGGCGTATACGCCTCAATGAGTCCGATTCCAGCCCAGAGAAACACGTGTGAGTTCCAAAAATCACCTATCCCTGGCTCACCGACAGATAATCATGAAGCTCGTTCATTCTTCCACGTAAAAGATGAAAGGGATTTGGAGAGAACTGAAGATTTCCCCGATTCTATATTTGGACCACCTGGTCCAAGTCTTCCTCCGAAGATAACTCCTCCATCACGACCGCCTCCTCTTCCCACAAGAAAAAAGGCTCTTCCGGAGACTACATCTACGGAAGTACCGACGTCGACAATACACCTCATTGGAAAGGACAGTGAAGAAAGCTCACGGCCACGAAGATTGTCTGATGCTCCCCCAAGCGAGGAAAAGAAATTAGCCAAACAACTTCTGTCAGGGATAGGTGAGAAGTATAAGTTTGTCGATGAAGCACTTTCAAAATACAAGGTGTTCAATAAAGAACTTTCGGGTGCTGCGGAAGGCCTTAAAGATAGGATCACCGAATCAGCGGAAGAGTCAATGAGGAACATTGAGTGGATTGAGAAGACGTTACTGAAAGATGTACGAATAAGAAGCGAAACTGAGGATCATGGAGCAGAGATCATACATAATGCTTTACAAACATTTTTACATCTCGAGAAGCAAGTCCAGGAACTGCAAACCAGCAATAGAGGTGATCAAGAGATAATTGGTAAATCATTAGATATATGTGAAAATCTAAGACGTTTGCTTAGGAGGGACATTGTCAATTGGGAAAACAAAGACGTTCTTCTAGTAGAGAATTACTGTGATTTATCCGTGGGTACGTTATTGAATAAAATGATAACGAGGTGTGTAGGGATAGTAGGTCTTAACGAGCAGAATGCCATCGTGGTCATAGATCAGCGCGAATCGTTAGGTATTTGTTTCGGACTTTGGTCCAAACTTATCAATAAATGTACAAAATGGGAAGTCATGTTCCAACCGAAGAACACTGCATCTCAAGTTGTACTTTCATCGACATTAGGAGAGGATAAGAGAGGTTCGCCAGTAATTGTCATCGGTATCGGGGATACGTTGTATTTTGTCCAAACGAAGAAGCTGTTCGACAAAGAAACGGGCCTCGCTGCACGGGAAACCGAAACGTCAGTCCGGCTCAGACTAGGTTTCAATATGTCCTCAGTCGCTTGTGTGGAACACCAACCTAATTTTGTCTGCATTGGGTGTAACAAACAAAACACCGTGACGATTTACGATTGCAAAGGTAACGATGATCAACTTCTTCAACAGGTTAATATCATCGGTGGTGATCTGTTTCATCTCTCCTTCGCTACTATGTTTAAAGGCAACTTACAATTTGGCGTGCTCTTAAAAACAGGAGCTCACAGAGAATCCCTATTGTCAGTAATAGATCAAGATGGCGTCATTCGTCAGTCCATGCCCAGGATTGTTGTCAAGAACCAAAAAGTGATTCCTTTTACGATGTCATTTAGTAGGTACGAAATGAATTTGGAGTTATTCGTTCTGTTTTTCAATCAGATAGCCTCTTGTCAGTTTTACATAGGTAAATTTGATTATGAAGACTTAACCCCATCAAGTGATTCGGTCAATCTCTTGTCGACAAATAATCGTATCCCCGTCAATATGACAACTCTACCAGGAACACAAACCACAGTCATGCTGTTCACAAACAGCGAAACACTTCTATTATGATAACTTGCATAGCAGTCAATAGAAATCCTTATATATATAACTAGACTTTTATAATTACCTTTCTAACATATCAAAGCAAAAAGCTCACACACACACACACACACATTTGAACTTCTACTGATATATAAAGAGCGGATATATGGCTGATGATATGTTAGCGTTTAACTTAATATATTGTGACGTAACAGCTAAACATGTTTTACCTCAATAGGTCATGAACTTCTTGTTAATAAATACAAACCTTATAATGGTCCATCAATATATACAATAAACCTAATTTTCATTTTCGAAATAAGGACGTAATTTTCTTTTAACATATAATAATTAAAGCGATTAATAATACTAGTTGATGAGTTAATTCATTTTCAACTACTTTATCGAACGAAAATGCCTACAATAATGAAGTAAACTGATGTGTTTATTGCTGTTAATTGGATTGCATCCTTATATCATTATATGAGTTGAATTATGTTCTTTCGTGTAACTATTACCATCATCGTTTACCCTCAGTTGCTTATGAATTATCTATCAATATATATATATATATATATATATATATATTATCTTAATTATATAGACGTATATCACTAATTGTATTGTATTTCCAAGTTCAGACACGAGGGTTAAACAAACTTCTTTGTTATTCATAAACTTATCTATTATCTAACATAAATGGAATACGCTCATATGTGTAGAACGAAAGTAACGAATTAGCCAGATGTTTCAATATTCCTGTTTCCTGTTTTTTTATTATTTCGTTCTGACGCATGGGAATAATTATGTCACAATATCCGAGAATTTTTGGCTAATATCGTCATCAAGTTGAAGGTTAAATTTACCAACAGTACTCTTAATTACAAGGGTGAATTAACGTCTACCTGTTTCAGTTATTATTAGTGATGTGAACGGAATGTTTCAAAAGTATACATATACGCTAAATTCTAAATTTCTTCCGACTGATATTCCTCCCCCCCTCTTAAGTCCATGAAACCTATATCGACTAGCTGTATGCGGATAAAATTAAATTTACGAACCAGGTGGTTTGGCTGTGGGTCTGGTGCATGAGGCTGCTACCTCAGAAATTGCAACGTTTTCATACGTCAAATGGTTCATTCTGTGATCATGTGGACTTGAAACTATATCTATAAATTGCTCTAAACCCAAGGTTGTGCAAGGTTTACCCACAAACCAAGACCTACTCCACCCCCTTGCCAACGCCACTGGTTTCTTTTGGTAAAGGAACTTCCTCTACATCCCACTGTGTCTTCAGAAATTCTGCTTTATATCATTACATCTTTTTCTTCTTTTCTCGAGTCGAAAGCATGTAACGTATTAAGTCACAGGCATGACTCTGAAGTAACCAAAATATAAGGCATTACGTTATAGTATGACTTTTATATATGGTGTGATGGCTGAATTCACAACATAAGGAACAAATGCATGTATCACATTTCAAGGACAAATAAACTCATGTTTACAAAAGGGAAAGCTAAACGGGTGTTTACAAACATGTGTACCATGATATGATAATGGCATCCCGGACCACCTAACTGACCGCAAATAACGACTCTCGGCAGTGGCGTAGGAAGGTACTTTTGAGTGGGGGCAAGGGCGGCGGAACTGGGGGGGCACAGGGGGCACGTGCCCCCCCACTTTTCCTCAGGTTAAAAATGTGCCCTTTTTCTACATAAAAATTGAGGTGTCTCAAGTTAGCAAGAGGCCAGGGAACCAGAATGAACACTCGGGAAGGGCCGTTTCCGGCCATCTGAGGGGTTTGTAAAACCAAAAATTTTCTTGTACGCTCCGCGCCAACCGATGGTGGCGCTCCGCTCAGATAGCCGTGCATACAACTTTGCAAATCCTGGCTATACGCCCCTGACTTTTAATGAATTTCTGTCGGTCAAACTCAAAGCTATTTCGAATGGACAAAATTTGTTAAGATATTAACAAGAAATAAACTCTAATTCGGAAGATTCCTACATTAGCAAATAGCATGATTTCACCTCATTTTGTCTCAAAGAAAACTTGTTCCTTGTTTCCCAATTTGCACATTGGATATTGCAGTGCTAGTATGCACATTTTTCTTGAGGGGTGGGGGGGGGGCGTTGATGGAGTGATGTGTATACGCAAATAAGATAATACAATAAGAGATATAAAGGGTACTAAATATAAGGCTGCATCAGTCCAATCGAATTTCTGCAAAGTGCCCTTTGATGTCGGTGCCCCCCCAGATTAAAAGTGCTTCCGCCGCCCTTGAGTGGGGGGCTGAAGACTGATGGCCGGCCTGGGGGAGGGGTCTATCCCCCTCCCCTTTGGAATTTTTTTGCATTTCCAGGTGGCCTCAGATGCAATTTGGTGCAATATAGCACACTTCAACACCCACTCCATTTTGTAAATAATTTTGCATTTTCACCTGGCCTAAGATGCAATTTGGTGCTCCAAATGAGATTTTTTTCTCATTTGGAAATGAAAAAGGGGTTTTCTGACTTGCGAAGCGGGGGGGGGGGGGGCGGAAGGATACTTCCGCCCTCATATTTTTCACTGGGGGGCTTGCGCCCCCCAGCCCCCCGGTTCCTACGCCCTTGATAGTCTCTCGGTATGATGAGATTTACATATTGAGAAGCAGTTGTGTACCTTGTATATGACATTGTACTTGAATGACTTCACTGGAATATTGTTTAAAGATCTCAGCAGTTTCATGCTATATTTATGCCTATAGCGTTCCTATATAAGGTACATTGGTTTATCAATACAAGGTAACACAAAGTAAACACATGTATGAACGTCATCCTGAAATAATTAATATTAATTATAAAAATTTGCACTTCTTTACGCAAAGGTAGAAACAAAAATCTCATAGAGGTCTTTGAACGAAACAAATTTTATATGGGTAATTTCGTAGACAATTTTTAGTCAATAGAAAAGGTACTACTGTTATATGAATTAAAATGTACTCGCTGAAATTTCGTCTCTGAATAAAAGATATGTTAATATTACAAACAAAACCTTTCAAATTTAAGTGAAATTTCTTTTGTATATTAATCAGCTTTATCAGTTGGATAATGCTTAACGATACTTCCAAAGCTTTATAATGTGCAAGTTGGCTAAATGCACTCTGCTATGCATTGACGCAAAGATATTACATCTCAGATCCCTCCGAAGAAACGCTGAAAATCCTCATTGGCGCCCATTTCACGACAAAGAGGATAACGGGGCCTGTGGCACCTCAATCTTGGGTTGTGCCATGGTGGCGCACCTGCCACCTCCTCTATCATAAATAAAGACATTGACTCATTGAACACTTGTTTTTATAGTTTGCAGGAAACAATAGACATGTCACTATACAACGTATATATATATATATATATATATATATATATATATATATATATGTGTGTGTGTGTGTGTGTGTGTGTGTGGGTGTGTGTGTATGTATATAATACTTTAAGTGCTTTGGTAGATGAGCCACTACAGGTTCTCAACAACCCATCGATTTGCGTCAAGTGTAGTAATGATGAGGGCTCAGGGTCTTAAAGATGCCAACTTTTATGCAACATGTGATCGTAGTCTGGGCCGAGTCACTTGGTTAAACGATATACCAATCAAGCGCAGAAACATAAAAGGACAATTTCCTCAAGAAAAAACTTGTTCGTACTGTCGAAGCTTAAGGGCTTGTCAAAAGGGATTATTTCACGAATGTACGGGTATTAGATTTATGATGAATTATATGATGTATCTACACACGGTCATACACATTATAAGCATTACAGTGAGGGACAGACGTCGACGAGGTGATTTGACCATTTGAGAATAATTCTCAGTCTGTCTTTTCTGTGTTACTGATAATTAATTGTAATAAAATGGCAGTATCTCGCTCTATTATTTCTGTTTTACTTGTGCTCTTCCAGGTAAGTTTGCTAATCTTGTAAGTTCATAAAAAACTAGAATATTAGGATGATCTATCATGATGGGCGGATTGTGTTGAAATATGTTTCATTTTCAAATGTACTCACAAATTTAGCAAAAAAAAAAAAAGATGTAAATTTGTTGCAACTATGGGTATTCCATTTGATTTACAGTTCTAGTTTTTAGTGGTATAACAAATAGAAGACACAACTCTGGCACATGATTAGCTACTTTGAACTTAAAGGATTGGTTCAGGTGTTTGACATGTCTATTTGGTATGAAAGAGCACAAAAAGACAAAAAGAACAGTGAAGAAACTACCATAATAGCATGCTCTGTTAAGGAAATATGACACTTTGGAGATATCAAAATTTCTTTGAAACGACCAAGGGCGTAGGAACCGGGGGGCTGGGGGGCGCCAGCCCCCCCAGTGAAAAATATGGGGGGCGGAAGTATCGTTCCGCCCCCCCCCCCCCCGCTTCGCAAGTCAGAAAACCCCTTTTTCATTTCCAAATGAGAAAAAAAATCTCATTTGAAGCACCAAATTGCATCTAAGGCCAGGTGAAAATGCAAAATTATTTACAAAATGGAGTGTGCGTTGAAGTGTGCTATATTGCACCAAATTGCATCTGAGGCCACCTGGAAATGCAAAAAAATTCCCCCTCCCCTTAGACCCCTCCCCCAGGCCGGCCATCAGTCTTCAGCCCCCCCCCCCCACTCAAAAGTACCTTCCTACGCCACTGGAAACGACTGATGTAGAAAGACTTACTGTGAGGGTGTGATGTCACATCCTCACTTCCTTAACATCTGTGAATATATTTCTTTAAAAATTATTTACATTTTTTAACACATTTGAAAATAATATAATCAAATATTCTTCAGATGTTTAATCTCAAATACTTCCTTTGACAAATATGAGATCTCCTGACATATCTTTTGGTTGAAAGTCATGAAATCTCACAAAATATTTAGAGAAAAAACAAAGACTTTTCAGGAATGTGAGGATATGACATCACAGCTAGTCAGATTTCAGCAGTTTCTACACATCTGATAAAACTTTACACTTGAATTCTCTTTAACCGAAAAAGATATTTGAACAGGTTTTTTTCACCATTGTGTTTCTTTTATTGTCCTCTTTCATATAACATAAACATGTATGAACTGAACCAATCCTTTAAAGCAATATAACCAAACAACTCTGACAATCATGATATATTTTGCATGTCAACAGGTCCAACAGACACAAATCTGGCACATGAATAGCAGCAATATAACCACCTGTGACCATGTACAAGTGGAAGTGTTATAACAGTGTTATAACATATTATATATGTTATTAGTACCCATGTATATAACATGATCCGCTTATCGAGAGAGAATTGCACAAGTTTGTTTATCTAATTTCAAGACAACCATGATATATTTTTCAAATGTCAACACGCTTGAAAGTCGCAACATTAGCTACAGCTGGGTGATTTGGTTTGAATATAATTACTGATTATCATTAATATTACCTGCAAAGAATGACCCGTAGTAATTATCATCCTTTATGGCCGAGAAGGCATCAGACTTGTGGATTAACCTTCTAACCAATCGAAGAATGTGGCCTTTATTTTAAGAAGACACATATTTGTTATAGTCAGTCAATAGTCATTCAATGATGCACGTGCGCCAAAGGAGCCCCCCATGACCCCCCCTACCCCCTCCCCTACACTTCCATCGTTAGTCGGGATTTTTGAAGATTCAAAAGTATTTCATTAGCATACCTTTGTATGGGCGGGGTGGGCGGGGGGGGGGAGATCTCAGAACCCCTAGATGGGAGTAGCATTCTACGACCCCACAAGCACATCTATTATTCATAACATTTTTTGATCCGCAATACAGCCTGTCTATGCAGGTTCATTCCCCACCCATGTTAGTCGGGAAAATCAGTTTCCCCCTCCCCAAGCTCCTCCAACCTTTGAAGTCCTGTGGTTGAAATTACTGAATTTTCACAGCAGTTCCGATTCTTTTTTCCAATGTTTCTCTTAATACTCATAGTAATTGAGTAAAGAATGATCCATCTTCATTTTAAAAAGTAAAAGCCGTATCTACATTCTGCTAACTGTGCGACGTATTAGGAGGGGGGGTGGGTGGGTGGGAATTGACTAACTTGTTTATACTTAATTATGTATTGTCTCATCTCTCTCCAGGTTGTTGAGGCAAACGCGGAAACATGTGAATGCACTAACTGTGCATGTTCGAGTATCTTACAGCTAACTGTTTTGGGTATAAATCTATGGATGCTTATAGGATTCATAATCCTTATCATATTCATCATAGCATTTACCCTGTTTTACTTTCTGCTGGAAAGAAACAAACGGGAACTTGTCGTTAGCAGAAGAAACGTACTTCTGAATGTGGGAAAACCATCAAAATTTGAAGACATCCGTATCCAATTTCGTGAAATGAAATTCCGTCTTTTTAAGAAAATTGCACTCTTTTCTTCAAACTACCCATTTTTCGTGATAACACTTGGCGTGATCATTGTTGCATTCCTTTCTCATTGGCTGAAAGAGATGACGATTCTCACGGATCCTGTTGATTTATGGACCCCAACAAATAGCGAGGCTTTGAAGCAAAAGCAATATTTTGAGTCAAACTTTGGACCTGTTCCAAGAGAGACAAAGGTCATTATAAGCTACCATAGAGAACCGTCATCGCATCCGGAAAATGGGGATTTATCGAGCTACGTGTTATCCAAGAACGTCCTCAAAAAGGTAAGAATCTACTAATAGATAAGATGGGTATGCTAGGTTCACATTGCAATACACGCTAAGGGTGTCACTACACAGCCATTTGGCATCAAGTTCATTTTCTCGATTGAAAAAAAAATAAAATGCTATATAACGGGATTCCAATCATTAAAGTATCGCCAAAACAAAGAGCTCAACCAACTTGAGGTATACACCCCTCATTTGATGTGAATCATAAATAACCATGCTTGTGTCAGGGAGTGCTAGTCATAACCCATCTTAATTCTTTACAAGGCAGAGAGCGAGAGAAAGAGATTTCAGAAGAAACTCGACCATTTTAGTAAGTTGTAGCCAAAAGAAAGTACTTCATCTTTTCAAACTGCGTATAATATGCTAGTCACCAGATGTGAAAGTCTAACTTTTTTTGCTTGTTGCTATTGACTGTTTTAAGGTTTTGACGTTACAAAACAAGATAAGTGGCATTAAGATCTGGGATGATGCTAACAGCGATTACGTCACGTTGGGTGATGTGTGTGATACACCTTTGGGACCGGAAAATAAAGATTGTGATGTCAGAAGTGTACTCAATTATTGGCAAAATCAACAAGAACGACTGGACAAGGAAACTACAGACGAAACTGGCAAGAGGGTCGACTACAGGGACCATTTACAAGCTTGCCTCAGGTTAGAGCAGAGGTTGTATTTGTCGCATCATTCCACAAGACAATATCAAGCTGTTAGCATTCTTTTGATTGAATTAGCTAAAATTCATTCTCTTCTTATCTCAACATCATGAATTGTAAAATTTACGAACCTTAGTAAAAAATTACCATAATAAGTATAAGCCTACTTCTCAGTTAGAGTAACATTAAGTTCACGACAAATTTACCACTTTTTCGTAAAATTGATGCAGTCGTTTGTAAGCATTTCCAGAACTACGCATGTTTGAATATTAATTAAAAACGTCGCACCATGAATTTCAGCAACACGTTAATGGCAGATACCAATTGCTAAATTGAATAGCGCCTGATCCGAGGGGAACGTCCAACGTATGTTTCCATCGTGGTCTCGGATTACCATGATCTCCTGAGTGTTCAAGCTTACTTTTGCGCTCTTAGAGTTCCGGGTCTGATCCCCTCCCACTAACCCATTTGGGGTAAAGATCGTTTGGTCAGATCCTGAGCAAAAGGACTTTCGCACTGGGACGTTGATCCTCAAGTAAAGGATCCGATCCGGATGTGATCCTCTGCTCGTTCTCCAGGGTGAACAATAGCTTGATCTTTATTAATCCCCGATCAAACCAAAGAGGCTCATATAGCTGTCTTGTATATAACGTGTTTGATTATTTTTATTTCGACAGCAACCCATCATTGTGGAACGACAACACGTCTCTTCAGTTGCCTTGCGTCGGTCCACTCGGCCAGGTTGTGAAACCAGAAAGCGTGATAGGTGGTTATAAAGGTAATATAGAACAAAGAGCGTCAACGCTGCTGCACGGATATTAGGCTTTTTAATTAAACATGAATTTGTTTTAATTTATTGACAATTTCATTTGTACACAACAGTAATTAATATACATAATGTTAATTGTGCTTTTCTATTCATTTCCAATATGTAAATGATATAGATATATTTTGTGTTAATTTGTAGTAATTAAATGATGAAATGAACCGTTTACAGCTTGGAAAATAAATACAAAAGCACATTTGATATATTTTACATATCATTGGAACCACATACACGCAACTAGAACGTTACCACAGAAAAGTGGCCCCAACGGAAATTACGGGAAAAGTGCAAAACACTTCAAGCTTGTTGTTGTTATTACCTTAAGGCTTTAAGTCTTTATCCACTCGACATATTGCACTGGTGTAACTGTTGTAAGAAAAGTCAAATTAATTTCCACCGAGATTTGAACTCGGAGTCTCGAGTGCTAATCGCTACAACTTGGGACAATTTTTGGTGAAAATACACGCCACATCGTCCCTCTGTTGAATTAATTAATTACACAAAGAAATTGTTTCACAAATAGAATAGGTCTCACCGAGATCTGGACTCGCATTTAGTCTCGAGTGCTAATCGTGACACCATGGGACCACGCACTCAACATAACCTCTCTGTTTTTGGCTGTAATCTACATGTATGTTTTGTGGGTTTCAGTGGCACTGTATATAGTGTTCATATAGGGTATACCAATGTATTTTTTATTAATAATATGCATAATAACATGATACTCAGTGACTAGGGCCAAAGTCATCTATGCAACGTGTGTATCATTCTTTGCACCAAGACCTCAATTTTGTTTGATCTCTCAAGACAAGTTATAATGTGGCAAGTTGCATTGCCTCAAGAAGTACGGTATTGTATGATACTACATGTGATGCAGTATTTCTCGGGTTAGGGTTAACCATATGGGTTAACCCTAACCATAGGGTTTTCCCGGTCCACAAGATACACCATTCATTGGGCTGTATCATGCATGATGACATTGCTCGACATATTAAACTGTGTGCAAAACGGTTCTCTTGAGAAATACTGTCACCTGAGGATTGGCTGATTCTTTGATCAAAATGGATGCATATTCATGTATACATATTCATCGTTGTTTTAGTCGCAGGAAAAGGTATATCAATCTGATCTCGATTTGATTTCGATTTTAAGGCTCGCATATTGAAGAAGCAACAGCTATATTCATCACGATACCTCTAAATGAATATATATCGGATAACGATCCCAGGCTGAGAAAAGCAATGATGTGGGAAAAGGCGTTTCTGAAATTTATGACAAATTATTCCATAGGTGATGAGTTAAACATTTCTTACTCTGCAAAGGTAAGCTCTTCCACATTTATCTCAATGTTGTAAACAGGCACTTCAATCTCACTTATTCGTCAGTTGAAGTAGAATAAAGAATGGGCACATAAATTTCCTTCATGAGAGAAAAGGAGGGACTGAAGCCCCTCCCCCATCCCCCAGAAACCGCCTCTGGTCCCACCGAGATTTGAACTAGGATCGCGAGATTGAAAGTCTCGAGTGATAACCATTTCACCATGGGACCATAAATGGTGGACGCTGCCTTTTACTATTTATGGAAAATAAATAGGAATAGGAAAACAAAATTAGGTCCCCACAGATATTTGAACTCAAATCTCGAGTTCTCAACGTTACACCATGATGTTATGATGTAACTAAACCATCGTCTTTCATTTCAATTATATTTAAAACAATATTAAAATAAACCCAGGAGATTAGTTTCCACCGAAATTTGAAAACAGATCGTAAAAAGTCTCGATTGCTAACCATTACACCATGGGTCCTTCGACGTTATCACAAGATCGTTCGTTAGTGATAAATGCCTAAAAAAGGTAAAAGCATTTAAGAAAAGCAGAATTCACCGGACTTTTGAACTCGGATCTTGACCTCCATTATCTTCTTTCATCTGCATCTGCAGAATTCCAGTGCTAACCATTACATAGGTCATTTGAAAGTGTTAATAGTTTCGTTAATAGGAAATCATTGTGAACTATATATTATATATTATATGAGCTTAACTCATAAATTGCTGACTCGAATTAATTGAAAGCTGTAAATAACTTGGAACGCAGTAACGTTTGGAAATAGTTATAAAGGCTTTTAAGATATATTTATGAGGGACGGACGTACTATAGGATGTCAAATATTTTGAAATAGTTGGCTTCTTTTTGTTATTTCTGTATTGCTACAGCGTTCATTACAAGATGAAGTTTCTCTTGTAAACAAGAAATCAACAACTCTGACTATTCTAGTGGCTTACACTGCTACGTTGTTGTACATGGTATTGGCTCTTGGCGAGGACCATTCGTCGAAACTAATCACAGTGAGTTTGGCTTCCACTCAACTTGTTTTTCTTTTTGGTATGTAATGACGTCTGACAAGTGCCCCCGCCCCAAGCCCCCCCCCCCCCCCGCTGGCTACGCCGTTGAGTGCAACATATAAGTATGTAAAACCTGGTCACCGCATTAGTAAACTACTCCGTATCGTTTATGTTGTTATGATTAACCTAAATTTAACTACTTTAATGATATGAGCGTTGTCAAACAATATTTTAATTTAGCTCTTTCTGTTTGACATAACATTGAAGGATAGTTATTAACTTAATCCAAATTGCTAGCTGAATTTTTTAAAGTTCGATTTAAATTCATGAATACTTTTTAATAAACATGAAACAGTTATCTTCTTATTTCAAATAGTTAGTTCGTCAATGCTCTTTAAAAAGAAGTATTTCCATTATCCTGCTGTTCTACGTATTTTCATAATCCTGCTGTTCTACGTACTTTCATTATCCTACCGTTCTACGCATTTTAGATCCTGCTATTGTACGTATTTTAATTATCCATGCTGTTCTACGTATTTTCATTATCTTGCCGTTCTACGTATTTTCATTATCCTGCTGATATACGTATTTTCATTATCCTACTGTTCTACGTATTTTAATTATCCATGCTGTTCTACGTATTTTCATTTCCCTGCTGTTCTACGTATTTTTATTATCCTGCTGATATACGTATTTTCATTATCCTACCGTTCTACGTATTTTCATTATCCTGCTGTTCTACGTATTTTCAGTATCCTGCTGATCTACGTATTTTTATTATCCTGCCGTTTTACGTATTTTCATTATCCTACCGTTCTACGTATTTTCATTATCCTACTGTTCTACGTATTTTCATTATCCTACTGTTCTACTTTTTTTCATTTCCCTGCTGTTCTACGTATTTTCATTATCCTACCGTTTTACGTATTTTCATTATCCTACCGTTCTACGTATTTTCATTATCCTACTGTTCTACGTATTTTCAGTATCCTGCTGTTCTACGTATTTTCATTATCCTACTGTTCTACGTATTTTCATTATCCTACCGTTCTACGTATTTTCATTATCCTACTGTTCTACGTATTTTCATTATCCTACCGTTCTACGTATTTTCATTATCCTACTGTTCTACGTATTTTCATTATCCTACCGTTCTACGTATTTTCATTATCCTACCGTTCTACGTATTTTCATTATCCTACCGTTCTACGTATTTTCATTATCCTGCTGTTCTTCGTATTTTTACTATCCTGCTGTTCTACGTATTTTCATTATCCTGCTGTTCTTCGTATTTTTACTATCCTGCTGTTCTACGTATTTTCAGTATCCTGCTGATCTACGTATTTTTATTATCCTGCCGTTTTACGTATTTTCATGTTCCTGCTGTTCTACGTATTTTCATTATCCTACCGTTCTACGTATTTTCATTATCCCGCTGTTTTACGTATTTTCATTATTCTGCTGTTCAACGTATTTTCATTATCCCTTTGTTCTACGTATATAAGTTACCCACCAGTATCGTGATTTCATTGACCGGGATTCTTCTAATATTGGCTTCCGTGATAAGTGCATTTGGACTTGCCGTGTCCTGTGATTACGTCATCTCACCAATAGCGATTCAGATTGTTCCATTCCTTGCGTTATCTGTTGGCGGTAGCAACATTTTTATCATCATGCAAAGATATCAGGTGACTATTTTGTAGTGAAATAAATGGAAAGGGATAATTTACTTATGACATGAAAAACAGGAAGTTCAATACATAATAAACTTGCATTCTGCGGAATGATTTATATTATACAATTTCCTGTTTTCATTTGAGGCTTATATTTTTCCCACACCTGAACTTGAAGTAAAACAAGCTTATGTGATGTTAAACATGCACATTGGATAACTTCGCACCCCACTCCACCCACCCCACTCCACCCACTCCACCCATTCCATCCCATTGATTCCCACCCTTCCCCACTACAACCCTCCTAACAAGCACACAGGTGCTTGGCCTTGATTGCTCTATGATTGCGCTCGAACCTGTTCAATGGAAGAAAAAGCAGATGAGTCAGAATTTAATTCATTTTTTATTATTTCTCTCGCTCTCTTCTCTCTAGAAATTCTTTCCAATCAGGACCTCGGATTTTGACCATAAGGATCATTTGTCAAATGCACTAGGACTTACAGCGCCAGCTTTAACTGCGGCTACCTTTAGCGAAGCTTTGGCATTTTATTTGGGTAAGATATCTTTCGTAAGTGTGTGTGTGTGTGTGTTGGTTGGTTGGTTGGTTGGTTCGTATGTTTGTTTAGACGTTTGTCGATAAATATCGTATGTATGTGCTGCATGATTCCTGGTAGATACGGTACTATTGACTTTGAACGAGTTTCATTTCATAGGATTGTGATGTTAATGTCTTTGAAGAGATCAACAACTCAGGTCGCAACGAGATTTGAACTTAGATCCAGAGAATAAGTTTATCAAGTGCTTACCAGTATGACGCCAGTTGTTCCTTATATTCGTCATATGTATATCTTATTTGTTGCCTCAATATGAACATTTTGTAAAATAAGGTATGTACGAAACTTCCAAATATCTTCTTTTGTCATGTTTTATGTATTATTTATTGTATTTACCGATAATATAAAAATTATGACCGAACATTCCATTCCACCACTCAACAAAGTGAAGGAGAGATAACAGACAAGACAACAGGGCATAAGGACACACAAAAAAACAATGTTCAAAGTTCAATAATAATAAACATCAATGGTACTTTTAATATGCTGTAATGAAAATCTCGTGAGCGTCGATTTCATTGGATGGTCTCTTCTTGTATTTACAATACTAACATCCAACCTAACATTCATTATGCGCTAACTGTGTGGGGCTTTACAAGTCAAATGACTTCAAAAATGGTTTCAGAATAGGGCTGCAAGGATTGTTACTGGCAATAATGATTTTATTTATTTTAGAGGTATTCATCTAGTAAAGGAACTTCAATGGATGAATGTGAAACAAAATAGTGATTATTTTATGACTATTTTAATGTTTAAAATCCATTCATGGTATGGCTCCAGATTATATTTCTAATGATGTTACTATGTCGGTTGATATTCAGGATAGACTCACACGTTCTTTTAATGCAAATGATGTTCACGTGCATACCCTAAGCTAGGTTAGGATGTTTTGTAATCGCATTCGCATTTATGAATCCAACAGTTTGGAACAGTCTTCCTGAATATATCAAGGCATACAATACTCTTGATACTTTTAAATGTCATCTTAAGGGTTTACATGAGATCTTAATGTTTATATTTTTTCCTTTATTCATTCTTTGATGTTATTTAATTTTTTTTGTGTTATTGCTGTTTTTATTTTATATCTGTTCCTCTCTTTTTTCTTACGTGTTTCTTGTTTCACAGGGCCACTGTTTATAACAGCTACGCTGAATGTGGTACCCTGTATAAATATATTAAAATATATAAATAAATAATTAATTGAACTTTATATTCTCAAATATATACAGCTTCTATCATCACCGAAACACCTGCCATTAAGACGTTTGCAATATGTGCGGCGATCAGTGTGATGCTGAATTTCCTTTTCCAAATCACTGTTCTGATATCAGTTATTGAACTGTCGTATCGCTACCATGATGTAAGTAAAACAAGATGAAAGAAATAACATTCACAATAACATTCACATAAAAACGACGGTCATAATGAACCTACATGGCAGAATTCCAAGGAGAAAACAACTTCATCATAGGATACTAAACTGATACTTCACCAATGACGTCGAACACAAGGTCGGGCCCAGGAGAAGAATTTGTCACATCGGCGTCCTTCTTGAAGTATTCACCTTTCCTTTAGTCAACTTTATTATGAAACCAAGAAAACAACATTTTCTTTCCATATTTCCAGGGCCCTTAATTGACCTTGGGCACTGGGGCTATAACCATCTTAACCTGCTCTTTTCGTCTTTAGTCCTGTAAATAAACCCAACTTAACATAACATGCCTCTTATTTTGTTCGAAAATTACTGATAAAAACCGAAAGACGATGTTTACGTTTCTTAACATTCGCTGTGATAATGCACTCTTTAAAAGTGTTATTTCACTTTTTGAAAGCATACGATGGCAAGCCACGAAAGTCTCCATGCACTCATTTGAGTCGGCTCCGTGTGTAGCGTCCGTGTGATCTGCGGGTTGGTCATTGAGCATTTGCTCGACGTCCAATGAATGTGTCAATGCACTCCTTTGAATTGGCTCCGTGTGTAGCGTCCGTGTGATCTGCGGGTTGGTCATTAAGCATTTGCTCGACGTCCAATGAATGTGTCAATGCACTCCTCTGAGTTGGCTCCGTGTGTAGTATCGGTGTGGTCTGCGGGTTGGTCATTCAGCATTTGCTCGACGTCCATTTGTCTGACATCATAACTTTTATGTGGGTATGCGTTCCTCATATAACGATAGGTTGTCTTTAACTTAATCAATAACGGACATGTAGAGACGTGATCCGGTGAGATAAACCAAATGAACTTAGTCGACGATTAGATTCGATTATTCATTCTTTCAAAAAGGGTTCTAAAAGCCGAATAAGTGTACCACTGATATTTTAATACAAATCCATGGTTCTGGAAAAAATGATAGAAATTTAACATCATATGATACTCAGTTACTCAGAGTCATCGGCTCCCACATGCTTCTTAAAAGTGCATATACCATTATATACCACCGTTATTTGCGGAAGTGCGGTCTATACATTGTCGATTGTATGGCAGATATGTATCATACAATGAGGCAAACTGTAAACGAGGAATGCAAGGCACAAAACTAACTTTGATATATTATAGCCGTTAAAAAGCAATGGCTATCAATCTAGGTGAAATTTCCATAACACATTTAGTTTATTGAAAAGTGACACTTTAAACAGCTGATGTTTAGCAGTAAAAGTGACTGAACTATGTAGTCTAATACACAGACTTTTAAGTCAGTTCCTCCGATGCATAACTCGATAGAAAGGCACATGACTATAATGGCCTCAAACGACATGTTTACAAGACTATAGTGCATTTTTTTCAAGGGAAAATTGTGTTGAAGTGCCATCCATTGTTGTCCTGTTGTTAAAATGAAGTTCAAAGAACATGTCTTGGTAGAGTTATTAAAATTAATAACAATGGATTAACATTAACATTTAGGCCTACACTGAGGAGATGACGTCATCATCAGTTAAGCCGTCAAGGAGTAGCTTATATAAAAGTGAATGATCTTGAAAACCAGAATAGAAACACTACTAACATATATTTTGTTTATTTTCTCTTGGACTATAACACCTAAAAAGTCATCTGTTAAATTTATTTGTGTTTATCTCTTCAAGCAACTCTGCAAGTTGCTTCACTGTCTTGCGAAAAAACTTGATGATGCGATGACTGACGAAGAGCCAGCAGAAAAGGAATCTGGGAAATTGTATCAAGTAATGTTCAAATACTATGTACCAATCATTACTAGTCCAGCAACAAGATATCTAGTGGTAAGAATTTTTTCGATTGAATTGAACCTGATCTATACTATTAGATGTGGAATTTATAATTGCTATTCTTACGAAGTGAATAGATCACAACTATTGTTGTAAATGTAATTCCGAATCCTAAGCAATCTGATATGTGACCAAGTGCAGATCCAGGGTAGGCGTTGTAAGGGGTGTACACCCCACAAAAAATTAAAAGTAGTTATTATTAAAATCTTGCGGGAATACCTAATTAATGACATGATTTATAGCCTAAATATACCCGCAAAATATACCATTTCGAGGGTACAATTTAATTTGTTTTGAAGCCAACCAATGCATATAACTGGGGTACAGACCTTAAGGTCACATCCTCTCCCTTTTCATCCTGGATTCCTCTTGTGATCCCCATTGCTTTCTTTGGAGGACAAAAGGTGAGATTTTCATCTCTCCTTCTGGATCAGTTTTGTGGCGTTATTAAACTCTGATTTCCTACGAAAACCAAATAATATTCTGCACGATGAGCTACATAGGTATAGACAAAGGCAACTCAAAACTCACAAACACAAATCCATTGCAGTAATAAGACTGTGTGATGATGTCATTTAAGACTGGAACTGTATTTTCTACCTTTTCTTAAATTTGTCACGCAGGTTTTGGGATGTGCTATTTTCACGTATATCAGCCTGACTTTAATAACCCAGTTAGAAGTGGGTCTTGACGGCCGAAACACTGTACCAGAGGTAAAGTAATCATTCATTATTTTTTTTTTTCATTTTAGTTATAGGATTCGAGCCCTACCTCGTTTGAATTAGGTTGTGGCTAATACTGTGACAATACTGTGCATTAAAGATTGATAGCACAAAATCTTTTTAGTGAAAAGAGCCAATAATAAAAACATATGAATACTGCAGTGTAGCCTATAAGAATTTAACCTGTAAACTGAAGATTTGTTACAGCATCGCATGTTAAACGGTACATTTCACATAATCGAGGTACCAGTTGATCTGTTTTCTGCGTTTGTGCATCACGTAGTGAAGACGATTAAAGGATTTTGTGGGAATCACTTGTATCGTATGTATGATACATGGAAATGTAGCCACAATGAGACTTAAAGGCATTGAAGACTCACCCCAAACCGCGTGCCGTGCTCTGAAAAGGATACCTTTCCGTTGCTTGCAAGTGAAGTTTTCTTCTTGTCGCTTCAAAATGCAGACATTAATGAAACGTGATACCTTGTTATCTTTTATCTAGACATGAGATGTCCATCGCTGCTATATACACTGTGTTGTGGGTATTGACCGTAGCTGTATGTATTGACTGTACACTAGTGTCTAATCACCGACGGTAGCAAGCTGTATGTGTATTTTCTGGGATCGATGGTGGTGTCTAACACTTCTGTTACACCTCATTCGAAACTAGGTCAGATCACCGGCATGAGACGTTTCTTTGTGCGCGAGTCTTCACACCCTTTAAAGAGCATTCGACAAGGATACATTTAAAATAACATAACAATTTTTGGTATGACAATAAGAAACGACACTATCAAGTAAACTGTAAAAAATGTTACCATTGACCAACCAAGGTGTCGTTTCCTTTTCTTTTTTGGGTCAATAAGTCCGTAGATCAAACCCCTTTTGTCTACTAAGGAGCAACTTGAAATAGTGACATTATCTTCCTTAAACATTGTGGGAAAACATAAGCCTTCTACGTGGATTACACGTTACATACCATTCTATACTGCTATGCCCTGGTATATTCTGATCAAAGGAGTACTTTACTAACAGACTGTTGACTTAAAATTAATACATAAAACCTTTATATTTTTTAATCACATAAAAGACTTCCTACTTGCATCAATATTTGGATGACGTCGATGAGTACTCTAAACTAGGTACTCCAGTCTACTTCGTCGTAAAGTCGGGATACAACTATTCCACAGTAGAAGGACAAGATAAAATCTGTAGTGAGCACGAGTGCCAACTCAATTCACTGACGGCGCAAATTAAGAATGCTACATTCAATTCAGACAGGTAAACATTGTTTTCTTTTTTTTATAAGATCAGTGGCGGACTGGCCACACGGGTATTTGGGCAATGCCCGGTGGACCGGTGGGCTGGGTAGCCTAGTAAATATTACAGCCCATTTTCACAGTATATAGAGAATACAGACGGGCTGTGTAGGAATATATTTTTAACTGTGGGAAGCAGCTCATGAAATCACCATGTTAGTTAGTCTGTTAGTTCGTAACAAAAGAACGCGCTAATGGCAACTCGTCCGTGCTAATGGATTTTGTTTAGGTTGTTTTCAAGCATTGTGTCACAAAATGCTTGAAAAACTAAATAAAATCCAGTCTAAAACTTATATTTTTGGCTATTTTTTTTACGGTTTTAACTTTACTCAGTTTAATCAAGTGTTACTTCTGGAAAATTATTTTTGGGTCTTTTTAAAGGATTATTGTAACCTACAAAATTAAGAAATATAGCACCATTTTGCATCTAGGCATTCCTTAACTTCAATAAATCTAAATGAGGAGACTCCTCCCCCAGGACGGCGATCACTATGTAAGTATAATATATCAATGAATAATGGCCCGGTCTAGGTGGAAAATGCCCAGGCCGGATTTAAGACCCAGTCCGCCCCTGTATAAGATGGTCAACTAATGACCTGAGAAAGACGGGGTATAGGGGTGTAGGACTACAGCCCGTGACCCGGGGTCAATTAGGCAAAAATGGGATAAAGAGTAGTATATACACTCATTTTCAACAAAAAAATCTTCATGGACGCATGGCTATACCATGAATTTGAAAGACTTAAAAAAGGGGGGTTCGGTGACATGCTATTGTCCTAGGGACCCCCGATTTCAAATATCCGTTTGATTCAAAAGAGAAATTATATATAATTGTCCAGATTGTTTAACAAGGATCAAATAGACAATGGACTTGGAATTAAAGTAATACCGAACAGAGGAATGTTATAAAGACGGAAGAGAAATAATGCAGAGCGAATCGAAGTTTCCACCATTTTCCATTGTGTTTATGTCATTAGTTACTATGTGATTAAATATAAATATAACAATTTATTTCCGGGTAGCGAACCATTTGTTTCATAAAACAACAATTATTAATTTTCACATTTTCGAGCAATAATCGGTATGTTTAGTCAAACTACTGATACTTTTTGACGACATATAAGAACTTGCTGCTTTCGCTTTGTAAGTAATACATGCCATATTCTGATTCAAAACTGACTGAGACTATTACTATGTTTTAAATGTCTTTTCAGCACCAAAATCGCTCAAAGTGCTACGTCATGGTTAGATGACTACCTCACTTGGACTGATGCGAAAGGTGATCCGATGTTCTGTCGTATTTATGACACCAGTAGTAACTCATTTTGTTCGGTAGCGGGTAAATGTAACCTGGTCTCGAAAGATTAAGCTTAGCCTGATTGTTAAACGCTGGCGTAGATCTGTATAATTTCTATCCTTATCCTTAATTCTTTACAAAGTATCGTTGTTTTTTATTTTATTTTTAAAGTTTTAACAAATTAAAGTATATTAGCATGACCAAGCTTACCTCTCCTACATTCTCCTCATACCTGTCTCTTTATTTCTCACATGTATACCTACCCCACATTTATTCAAATAAAATAATACATCTACAAAAAAAAATAGACTAAGGTATCTTCATTTAAAGTATAACATAAGTATCAAAAGATAAATTTAAGCAACTTCCCCTACCCATATAAACAAAAATAATACAAAGTATGCTATAAATTGATTTTTTTGTGTGTGTGTGCACCTCTCTCCATAAGGAACGAATAAAACCTGTGTCAGCAGCAAGAACAAATTGTTTCCCACAGGCCAAGACATGTCCAACTTCCTAAAGCAGTTTTTAGCTGAACCACCGACAGCTGAATGTCCTACAGGGTATGTTTGTACGTGACTATTTAGATTGAATCTAGATCACAAAAGCGTAGAGTGAAATGTCGCTCTCTGATGAGACCGAAATCAATATCAATTCATGATGTCCATATGCGTATGAGGCGGGGGGGGGGGCTGGGGTGGGGGGGGGGGGGCTGCAGCCCCCAATCAAAAATGTTTGTGAAAATTCGGGCAATATGCTGAGAATTTTTTGGGCACCTATACTGAAAGAAAAATAATTTCCAATGATTTTCTTCAATGGTTAAACTTATTATTATTATTATCATGATTAATGTAACGACTTCCCCAATAATTATAACCAATATGGCAGGGTAATAACACGGCAAATGATTGTATGTAATTGGCATGCGATGTCATAACCGATGCATGCCTATATGATATGCAAATTAACATGTTGAACGCGGAGCGCGCGAACAATTTTGGTTATATTATTCGGGCAAGTCGTTACAGCCCCCCCCCCCCCCCACAAATCAAATTGGGCTCATACGCCTATGATGATGTCAACTAATGTGAGGCTGCCTATTTATTATTCATCTGAGAGTTCAATTTTCAAGTTGATGTAAACTCTTTGAATGGACTATTAAGTGAAGAAGAGTTGCTAAAGTGTTCTAACAAGCTCACATAAATTTCAAACATCTATCAAGAAAACATGTAGAAACAAAAGAAAGGAATGAAACTGTCGTTTAAATACTTACAAATACTGAACTCTTCTTCATTACAGCGGTAAATTACTGGCCGATTCAGTACAAATTAATCGAGCAGGTTCCATTGGAGGTTAGTAAATATCAATAATGAACATTTTATTTTAGCTGAGATAGAACTTTCCATTTTATCAAACATGAAGAATATGGAGTTCATCAGAACACATGCATCAATCTGAATTTTCTTTGAACATTTTGTGTACTAATTTGAAACTTTAAAGTTACAAACCAAATTTGCGGACATTACGAAACGTTTATATGGACAGCTTATTAGTTTCATCATATTGTAAGACATAGATTGAACTTCAAGATGAAAAGATAACTGTTAAGCTTTTTTAGAATGTAAACTTGTACAAATTGTAGATTGGTCAATAAGGGAAAAACATGATTAAAACACTTTTAGATTTTTTTCAGAACATGTAACATGGTAGCAAGCTAACATATATCTAACATCATTTTCCCCTATAAAGCGACCTACTTTGCCACGTACCAAACAACCTTGGTAACTTCCAAAGACTATCTCATGGCGTATGACAAAGCTAATCAGCTAGCAGGAAATATTGAAGAAGTCTTGAATGAAAATATCCAATCGGCCTTAAAAACATACGAGGTTTTCGCATACAGGTAAACTAAAAAAAAAACAGATGATATTGTCAACATTTAGGTTAAATCTTGAACTTGACCAAGAAAATATCATTCTTCCTTTTTCTTTTCTTAACAAAGAGAAATATAAGCATGTGAACCATCTACAACTTACAGAAAGGTCTTGTAGAGAATGGTTATCGTCCAGTCATTAGTATCGCTATCCTTCACTCCCCATTCTTCACCCCACCACCGTCTAATGCAGGGTTTCCCTAACCTTATCCCCCCACGAACCCCCTATGGATGCCAGAGTTGTCCACGAACCCCCAACTTTTCGAGACACGATCTGAGTCATTATTATACTATAATACACATAACAGTGCTTCGTAAAAGTTTAAGTTCATAGTCTAATATTGTAGAGTTTGTCGATAGGTACGACTTTTGTACATTACTAATTATATGATATATCAGATTTTTGTTCAACAAAAAGTACTCTAGTTTTGACTTTCAGAAACGTCTCATGAACCCCGTGGGATGGACCCTGGGAACCCCTGATCTAATGTTTGTGCATATCATCGCTACTCCGTGTTACCTGTATATATTCCCTATATCTATAACTTCATATCACAAGGTTAACTTTCTTAGGTGATGCGTCTTGAAAAAAAGTAAAAAATTGTAAGTCAAAAAATGTGTACCTTAACAGAAGCAAACATATTCCTCTCTTTCGGTTTCTTTTTTCCCCTCAGTAACTTCCATGTGTTCTATGCACAGTTCCAAAACGTGGTCATCGTTACTATGAAGAGCCTAGCCGTGACTCTTATCGTGATGTTCCTTGTAAAGGGTATTCTGCTTGGACTGAGTTTGTTGGTGGCTCCTCTTATCACAGCGGCTTTGGCTCTCTTCACTATCAATCTGCTTGGTTTACTGTCTCTTCTCGGCATCGCCTTTTCAGACGTAGTCCTAGTGAATGTGATTATTGTAAGTAACCATATCACGTCACGTCTCTTGATAGACTTTTTCAATAAAGAGTATAATCTCTATTCCCAAACAGTCTCGAGAAAAAAAATTATAAACCAATTAAGGTTTGATCAAGGTTTTCTTTTCCTTTTGTTGCCAAATTATGATTATCACTGATACATTCTATCATCTTAAATTGTTGCTCATTTTTCGTGACATGCAGCCCGCTTTAACTTCCAGAAAAGGATAATATACCAAATTGGCAATTGATATCATTGTCGTTGCCATTGATTCAGAAAGATTCATGGACAGGCAAATCAAAGAAAACCGAAGAATATTTCTGGGTACTTATACCATCAAGTTTCCGTGTCGCAAATATGTAGTGTACAGTGTCTATGGCTGGTAACAGTACACTATGAAAGCCAATTCGGACACTGAAGAAAAGGAAATGAATATATAAGAACATTTCTGGTGAAAAACTTTGTACGCACGCGCATAGTCACAAGTATGACGAACTATACTGGACTTTCCATTCGAGTGAGCTAGTCACCTTGTAAGTGCGTTAACAACTTTACGTTACATCAACTTGGCCCGAAATAATGACGACTAGAGGCATGCACATATTACAACAAAGTACAAAGCTATAGTTAAAGTAATCCGACAAGGCATCCACTATTCCGTTTATCATTTTAATCCACCACAAACATGTTAATCCACCAGACACTCGTTTGCGAACCAAAATAGGAATTCAGTAAAATCTCATCAGGAAGTTCCCCTGTGTCATCATGATGAATATAGAAAGTTTCAAACTCTTCTACATCTTGTCACTTCCGGTGATGATGATGCACATGAAGAAGAGTGAGATTCATATTTATGCAAATGAGCTCTTGATTTGTATTTTCTTTTCCATCAAAAAGAGTGTTGGTGTCGCTGGTGAAATATTTACTCACATAGCAGACTCTTATTCATCCTATGCGGGTAACGAAGAAACGACAAAATCAAAGCAAATTAGAGATACAGTCTCCAACACGGGCAGTTCGGTAAGTATGGACCGGAGATTTGAAGGGGTTTATTGGCAGAAATGATCGTTCCTTACATAAGGGAACTTGGGTTCAACTCCAGGGGGTAGGTGCCGGGGGGGGGTGGGGGCACGTTCCCCCACATTTTTCCAAAATAGCAAATGTGCCGTACTTGCATATAAAATATGACCTTTTGATGAAGAACTGTCTTTTGTTTGGATATCTTAAGCCTTTGTTATTGTTAACATTTTATTTTAATTATTCACGTGCACCATAATAGTATTGATAGCATACTAACCCATCATATATATTTAAGTGGTATGACTGGTGTGTATCGGTTTATAGCATAACGAGTAGTGGTTGTGGAATGAGAAAGTGCCCTTCTGATGTTGCGCCCCGCCCCCACTTTTTGGAAGCTTCCTACCCCCCCCCCCTCCCTGTTCAACTCCACGGAAAACGGGACGGCAAAAGAACATGTTTCTCACCTTCGTCAGTCGTCCAGTCGGGTATTTTGTTTTATCATTCAAGGAAGCCAGCTACCGCGTTGAACAAAACGACTGCATTTTCTTTAATCTCGTACTATATACTAGTTTAAGTGTGCACCTTTTTAGTGGATTTTAATTTTCGACTCATCATTCAAACATTGGCTGTTTTTGTCTGTCAAAATTTATTTGTTTGCATTTCATATTTACAGCTTCTGGCAGGCAGTCTCATCCCTAAGTTACTGACATTTTGCAGTCTAGCTTTACTGAAGAGTCAGTTAGTGCAGACGTACTTTTTCCAGATCTACCTTGGTCTACTCGGACTCGCTGTGGTCTACAGTCTTCTGTTTGTGCCTGTACTGTTGAGTTTCGTCGGTATGTATGTAAAATTAGCACAGTCACTCTGTCTCCTCCTTAGTAGTTCGTTTACTCTCTTGCTTACGACGAATTGACATATGTGTCTATTCATGCTTTCAATTAAGGAGTGCTAGCTCAGTGGTTAACGCCGGTGCCTTCCAATCATAATGTCCCCAGTTTGAGTCACTCCAAGATTAATGTATGTCGTCCAGTTACAGAGTTGTTGACAATTGACAATTCATAATCACGGACGTTAAATATGAATGTAAGAGACTGACTTCGGTCAGCTTGCGGCTTTGATAAGCCAATGAGGCTTCTTCGCGAGTTCCTGCTTGCAGCAGGATCTAAAATACAAACATACAATACATACATTATTAACATGTCGAAAATCGTCTCTTGCAACCTTTATCTCTCTTAAATTAATTCTAACACCTCCCTTCTCCCATCCAGCTCTCGCTAAATCTCTGTCCCTCTGTCTCTTTCTTCATCTGTTTCAACAACTTCTACCCAACCCCATCCTCTCATATTCCCAGAACTGATAATTAGTAAGGTAAAGGTCCTCGTGCACGGAACATCCGCCGTAGCATAAATTTAATTTGTAAATAACATCAAACACACACACACATTGTGATCGATGGTCTCTTTACTTTTGTATCATCACTAGGCCCTCTTCTCCAACCAACGCCAACTGAGATTCGTCTGCTGGCCCTCACAAACTACTCTGGTACAACTGGTGCATCTGATACGTCTGAGATAACTCCTCTACAGCCTTCTGCTGGACAATCGGCCCCATCTGCGCCATCAGCATCCAATCAATAGACGTGGAAACCAATCTGAACTGATTGCTTACATTTGGGAATTATTTCCAGCGTTTTCTGCAGAGGGCGCTATCATATCGGTCCTAACTGAGCAGTAGCTCTGGGTCTAAATGCGCATTACCTATATATAGGCCTACCTATATATAGATTATGGCCTATCCAAAGATTTTGTACAGTTTGTACCCGGCATATCTCAGTCTATGTGCTAATTGTAAAAAAATAAAATGTTTTAAAAGATCTCGTCTTAATAATTTCGAAATCAAAATGTTTATACCACTAGTGATAAACTAGGAATCGCAGGTATAAGCCTAGTATATTTTAAATTTTACTAGATAGATTGTTTTGTAAATAGTTGATTCCGCCGAAAGGCGCTTCAGCGAGCCAGGGGCGCAAGCCCCTGATCGGTAAAAATAAGATAGGAAATTAGAGTTATTTTTAAATTTGTGGTCCGGGTCGAAGAGACATGTGGCTGGACGGTGATAGGAAGGTAGCATGTTAGGGTTGGAGGAGGCAATGAGTGGTGGTGATGGTTAGTTGAAACCCAGTTAAGCGGAAGTGATAGAAGCTTCCAGATTCGTTGACGACCAGACGTGTGTGTAGTTGCCAGCCGAACATTTCCGTGTTAAAATGTTCTTCTGATGAAAACGATGTTAGCTCGCCATATAGCTGTTAGGAAATGTACAGGTAATTTTCCCGGAAGTTTTCCATTATAGATTTCTCAAAGGAATTCTCAGTTGGTGAATTCCGAGACTGTAGCTTGTCAAGCTTTCGCGGAATTAGACAGCGCCCTCTGTTAGTTTAGGTCGTGGCTGAAGGTCCCCAATCATGTAGATTTGATATTGACTCTAAGGAATACCATTCCGAATCATGCAGATTGCTTTTTTGTTGTTGTTGTTGTTGTTTTTGTTTTGGGTTTGTTTTGGATTTGTTTTTTCTTTTATTATGGTGTCAATGGTTTTTATTTTACATTTAATAAAGGAATACTAGAACTCAGGATTTACAAATACTAGATTAATAGATTTATATTAGTGACTTAAGTTACTGATATTTTTTCGTAGTGTAGTAAATAAATGAAATTTCAGCAGAATTTCAAAATCAATTTAGACTTGATGAGTTTAGTTTATTCATGTGCTTAATGTGTATTTTGACGTCTGCACAAGAAGAGATAATAAAGTCGTAGATTATTAACTTTACACTCAAAGTTTTGTTATCACTCTTGTCAAGATGGATTGGGGTTATGTATTTTGGATATATCAATGCCAGGTCAGTTAAAACCAAATCCCTGGAGCTGCGTGATTTCTTATATACCATGACTTCTTCTCCATCACATTCCGGCATACTGCCACCAATCCAAACCAACCCATAACGAGGATTTAACTTCACAGATCTATAGTGATTCATGTTATTCTTGAAACATTATTGAAATGCAAATATTACAGTGCGTTGCAAATTTTCCAAGGATTAATGTTGTTGAATGTCACTCACATGGGTATTCTTTTTCTCATAAGAAGTTCAAGAACATATTGTGGTGGATTTGTTAGACTTTACAAGAAGATGAATTAGCTTTTAAATAATTACACCTCCCCACCACCCCCCCCCCACCCACCCCGAGGTGCATAGTGCTCAATTTATCTTTAAAGGAACCTTCCAATGATAGCAAATATCGTTAAGCATGAAAGCAGAACGGTTGTATGACACTCGAAATATGATGAAAGTCATCCATTACTTTAGAAGCATATTCGGCACTAAATGTCACTGTTGGTCAGGGGTCTTAGTACTTCAATTTGATAAGCTTGTTACTATAGGCTTGTGAATCAGACTGACACTGCGAGTGTGAGTTGTTCATGACAGGGGTGTAAGAGCCGGGACTTACGGAACCTCTTTAAAAATTTGCTGAAAATAAATAGAAAAAGATACAATGTAAAGCATATGTAGAGTACATCCTTTTGTGTTTATACATGCAGATTTGGTCTTGAAGATTACTATTAGAGGAAAAGAAATATATGAAAATGATGCAGCTTCTGGCAGCTTCTAAACTCCCTATATGGCCAGTAAGGTTCTGCCCTTGTGCCGTCCCTTGCATACATGTAGCCTATTAGGGCTCCGCCCCTTGACTTCCCACGCATATAGATAGCCCCCTATATGGCCAGTAAGGCTCTGCCCCTTTGTCGTCCCACGCATACAGATATGCCCCTGTATGGCCAGAAGGGCATTGCCCACTTGCCATTCCATTCATACAGATAGCCCCCTGTATGTCCAACAGGGCTCTTCCCCTTGCCGTCCCATGCATTCAGTTAGCCCCCTGTATATATGGTCAGTATAGGTTTCTGCCCCTTGACGTCCCGTGCATACAGATAGCCTCCTATTTGGCCAGTAGGGCGCCGCCAGATTTCCCCATGTATAGGCCTGTATGGCCAGTAGGGCTCTGCCCCTTGCCGTCCCGTGCATACAGATAGCCCCCTGTAAGGCCAGCTGGGCTAAGCCCTTTAACGTCCCGCGCACGGCAGATACCCCCTGTTTGGCCAGTAGGGCTCCTCCCCTAGACGTCCCACACATACAGATAGCCCATTGTATGGCCATTAGGGCTCCGCCCCCTTAACTTCCCACGCATATGGATAGCCCATCGTGTGGCCAGATAGGGCTCCTCCCCTTGCCGTCACATACATACAGATAGCCCCCTGTATGGCAAGCTGGGCAACGCCCCTTAACGTCTCGCGCACGCAGATAGCCCCCTGTATGACCAGTAGGCCCTCCGCCCGTTGACCTCCCACGCACGCAGATACCCCCTTGTATGGCCAACAAGGCTCTGCCCCTTGCTATCCCACTCATACATCGGTAATTTACTCTTAAGCGTATGCATGGTCTCTTGTTTTGAGAAAGGCACTCAACAGCCTATGTATATATAATTACGCAAAACAAAACAGAATCAGAACTATATAACTATATGTAACCGACTGGATTTTTCAGTTGAAGTTATCTACATCAGAACATCCACTTGTCATCATTACCATGTTCCTGCCTACAATATATACGAATATCTACAATACATTATCAACACACTTTTTCCACTGTACTGCACGATTCTAAGCCGTCACAGCTACACTTAAATGACAATATTTTTTTATTTTATATACAATCATCACGTGTCGGCCATCGTCGCCATACCTATTTATTGTAATAATATTAGCTCATGCATACTCAGTGAGTTTCAGTTTTACCCACGCATATCACTTCTCGGCCTTTTGGCTAAGATCATGTGTAGTATGTGTTCCGCTTTCGATGGGAATGGTGATGCACACCCGACGATGATCACACAGTCACAGTCCCGATGCAAGGGGACAGGGGTTGAGAGTGGATCAGTCGTTCGGTAGTTTGGTTTTCGTGCCCAGGTTCTTTCCTGGGTGACTTTTCACCCAGTTGGGACAATTTTTTTTCTATACTGTAGTGTAATGTCCCGCTTAAGGGCACTCGTATAATCAGTACGAGCGGTATGAATATCATGTTTCTATTAAATCAAGGTTAAGAACTGTTTGTACTGACAATACCAGTGCTTTGAGAGCATGATATTGGATTACAGTTTAGAGAGGTATTAGCATTTTATGAAATTGTCCCAACTGGCCGGACTTTTCTTGAAAAGTATGCATATTCAGTGAGTTTCAGTAATACACACGCACATCACTCACATCTTCGAGTGGCATCGAGTATGCCTAGAATCACTTTGTACCAGGTTCATACTTGAAATTCAATATACAGGGCAGGGTAATAACAAATAAACCTAATATATAGAAAACAAACAAGCCTGCTGAGAAAAAGTATCCAGGTTGCCGCATGAATTATGCATCCTTTCATTTGTTTGTAAAATCAGTTGCGTGACTTGTCTATAGAATGCAAGGCATTCGTAGTCCCTTATGAGGAAGAATGTTATAAAGTGACAGCTATCACTTCTTCTATAGTACATTGTTGCTATATCAACAACGTGAAGGCTACAATTGAATAAATACAATTAAGAAAGAAATACAAATATGATGTCAATGAAGTTACTTCATGATATATGATTATTGAATAACTTTGAATGGTAAGGCAATTATATTTATGTGAAACTGTTAAATGAGACTCTTATTGATTATTCAGATATGTGTAAAAAGTTGCCCAAAGCAAGAGAAATGATGGGTCACGTGACCAAACGACTACACTAACGCTGAAACACCATATAGAACGATCTTCGCACCACCTTAATTAACACTGGGGTATGCTAGTAGAAGAACAAATTTACAAAATAATTAAATTTGAAGTTGAACGTTTACCGTGAGTCATGTTCAAGGCCAAGGCCTTCTCACAGGACTTTACAACTTAATCCCTGGTCATTGGTAACTTGTCACACCCACACACTCAAGGTGTGCACAACTCAATCAATCTCTCCATGGGCATCACAGTGCAGCACCACATAGGTGGACTTCCCATAGGGTGAAGCCACAAACAAGTTACCGCGCCAATCCTCATTTATACACATAGGTGAAGGGAGGCAATCGTGCCTTTTCCAAGGACATAACGCAATGATCTGGCCAGGACTCGAACCTGCAATCCTTATTTCACAAGTCCACTGCCTTAACCACTTGACCACAACGCCCCACTAACGAGTTAACGAAAACCAACCAAGTAAAAATGTGTTTATTTGAACAGGTGTTTCTATATGTTCAAAGTGTAACTTTGTGAAATTGCTAAAATCCGAAAAACATATCTCATAGAGAAAATGGGATTGTGAGTATCTATCAGCACTGAAAACAATACCATAAGGCCTCCTCCGGGCGAGGTATCGTTTTGTACGTGTCTATAATAGATATTACATGTATGGGGACTTTATAATGGGGAATATCTTTAACTTATTAAAATTAAAATAGATTAGAAATATTTTGCCTTCCATTTAGCCATGACTTATGCTACGATAATAAACAGATTTATATTTTCGATTGCACGGCGTTCCACAAAATATTCTCACAATCCTCATTACCATACTAGTGGGAAATGAACATAACTTTTCACACAATGTGATGAAGATTGCATTTCATAGTGTAGATCTCATCGCCAAGCAAAAAAAAAAAAAAAATAGGTATCGATGAAGGAAGCAAAAGCGAAAGACTTCCCCTTTTTAAGACCTCCAAATAATCACGTAACTATACCTCATTCAAGGCTATAGCTATTATCAACTAATATTAACATTGGTACAGTTCCAAAGCAAATAAGTCAACTTGTATTGTATCGGTCTATTTATACGTCAATTTCTCCGACACTCCAAAAAATCACAGAAGAAGCAAACACTTTTCAAGGTTTAGAATGTATAACAATAATATACTTACTGTCGAAAGCGTCAAGCATTTTACGAAATGACGTTAGTTACAGAATATTGCTACTATCCAATTCACTATATTGCGTGGAGTATAGTTTGATAAACTGAAGCCTGCTTATATATATGGGGCCCACCACATCGTATCATCATACATTTGAGTCACGACAAGGCGGCTGTCTAACACACTTTACATTACCAACTGAGTTATCTAGCCCTTGGTTGGTGCCAATCCCTTTTATAACCATTTCTTTTCTGGGGCGCCAGTCAGATGCATATCGTGTAACCAGGGGTAACGCCCTACTTTCAGTCGATACAACCCGTAAAGGGCCAGGGAAGGGGTTTCATAAGAATATATATTTATATAAGTACTGAACTGAATAATGGAAAATGACAGGAGAAGTTTAGACAAAGGAAACGAGGAGAGAAATGTCTTTGCTCGTTTTTCCATTGTCTACTATTACCCAGTCAGATATCCATTATTCAATATACATGTTATTATTAACAGAGTATAGGATACTGTGACGGTCTTGTACCATTCCACTCACTTCATGACCTTTACGAAATTGATAATTGAACATTGAGTATTGCTATTATATAGACTATTGTCTATGGCGTATTGAGTATGTTGTGCTTTATGTGTTGCGTATTGAGTGTTACGTACTTGAGCGTATTGAGCATTGAACACTACATGTCGCGTATACTGTATAGAGCACAGGCTATTACGTATTGAACGTATTATGTAGGCATATTATGTATTGCGTAATTGAGGGTAATCGAGTATTGAACACTAAATATCGATTACTGTCTAGAGTATAGGCTATTACGTATTGAACATACTATTTAGGCATATTATGTATTGCGTACTGAGTATCGGGTATTGAACACTACATATCGAGTATAGTGTATATTGCATACGCTATTACGTATTGAACGTATTATGTAGGCCTATTATGTGTTGCGTACTTGAGGGTATTGAGTATTGAACAATAAATATCGATTACTGTATAGAGCACATATAGGCTATTACGTATCGAATGTATTATTATGTATTGCGTACTGAGAATCGAGTATTGAACATCAATATTTGGGTAAAATGTAGTTGTAGAACTGTGTATTGAACATTAAGTAAATAAACATTTAATTTTCAGGTTAATGATTTAACGTTCATTAAAGTTTGACAAGATATCACAATCTCAGTGTCCTGTTCTATTCCTTTCTATTATTTCTCCTTAAACATAAAGCAGAACTCATTGCTTGGTGGCTTAGTTGAGGAGCCTTGACATTTTCAAAAGAACATGTTCTTTTTAAAAGTTACACGTTAACGAAGACAGGCATAATCATTACAGTGTATATAGATATAGAACTAGTTGTGTTCTGTGATATAGTAATTAAACTTATTCAGGTGTTTCATGGTGTCTGAAATAATCAACAAACAAACAAGGCAAAGGCATGGGAAACGTCAAGGATATGTTCTCCATTGGTATTTCCATAATGAAGAATATAAAACTGATAATATTTATAAACCCAGCGGCAATAAGATCTTTTGGTTTGCTTCAATTCTCAGCTATAGCCATTCTGCTCATGTCATTGCGATACAACGCACCGTTATTGATCAAACAAGTTGGTTCTTTCGAATTCACAGCAGAAACAGGGACCTAACACCTTTTGCTGTTATTCCTCTCAACTCTTCTGATCAACTCGATCTACTTGAATGATTCACTAAAAGAAGCAATGAGAAAATTGTCTGCAAGGCGACTGGTTTTTGTTTTCTTAACTTTTTTTGGTCATAAAAACAGAATCCCTTTTGGTAAGGAATGTTGTACTATCTGTTTAGGTCTGAACTTGTTACCAAAGGAAGGTCGTTAACTGATACCAAGGCGAGTTAATGAGATGATACACTATTATTAGACAAACTTATGCGCATCTTAATGGTGTAGTCGTTTTACGTTATAGTATCTGGAAGACTGGCTGGATTTCTTTCTAGTAAGAGATTAAACATCGACAAGTAAAGCCATGTTACTTCAAGCTGCAATTACAGCTTTCTCTTTATTGAGTTTACCTCTCATGGCAAACGGTAAGTGTACTACAACTTTTATCGTTAATTTTAAATATCGCTGTAAATTGACTTTCTTGAAAATACTTGTGAAAAACAGTTGATATCTAACGTCTTGCCACAGCAGTGCATCAGGCCCAAAATAAAATTTCACATTCTCGTATTCCAGAGAAAGCCAGGAGAGTGACTTAATTTATTCAATAACTATATGAGCTATATAATTGTTCGATGTGGACATTTTGAATGGTTTAAAGTTACTCAAACTCGACCCAAACGTGTAGCTTTTAATCTTAACGAGGACAATCTTCGTCTTGAAATTGCTTTTTATAAAAACGAAACCCTATCCAAGAAATAAGGAAAATATCAGTTGAGATGTTACTTACATGTCTAGTAATTAGTTTTTATCATGTGTGTATATACCCATCAACCGCATGCAATGCAGTATGCAAAACCGCCCCTTACCGACTTTCCACACCGAATCGTATAGTCTCGGATAAGAAAAATACCAATATATAAATCTTTGATCTTACTCTGTATATGGAAATACAGAACGGGAACTTGTCTTGACTATATGTAGATCAAAGGGGTTAGTTCATTGAAGTTTACTTATGTGTATGTGCGTGCGCGTGTCTGTGCGCGCGTTTGTGTGCGTGCGCGCGCCCGTTTCACCTAATTTTGCATCATTTTTTTCCCCCACTGCAGCTGTTGCGTGCTTCCAAAATAATTGTGAAAATGGAAGTACATGTCAAGACAATCTACAATGGTACTTGTGCATATGTCCTGATGGATTCAAAGGAAGACACTGTAATGAGACTGTAACAGGTACATTTCATCCTTAAACTCAATACTTGCTACCAACCAAGAATTGAAAGTAACAAAAAATGTTAATATGATTATTATAATTCAATTTTCACATAGCTTTTGAAAGATATGTTTTCGACTGCTGAAATAGGGTGAATATCTCATGAGCAAAGCATTCTCACTTACTGTTGAGTGCATTTTGATTTTCAAATTCGTTACTGTGTTTTATTCTTTTTTTCGTCACATTATTTCTCTGAAGAACTAGCTACTGTACCTTATTGGATGATTATCTTACAGATTGATTGGATTCTTGTGTGATTAATCAATAATCAGAAACATTAAATTAGATAGGCTAAATTAACAGAATATAGACAAGGATTACTACGTTCAATTATCTGGAACTAATATCTGAAACATTTGATCTTGAACAGGTTTACCCACTCTGTAACAGCTCCAATCTTACGGTGCAGTATCTCTCACTCCCTACGAGTAACCGTTCTTACATCTATGATGCACATTTTCCAAATTCAAATGTTTCACGAATAGGTTTATTTTATTTATAATCATCTGTCTGTTATATTCTCAGGTCCAAGGGAGACACAGCCACCTACCATCACAAATTGTCCTACCAACATCGTAGACACTATTACTTCGATGTTCACAATGGTAGAATGGACAGAGCCATCAGTAACTGATGAAAATAATGTTCATAAAATCCTCCAAACACATTTTTCAGACAATAGTTTCTTCTCCATCGGAGTGACTAAAGTCGACTACATTTTTGCTGATGACTTCGCCAACATTGCGAACTGTTCATTCACAATTACTCTATCATCGAGTTCAGGTTAGTAAAACAAAACTCATATTTATTCACTTTTTAATTTCAAAACATATTTTGGCCAATAAATTGTTGGTTTGAATAATTTCGGAAGAATGAAAGTTTTTCTTAGTGTCTAAGATGATACTTGACTAAGGGGAATGAGTTTATAACTGGTTCAAAACAAATTTACCTCTTTGACAGGTGAGCGTTATTTTACCCTTAAAAATCGATGCACTTTTCGTGAGAATCAAAAATTATAACATTTGTATTTACATTTTCAAAAATGTGCATTTATTTGGAATTCAGAAAAACATTTTTTTATATTCAGCGTAAAAGCATCCATTTAAATTAAAGTGTGTGAACTTTTATATGCTTAATATTCTCTTGACGTAACGACCTTCTTCCCTTCAGAATATTCCGTTTCTTAAGACGAAACCATGCTAACTCTATAGACTCCTCGCTCTGTCTATAGTATCGATGTCTAGTATCAATTCCTTCTTTATTTCCCCCGGGGGGGGGGGGGCTCGGGGGGGGGGGGCTCGGGGGGTAATGTATCTTGTCAACTTTGGACACAAGTAACAGGTAATGAAGAAATTACTGAAGTAAAAAAGCTTAATTCGTGGTATGATAAATATAGTTCATTTGTACATTATATGGTTTCTTATAACATGGCAGTTTCCCAAAAATGTAAAGAAACAATTTGTAGCTCTTTTATATTTGGATTAGAAATAATTGTGATAGAGCCAGGAAAATCTCCGACAAAACTGTTTATACACATGTTTGGCTTATTTGTTGCAACTCCAATCACTCTAATGATTGAGTGATATGGCAGGGAGAAATGAAAGATGGTAAGGGATGAAATCAAATGAATGAAGATTAATAAATAATAACAACTGGTAGGGGGAAGCGACTCGTTGTTCTTAACGACTTTAAAATAGTACAGACTGAACCATAACGGATATAGGTATTGTGTCAAACTTACAGCAAAATGATGTGCCAGTGTAAAAGTTTAAATATCAAAAAACATTGTCCATATGGCACGAGAAAAAAAAACTGTTGTTAGATGTTTACCACATTTGTGATAGTAACCTTATATACACTGGTTCACTTTAGGAATAATTCTATATAAGAGACACGTAATAAGTTCATGATATTTTTTGTTTAATTTGTTAGTAGCTGATTCCAACCCCCCGAACGTTATATTTTGTCCCGACAACATCAATCAAGTCGCACCGATCGGTTCTTCGAGTGTGGAAGTGTTTTGGAATGAACCAATCGTAACAGACGAGACGGGTCCGGTCACAGTCGAGAGACAGAATGTACTGTCAGGCCATTCTTTCGTTGTGAACACTCATACCACAGTCATGTACGAGTTTTCGGACATTGATGGCAATTTAGCCACATGTTCGTTTACTGTCATCGTCACTGAAGCTGGTACGCTCTATGTTCTATGGTTATATATATATATATATATATATATATATATATATATATATATATATATATATATATATATATATATATATATATATATATATATATATATATAGCGGGAGGCCCGTGGTTCGAATCCCGGTGGAGGCTGAAAGTTTTTTCACTGTTCTTGATTTTCCAACTCATTACGATTTTCATTTATATATATATATATATATATATATATATATATATATTGCAATGTTTAAACTAAGTTACTGAAAAGCATTTCACGGTCTATATTCCACGAGACTACACAGTCATTAATAGCCAGCATTGATTAACCAAGATGTGGTTTACTAATTTCGCTTTCTGTGGCAAATTAAAACCAGGCAGCATTTACTTATTATACTTTGAAGGACAAAACTGAGTCGTTAATTTGCAACTCTTGCGATGAAGATATAATTTACGAAAAAAAGGAGATCATTCACCCTTCATCTGTCAAGTTTTAATAGCGCCATCGGTTTTTGCGTTGCCATCTCAAACAAGTTTATAGACGGTGACTCAGAGAAGTTTAAATCATTCAGGGAAAAAGAGATAATTAAATTATTTCATATATTTCTAAGTTCCATAATATTAAAAATAAAGATCTTTGTGGTCAAGGGCAGATTACTGCAGCGTTCACTTCATTCTTATGTTGTAGTTTTTACAGAAGAATCTGATACTATTCCACCGACGATATTGAATTGCACTTCTGACGTCATTCTTGATGCTGATCCGGTAACCGGTGAAGCAGTAGCCATCTGGGACATCCCTTTTGCTGTTGATAACAATGGACCTGTTTTCCTAATAAGCGAACCTCCATTTACCTCTGGCAGTATATCGATCCCTGCTGGATCTAACATCTCGGTAGAATACCAGTTCTCAGATCTAGACCGTAATATGGCTGTTTGTCAATTTAATATCATCGTTCGAAATCAAGGTAAATTTATTCCTTCAAACATTTTCTTTGACATGGAGTGTCATTTCAGTGGAGTGGAGTGTAACATGGAGTGTTAGCTCAGTGGTTAACGCCGGTGCCTTCCAATCATAAGGTCCCCGCTTCGAGTCACTCCAAGATTATTGTATGTCGTCCAGTTACAGAGTTGTTGACAATTGACAATTTATCATCATGGACGTTAAATATGAATGTAAGAGACTGATTTCGGTCAGCTGGCGGCTTTGATAAGCCAATGAGGCTTCTTCGCGAGTTCCTGCTTGCAGGAGGATCTAAAATAAACATACAAATACATACATAACATACAGGAAAGTAAGGATAGACACACAAAAACAGAACGACTCATTTTTTATTATTATTAATTCATGATTAATTTTACAGACTCTCTGTGAATAGCCAGCATTGCTTAACCAAGATGTGGTTTACTAATTTCGCTTTCTGTGGCAAATTAAAACCAGGCAGCATTTACTTATTATACTTTGAAGGACAAAACTGAGTCGTTAACTTGCAAAAAAACTTAAAAAACTTACGAAAAAAAGGAGATCATTCACCCTTCATCTGTTAAGTTTTAATAGCGCCATCGGTTTTTGAGTTGTCATCTTTATCAAGTTTATAGACGGTGACTCATTCAGGGGAAAAGAGATAATTAATTTATTTCATATATTTCTAAGTTCCATAATAGAAAAAATAAATAAAGATCTTTGTGGTCAAGGGCAGATTACTACAGCGTTCACTTCATTCTTCTGTTTTTTTTTAAAACTATTTACAGAAGAATCTGATACTATTCCACCGACGATATTGAATTGCACTTCTGACGTCATTCTTGATGCTGATCCGGTAACCGGTGAAGCAGTAGCCATCTGGGACATCCCTTTTGCTGTTGATAACAATGGACCTGTTTTCCTAATAAGTGAACCTCCATTTACCTCTGGCAGTTTATCGATCCCTGCTGGATCTAACATCTCGGTAGAATACCAGTTCTCAGATCTAGACCGTAATATGGCTGTTTGTCAATTTAATGTCATCGTTCGAAATCAAGGTAAATTTATTTCTTCAAACATTTGCTTTTTTAACTCGGAGTGTCATTTCAGAGGAGTGGAGTGTAACATGGAGTGTTAGCTCAGTGGTTAACGCCGGTGCCTTCCAATCATAAGGTCCCCGCTTCGAGTCACTCCAAGATTATTGTATGTCGTCCAGTTACAGAGTTGTTGACAATTGACAATTCATAATCATGGACGTTAAATATGAATGTAAGAGTCTCTGATTTCGGTCAGCTTGCGGCTTCGATAAGCCAATGATGGCTTCTTCGCGAGTTCCTGCTTGCAGGAGGATCTAAAATACATACAAATACATTCATAACATACAGGAAAGTAAGGATAGACAATACAAAAACAGAACGACTCATTTTGTATTATTATTATTATATTATTTAATGCTTAATTTAACAGACTCTCTAAGAAGAGAAAGTGCACAAAAAGTGCATATAAAACAATGTAAGATTAGGCGAAATGCAACCTACATTAAGAATGTAAAGTGGACACAAATCGAAGTATCATCTTCAGCTGACGTGACAGTGAAGAACAGATCCCCAATATAGCTTAGGGAAAGTAATGTTCTGTTTGTGAGATATCCTGATTTAAATGTCGTGTATTAGGAACTGTCATTATGTAAATCTTTGTTGTCATAGTGCTGCAAATAGGATGTCAAACATTTCACTTACTCTTTGGTTTTGATAATCATACTTTCAAAGAAACACAATGTCATCATTATGTCATATGAAGAGGTGTAGTATTTTAGATTTAGCTTTTGAAAGAACCATATCTATTGCAGAAAAGGAGAATGATTGTAATAAATGAAGAAAAACCAAAAAACACTCAAAATGTAGCTGGATGGTGTCATATAGTAAGGCTTGATCAAGTCTTTAATCTTGTGTGTTAAGAAAAAGATCAATCAGTTCCGTAATATCTCCCCAAAAGGAATGAAACTTTCCTCAGATGTATAAGGAAGTTATTCATGCAAGCTGATATCCATCACATCATACCAGTAATGATGGTGTGGGTCTGTGACCTTCCAAGAGGATGTAACAGATATTTCCTCCTTTCCTTCCTTATAGATTTCTTTGAAGAGTAAACATCGATATTTCTAATTGCTTGTATTTCAGGATATAGACCTCCAGATATCCAGGGGTGTCCATCCAATTTGGAAATCATAATAAACAATAGACTTTCGATATATATATATATATATATATATATATATATATATATATATATATATATATATATATATATATATATATATATATATATATATATATATATATATATATATATGTATATATATATATATATATATATATATATATATATATATATATATATATATATATATATATATATATCGTATTATATACATAAGTATATATACACACATATATATCCAAGGTATATATATATGTATATATATATATCTTTTACTTACATATTCTGTTATATATATATATGTATGTATATATATATATATATATATATATATACATATATATATATTTCCACGTAAAATTGTACATCATTGGAATCGTACGTGCCTTGTGATGTGAACATGTTCAGTTGTTTCCTGCTACGATTTAAGGTTATACCATTGTCTTGTTTCAGAAGATTGTTGGCTGACCTTATACTTCCTTCTTTCCCTTGATGTTTCCTAGTTGCTAATGGTTGCAGATATATATATATATATATATATATATATATATATATATATATATATATATATATATATATATATATATATATATATATATATATATACATATATATTTATATATATATATATATGTATATATATATATATATATATATATATATATATATATATATATATATATATATTTATATCAATTGAATAACGCAACCAATTCATATACATGTTTTGGCGTCCTTGAATGACCTTCAACATCACTTGTCCTTGATAAATTATTTCATGCATTTAAAACATATCACTTGAGGTCTAGTGTTCATATTGAGGTCGTGTTGCATATGAGGAACTAACCATTTAGTTTGATAGAACTACAGCCTTGACTGATGGTAGGGTTTATTAACGGTTTTGTAACATATCAGAATTTTGTACCTTGGGTGTCTTTCAAATAAGCTACACTTTCAAGTTGTTGTCAGTTTCGCCTGACGTATTTTTTGCTCTAATATTACAGAATATAGTCAGAATATTAATCAGACACCTTGATTTTATTGCTTGTTATATGCTAAGACGGCTGCTCCAATTTGCAAGGATGTTGTCACACACAAAAAATAAGCCTTGTGACTTTTCTGAAACTGCAACATCCTATGGCCATATACTTAGGACAACATTTTCATTCCATTAATCCTTTTTTATGGTTGGTGTAATCATGACATGTTAAACGTAAATGTCACAACCATAAACGAGTGATAAAAACGTTTGTGATGTCAATGAAATGATCAGAGATGATGAAACAATAATAAAAAATATAAAAATTTAAAATCTCCCATGCTTTGTTCAAAAATCCTCTAATACAATCGCGAACATTACGTGAAACATAAACCAATATTAGCCATCGGCAACGTGAAATTTCTTCGTTTCAAATTAAAGTCTTTTCGTGGCATTCTTCATACTGTTTTGTTGTTTTATGTGACGTATTTTGTTATTTTATTTTAGCGGTAGTTGACACCATTGCACCAACGATATCGCATTGCCCCTCTGACGTCGTGCTTGACCCAAACCCCGTCACAGGAGAAGTAGTAGCCAATTGGGAAGTTCCGATTGCGGAGGATAATAACAGTCCAACGTTTCTCATCAGTCAACCACCATCTCCAGGAACCACATTCTTTGCTGGTTCGACGACTGTCATAGAGTATATCTTCACAGATTCAGATCAAAACACTGTCTCCTGCTCATTCAGCGTAATTGTGAACGATCTTATAGGTGAGCATATCAGATAATACAATTTAATAAATCAATCAAAAATGGTAAACTGCATTCTTTTCCCATAATATTATAAATTAATTATAAATAAGTCATATAAAGCTTCATGTTGTATAAGTCATGTTATTTTACTTAAATTATATTCATGATAGAAAATAAGATTGGCGAGAAGTAGTAAATCAGGAAACAGAAATCTGGAATTGGAACGAAAAGCAATGTATATATATATATATATATATATATATATACATATATTTATACATATATATTATATATATATATATTTCATAAAATTGTACATCATTGGAGTCGTACGTGCCTTGTGATGTGAACATGTTCAGTTGTTTCCTGCTACGATTTCAGGTTATACCATTGTCTTGTTTCAGAAGATTGTTGGCTGACCTTATACTTCCTTCATACCATTGATGTTTCCTAGTTGCTAATGGTTAATTGCAGATATAAATATATATATATATATATATATATATATATATATATATACATATATATATATATATATATATATATATATATATATATATATATATATATATATATATATATATATATATATATATATATATATATATATATATATATATATATATATATATATATATTTACATCCAATATTAACCAATTTTAGCCATCGGCAACGTGAAATTTCTTTGTTTGAAATTAAAGTATTTTTGTGGCATTCTACATACTGTTTTGTTATTTTATGTGATATTATTTGTTATTTTATTTTAGCGGTAGTTGACACCATTGCACCAACGATATCTCATTGCCCCTCCGACGTCGTGCTTGACCCAAACCCCGTCACAGGAGAAGCAGTAGCCAATTGGGAAGTTCCGATTGCGGAGGATAATAACAGTCCAGTGTTTCTCATCACTCAACCACCATCTCCAGGAACCACATTCTTTGCTGGTTCGACGACTGTCATAGAGTATATCTTCACAGATTCAGATCAAAACACTGTCTCCTGCTCATTCAGCGTAATTGTGAACGATCTTATAGGTGAGCATATCAGATAATATAATTTAATAAATCAATCAATAATGGTAAACTGCATTCTTTTCCCATAATATTATGAATTAATTATAAATAAGTCATATAAAGCTTCATGTTGTATAAGTCACGTAATTTTCTTAAATTATCACTCTATTATAAAGAAATCACTCTACTTGTTTTCAAATCAAACAGATATTGTGCCACCAATGGTGAATCAATGCCCCACAGATTTGTCAGTCATCGTTAATACCACACAGCAAAGTGCCACTGTTGATTGGACTGAACCATATTCGACGATGAACGATTCTGTCTCGATCGCAAGAAGTCATGCCCCTGGCAGCTTATTTCCATATGGTTTAACAACTGTGGTTTACACCTTTAAAGATGAAGCAGGAAATTTAGCTCTTTGCACTTTTACTGTTTCCGTCGAGCTTGGTAACTTATTCATAAATTTAAAATTATTTTGTACAAATCAGTTAAACTGACATAACCCAGCATTTTCATTAACTTATAAAAATACGATATTCTAATATAATAACACAACTATAAAAACTACCGAAATATCGTTCTTTACATGTCATTTTTGAGGCAGATACTCTGGTCAAGGCATGGTATTGTCACGTGATTACTGTTCCACCCGATGCTCATAGCTGGTACAGTAACTATACTGGTGCCACCTGTAAGACATGTTACCGTGTTACGAACACAAAGTAGTAATTACTGATGCACGGTTGAGGGACATATACAGAAGTAACATGTGTTACAGGTGCCACCAGTCGGTAATGTGCTAGACTATGTGTTTGACGTTAAAGGAGGTACGGTACCGCTTGATTCCAGTTCACACCATTCTTTAAATTACGCCAATTTGTCGTGCCGAGAACGAAGAAAGGCCATGTTCGGGTATATCCATAGGCTGGTCTACTTATAGCATAAAACGACTAGATACGACTTCATTTAAGAATCGCGTATTAAAGAACTCGCAGTCTATTGGTTGGCACAGCAACTACTTTAACTTTTCTCTGCTTATGACTCAACAGCTCTAGCAATAACATGCCCGAATGATATTCAACAAACAGTAGATGCTCCAGAGAATACGCATGCAGTGGTCACGTGGGAAGATCCCGTCGTCCCAGCTGGAGATTTTCATGTAGCAGGTACGCATGTATCTGGAACATCATTTCCCATTGGTATTACCAATGTCAGTTACGCAGTCATCGATTCGGAAGACAACCAAGCTGGATGCTCTTTTACAATCGAAATTCTGACATTTGAAGGTAACTAAAGATCAAATGAATTTCCACAAATCTGTGTATATACATCCATTCTTATAAAATACAGTCATATTAATTTCTCATGAAATGAGGCTTCTTCGTTTTTTGTTTTGTTTTTGTAAAATAATAAATAAAAATTAATAGAGCATCGGAACAGCTGGAAGAATCTTACAACGTCTCTTATTCAATTAGTGTAGTATCTGTCCATTGGAAATCATGATACTGCTAAGGCAAGCCATCGTCATGAAAATATCGTTGACAGTGTTGGATATAACATATCCTTGCCAAGCTCTATCTTATAGGTAACATTTCTTTCTTCATGACTCGTTTTTCCTCAATAGCAATAATATGCCCGAACGATATTCAACAAACAGTAGATGCTCCAGAGACTACGCATGTAGTGGTCACGTGGGAAGATCCCGTCGTTCCAGATGGAGATTTTCGCGTTTCAGGGACACATGCTTCTGGAACAGCATTTCCCATTGGTATTACCAATGTCAGTTACGTAGTCAGTGATTCGGAAGGAAATATCGCAGGATGCTTTTTTACAATCGAAATTCTGACATTTGAAGGTAATTTTTACCAAAAAGAAATTAAAATTTGCACAAATCTGTGTGAAATATCCATTCTTATCAAATACATATCTATCTATCTTTGTTGATTTGAAGTTTCTTTGTTTCTATTTTCTTTCTTAACGGCCACTAGCCTGGTTAACAGTATTTCTATTTTCTAGTGCCCTTCATGTTACGCTAATTTTCTAATGTACTCTGTGTTATGTTTTCTTCTATACGTTAATATGAGAAATACATTTGAATTGAAGAGTTTAAAGGTATGAAAGGTTTAAAGGCCCAAAATATGCTAGATATTCAAATATGGTCACCTTTGGTCAAAATTCTTAAACTGGTTGTTATTACAACCTTCGAGGAAATGTTCCTCACTGGGACATACAGTCATCTTGTGCGTTCCTTACAAAATGTCTGATAACAATTTGGAGAGTAAAGACCTCCAGGAAAGCACTTTTTGAAACCTTCTAGCGATTATAGCGTACTATAGTTTGAGGCCTATACAGACTACCTTTAAAAGGCATAGCCTATGTATATGCGCAGTGTTCAGAACTGACCAATCTGAGAAGGTGACGTTTTATTACGTCATCGATATAATGTCATGTAGATGTTTGCAATTTTGTGCGATGGTTAACACCAAACGTTTTGTAGTTTAAGTATAACCATACCTGGCTATAAACCTCGGGAGGTATGTATCCAACAAGACTATTGTCATGTTTAGCTTACATTATGTTGCATGTAAATAGTTACGTATAATAACGGTCATCAGTGTTGTAATAGTTGCAATATTATTACTTCAGGAAATGATTAATTTGGTTATGATTCAGACGTGTAATATTTTGGTAACTCATTTCATGAGAGAAAACAATCAGATGTACTTTAGTAGCGTGAAAGATATCGTGTGTATATGTACGTGCAAATTGATATCGGAACGATAAATATCATACATTTCCTGATGTATGAGTGAAATTGAACATGTATAACTGTATGAGTGTATGTATATATGGGTGTATGAGATGTATTAGTGAAAAGTACACGAATGAAAGTGAAAGAATGCCATAACGATCAGTAAAACTGAAAAGTAGAAAGTGCAAAAACCTAACACGATCAAAATTGACATATCGAAATAAACAATGCACTGAATTAGCTTGTTTTGGGGATTTTTTCGCTTAACTGCTTCAGCTGTTCTCCGTATAATTAAAACATACTTTCGTTTATTTTTCTTCAAAATTAATCAACTATATCTTCAAAAATGAAACATGTCATAGAAAGTTAAGGCCGTTGCATAGACACTGCACTCAATTCCATGAAAGGAACTGCTGGATCATCATAATGTAAAGTGTATAATAATAAATGAAAATGAAATGAAATACAGCATATAGGCTAATGTGGAGTGTTAGATCAGCGGTTAACGCCGGTGCCTTTCAATGATAAGGTCCCAAGTTCGAGACACTCCAAGATTAATGTATGTCGTCTAGTTACAGAGTTGTTGACAATTGACATTTCATAATCATGGGTGTTAAATATGAATCTAAGAGACTGACTTCGGTCAGCTTGCAGCTTTGATAAGCCAATTATGGCTCCTTAGCGAGTTCCTGCTCACAGGAGGATCTAAAATACATACTTTTATGCATACATTTATACAAACATAAATATGTATCACTAATCATTACGATTAAAAGATAGCTGCTAGTCCTGATGCCAAAGTAAAACATCTACTTAAGGTCACTACTTAATTAAAAGAACTTGTTCTTTTTATTTTAATCAGCTCCATCAATTACTTGTCCTGTCGATATTGAAGTAACAGTGAGTTCAACGGAGGAAGGGGCAGATATACATTGGGACGCACCTACGGTGACGGAACCTGGACAATATCTGATTGGATCACGCTCCCCTGGGTTTCTTGGTATCGGCAGCTATAACGTGACATACTATTTGTACGGGGTCACAGGACCACTGGCAGAATGCTCCTTTAGTGTGAATGTGATACAAAGAGGTGAGATATTACGGACGAGTCGCACCCCCCCCCCCCTCCCGTCCCACAAAATATAGGGTAGATCGTTGATATGATTGTCTTGCTTACTACTTCGAAGTCGGTCTTGGAACTTATCGCATATTCTGTCAATTGTTGTATATTGATTGCATATTTATATCCAGAGGCCTACAGAGGAAAGGCAGGGCACGAAATGAGGGGTGGGAAATGCTTGGGAGGGGGAGAGGTAAAGAGGAAGGATGTAGGGTTATAGAGAATGAAAAGAATCCATAGAGGACAGTGACCAGATCACATATCATTGATCACAAGCATGGTCGTATACCGTGAGTACACGAGAAGAGCCGCTTGGTTTTACTTGTGCTCTAGTCCTACATATGTTCTCTGGCAGGCGCGTAGCCAGGAATTTGCCAAGGGAGGGGCGAAACTGTAGGCAAACTAATAGAACCGTAGATACGGCATTGCAAACTATCTAAGCGTAGCGACACTGCTGGTGCGAAGCGTATCAGAAAATTTTGGCTGAAAATGCCTCCCAGATCGCTGGAAATGGCACTTTCCTCTTTTGAAATTACTAGCGATATCAAAAACACTCTTTTGAAATTACTAGCGATATCAAAAACACCCTTTTGAAATTACTAGCGATATAAAAAATACATTAAAAAAAAATATGCTCAAGGGGATGGGGCGGCTGCCCCCTTTGCCCCCCCCCTCCCCCTTGGCTAAGCGCCTGTTCTCAGGATAATCTGTGGATTGGATATCAGTTAGTTTTATATTGGAAAGAGTTTGCATCGAGTTTTATATTTGCTCTGAAAGTCAGAACAGACACAAATAATTTCCATACGACAAAAGCAAGGATATAAACAACACAATGTGTTTAGTACCAGACCATGTCGATCATTATCGTACCATAAAAAAAATCACTTTGTGTCAATAGTAAAACAATAAACCCGAGATAACTCACCTCAAATTAGCATGTATGTCATTGTCTTCTACGACACATGCATAGCATGAATCTGTACTTTAATTCTTAGACTTGACTAGTCAGTCGTATTATATCAGTCCCGGCTCTTATTGCGACCGCTGTTATCAGGTGGAGTGGGAGGGACTGCCTTCTGTTCTTGAACATAAATAGACATGTTTATATATATATATGTATATATATATATATATATATATATATATATATATATATATATATATATATATATATATATATATATATATATATATATATATATATATATATATATATATATATATATATATATATATATATATATATATATATATATATATATAGGCCTACATAACTTGCGACATAATTTACGTTCCCCTTTTAATTTTAACAGAACCAGATCTAGTTCCTCCTGGGTTTATTGGATGTCCAGTTGAGACAATTACAGCAAGTCTAGGACCCGGAGAGACTTCCACAGAAGTGTTTTGGACCGAACCAACAGCAAGTGAGCATTACGCTCAAGTCGCTGTATCAGCAGACTTCAATCCCGGTCATCGGTTCCCACCTGGCCAAACGACTGTCAGTTACATTGTTCGAGATGAATTCGGAAATACTGGCGTCTGTAATTTTCTTGTGGAAGGTATTAATTTGCTACAATCATGATCAATCATGCTAAACATCTTTCACTTACTTGATACCATTACCTTCCACTTTCTAAAGCCAGAAGGCAGCATCGGGGTTTTATTTTTGTACGAGCTTCCTATACTTCAAGGATTATTGCAGCCATTTTGGTTACATCATAGCGTATCGTACCCACAGTGTGTTATGAATGTAACACACTGGATCCTAAGATATGTAGTAACATATATTCCAGTATTTTACTATGATACTAAGCGTAAATTCATAACTGTAAAATTATATGATGAACTTATCTCATTGGCAGTTTTTCCTTTCGTGGACACTATGCCTCCAACGATAACCAATTGTCCCGATAATATGACCAAATATGTCCTATCTGGTAGCCCTGACCCTACAGTAGAATGGAACGTTCCAAGTGCTTCAGACGATGACAGTGACGTCAACTTTGTAAATGCGACAAATCATCCCGGGGATACATTTCCGAGGGGAGTAACCATGGTGACATACACATATGAAGATCAATCTGGTAACCAGGCTACCTGTGTGTTTACAGTTATGGTAATCGGTAAGTATAATAAGGAAGCCTTGATAACTTTCCCTAAATATGACGAGTCTCTTGATATACTTAATAATGTACTTTCGTGAAATAGGTATTATAGGTGGTATATATATTATATAGTTACTGTACGCACATTTCTGCATGATAATGGGAAACCATTTCATACTGCCCTATACATTTTTGGCCAAATGGATCTCACAATTGCAGTTCATTGGTACTGCAACTGCTTCGAAATATTATTTTTGTCTAACTGTTTTTTCTTCACAACTTTGAATTTCACTGAGCAGGTCTATTGTGGTACAATCGATAAAAGCTTCTGTGTAGTGAGGGAATATGTTGTAAGTCCAGGTACTATTATAATGTTATCCAAACCTCGGAATTTTGGCTAAGATCATGTGTAGTATCTGTTCTCTTTCGATGGGGAATGGTGATGCACACCCGATGATCATCACACAGTCACAGTCCCGATGCAAGGGGACTGGGTTTGAGAGCGGATCAGTCGTTCGGCAGTTTGGTTTTCGTGCCCATGTTCTTTCCTGGGCGACTTTTCTTAAAAAGTACCTCTAGAGACATTCATCCATCGTAAGGATATGACGATTATGCATCTACCTGTTCGGATTGTTTCAGCCCTTCTTGATCTCAGATTACCCTCTCCCCAATGACCACAGTGCAGCTCCCCTCCTTTAAATAATCCTTCATTCCCCTCTGGAACTTCCACGATAGTTCAATCCTCACCTAAATCAGATGGAAAATTTTGAATTTTACCCCCCCCCCCCGCCACACACACACCTTTGAAATCATGTGCACGCCACTGCGAGGACATCACTAGTATGCCCACATGCAAAGTTACCGTTGGCTTGCAAATAATATCGTTTTCTGTTATCCCTAAATAAATGCTGATGAAAGTATGTTTGTGTTTTCAAGCCTTTTCAGTCATTTTTTATATCTTTATATAATCTTCCAGAAATTTTTGAGCCTATACTGTTCAGATGTCCATTTGTCATCAATGTCGATGTAGAGGTTGGTCTCGAAGGCAGTGAAGTAACATGGGAGGAGCCGTTTGTGACTACTTCTTTGAATGACCAAGAATTATCGAGAACTGCAATTCCTGGGACTTACTTTCCATTGGGAATATCGACTGTTACATATACTTTCAATTTTCCAGAGCTTCCACAATTTTCTTTGAATTGCTCATTTATTGTTAACGTAAAGGCAGGTAAGTACCAATTAACAGTTGAAAAGAAAGTATATATTATCATATACTATATGCTAATAGCCTAATTAAAGACAATATGAATAGAATGATGAGGAAACACTCGTCGATTGAAACCTGAACATGAATCTCAAGTATTTGTATCCGAATTAAAAGCGAATATAGACACAAAAACAACGCATCCAGATCCCTTCTGTCTTTTCCGCATTTTCGAAAAAAACTTAAAATACTTTCTTTTTAACTTTTAATTTAATAATAATATATATATATATAACATTTAAATATAATAATTAATTGGGGGGGGCTGTTAAAGGCATGTTCATTTTCTAAATTGAGCTAATAAATTTCAAGTTTTGCGTTTGCTCTATTAACAACAAATGACCGTTCAAGTAAAGAATGCTGATATTTAACACATGGGTTTCTCTCAGACGTAAGTTAGTTATCCCTTTAACGTGTATATAGGCTACAGCAAATCTGCGTTTTCCTGCCTGAATTGCGCAATTGAGCCAAAAAAAGAAAAAAAAAAACAATAGGATGTAGTCCCAATACTAACTACACCAATGAAATGCAATTGGCAATACTTCTATATGATTGCATGGTGAACCATAGGTGAATCATGGCATATAAGGAAGTAGGTGTAACCCTGTGTTCGTTTGATTTAAGCTAGGTAGGGGTCAACAGCCACCCACATCCCACCCCCGCATAAAGAGTACTTTAATGTGTCCTATTTCTTCGCACGATTCGTGAATCCTCTTAATCCTTCCAAACAATGCAGTGCAGTATACATGTTGTAATGTGGGCGCGGGAAGAGCGAGGGCGTGGGGTGGGCGCGGGGGTGGGTGAGGGTGAGGGTAAGAACCCAGCAAACACAAAAACGTTTTTGAAACGTTATTAAAATGTTTTGTCTTTTGTTTTGATAACGTTATTTGTGGTGTAATAAATATGTCACGAAAACGTTTTCAGGTTATTATTTCGAAACATTTTTTCGTAAAAACATTAATATAACATTAATATCTCATAAAAACGTTATGCCGACGTTTTTATAACACCACATTTAACGTTATAAAAATATATTTTAGAGGCTCTTTTAAAAATGTTATGATAACGTTTTGTGTTTGCTGGGAAGTGCAGTGGAGATCGAGGGAAAGGACTGCCAATCTTTCAAGTTTTATGGTGGCTAGGCTGACAAAGATGGATGGATGAGGAGATGAGTACGAAATGTAAATTCACGACCTTCAATGAAAGAGAAATGAAAGCACTTCCAAACAGCATAACAGAACACGCTCGGGTACTTCTAAAGCTAGTTATCATTCAGATTCCCTTTTTGTCAACATGTTTTTTCTATACATTATAGTTTAAGTTGATTGCAGTTTTTTTACTTTTACTGTTTTGGCGTTGAATGAGGTTTCACTTTTCTTTCCCTTCTTCCTGCATGTGTTAATGAAGTTGAAAAAAGGGAATGTCCCTACAAGTTTGTGTATTTTTTTTTTAACAGAATCTGTATCCTTTATATGCTAAGCCATAATGGTCACTTGAAATCACACTAATAGAACGTTTCATCAGAAGAAACTACGTTTTATTTTACAGGCAAAGACACAATATATCAATGTTTCTGTTAAGTATTTTGACATGAAGCCAACAACTATTTTTAGCATCCTCCATTCAACACCACTGCCGCGTTCCATTGTCGCATATTTGATCACACAGAGATCAAATAAATGCACACTACAAAAGCGATCCGTCTCAGTGGGTCGTTTCTAAAGCCGATTTCACATTCCCCCATCACTACTTCTTACACCCTCGCCTCCAACCCCTCCACTCCCCTTTACCGCTCTCCTGACACTAAATGGAACCAACTTGACGTTCATAAAATCTAATGTGGTCGCATGTGATGTTTAGTACGATGAAAAGGATACAAACATATGCTATTTTTCTTTTAACTATATGTGTTTTTTATATCACGCTTTTAGTGGATGATATGCCTCCGTTGGTTATCTATTGTCCGGGGAATATACAGAAACTTATCAACAATCCAAACGCAAATCCCGTCATCAAATGGAACGATCCTATCGTAGAGGACGATTCTGGCAAGTTTTCTGTCTCAGAGCAGAGTCACAGTTCAGGAACAGAGTTTCCAATCGGTACCACTGACGTCAGCTACAAGTTCATGGATGAATCCCGAAATGTGGCTGAATGCAAATTTCAAGTCAGTGTTCAAAATATTTGTAAGTATAAGAACAAGTGACATATTTCTTAACAATTTGATTTGTAATTAAATTGTTTTTAATCAGGGGCGGTTCCGGAATTTTAAGTTTTGAAGGAGAGGGTGTGATCATGCGATTCTTCAAGGGTATTCCCATGAAGGGAGGGGCGGGGTGGGTGGGGTTCCTCCCCCCCCCTCTCCAGGAAAAAGTATAAAATACTTAACTTTAAATGGTGCATAATAAGGCATACGTTTAGGCTGTAAATTGGTCCACACGCAAGGTTGTGCTTATAACTACTTTTTTTCTTTTATAAGTTTTTTTTGGCGGATGTGGAGGTTGAAAGGGGTACACCCAACTCCTCCATCCGTGCATGATAATACTCTATAATCATGCTATATCAATGCAATTATCATCTAATGAAGTGATGCATTGTAGATTTGCTGTGTATTAACGTTTAATACTAATACATTTATTGTTGTCACACCACTAAATAAATAGATAATGAGAGAAAAACTTTAAAGATTAAACACTCTTATATCTAATATTTTCACATACTCCCTGAACAAGTAGGCGTTTTTAAAGTTATAAGGAAACTTCAAAGGCCTTTAATTGCTTAAATGTAAGCATATCACGCTTGATCAATTAGGAACTTAATACTTTCCCAGGAAGTCGGTGCGGGTATTTTGAGAATTCAAACTATATCAAATGGCATGAGAAATCACCGTTTTACTATCAAGTATCAAGCCATATTGTGTTTCCATGTCGACAAGTTATTCTTCGTCAACAGCTGCAGCTGTGTTACTTCCAATGACCTTTGACGTCCAGGGTGACTATGATGATGATCTCAGGATTACAACATCCAACGCTTATATAACATTTGTTCAGAGCCTCGGCGAAGCGGTAAGTCAGCCTACGTCGTGACGTCATATGCTATTAATAAAAACCACTGCAGTACGTATTACGTAGTCATTAGTAATGCCTTGTATTCTGAGAGTGGGAAAAGTGATAAATGTTCGGTGTCACCCGAGTCTGAATTCAAGGGGCCAATTTTTCCTTTCTTACTTAGAGGTGTGTATAATGCAGTTACGCAACAGAATAGTTCCACAACATAGCTACGGTAGCTATTGTGAAGGTCTGAAATGTTACAACAACAGTTTTACATTATGTTTAGTAACTGATCTGAACTTTGAACAAAGCAAGGTAGATATTTCCTTTAGAGCCACTGAACAATAAATACGGTTTACTTGGATAAAAAATAAGCAATTTCTACAACTACATTTAATCGTTATAGTATAACAAACAGCATTTATGTGAAAAGAAATTATAGGCCCCTGATGTATTACAAAACCTAATACAACAGTTCTTTGCGCTTAGGAATTTAAATGAATAGAAATAATCTGATTGGTCTACAGCTCGATGTCGTCATCAATTCTAGAAGACAACTCAGAACCTCTTTCGGTGGTTTAAGTATTGTACAACTGACGTAAGTTTATTTTTTATTTTTATTTCTTTACATTTTCAGTATATTCTAGACACTATAAGCGATGATCTCTAACGAATCCCTAATCAATCTTCACCATTTGCAGCTAACAAAACTTGCGTCGTTTTTTTCATCATTTATTAGCACTTGTTTGTTTTATAACAAAATTAACGTGCCATTATCCTTTGGAACTTCTTACCTAATACATCAATTGACAGACCTAGATTAAGATCTTTTTAGATATAAATTTAATTAGTAAATCAAACCTCAGTACTTAGTAAATGTTGTTCATTTTGTCTGTGAGGATTTATTATTCTACATCCCTCAATTCATGTTTTTCTTCTTACCCTCTGATTTAGGACGTATTGTACATTTTAAATAAATAATGTGACAAACAAATTAATGAAGCTAAAAGGAAAAGAGTATTTATTTAATTTCAATAAAATATATCAAAGTGAAAGTATGAAGAAGAAAAAGAGAAAACCCCTCGAGACTGAATGAGTGGAAGTACTTCCGGAGTATGTGTCTAATTTTGTGCATATCAGCAAGTTTCTATTGACATATTACCCTCGCCACTTAAAATGTCTTTTCATATTAATTCATGCAGACCAGGAAGTATTGTAGCAGACGTCGAGATGTGGTTTCACACTGTTCCTCCCGTCAATGATATCTCTTTGCTTATGCGAAATATTATTGACGATATGGTCCAAGATAATTTTGGTCACTTGGGAAACCTAAATATTAACTCGTTTCAAATCGGTAAGCTCCTCGTATAATAGTAAGTGTTAGCTTAACTACTTCTCAGTCGTTTTGGTAAGACTGTCTGAATAACAAGGAACACACAATTGACATCCTAATGCACCAAGTATTATGATTATGATGTCCTTCAACCAAACGAAACCGAATCAATTAAAGCAGTGTCCATCCGTTGAAAGGAAATAGTTACAAACTTGTAACTATATTTATATCGATTTTAACTATCGATATATATATATATATATATATATATACATATATATATATATATCGTTTGTGATACAATGTTTGTACTTTTTAGTTGAAGAAAAAGGTTCACATCGTCTGTAAATATTGTCTTTTAAAGGTACACCGGTGCTTTCACCCATTCGAACCACCCTAGCGTTCACTACAACACCTTCCTATACCTCCCAAGCTGTTTCAAAGAGTACTGATGGTAAGACATATATAGTTTTGCTATAGCACCCAAAGTGGTAGTTTGAGGTTATGCTCGAGTCTCCTTGAGATAAGTAAAATCCAGACTACATAGTATGTAAAATCTTAAATGTTTTAGTCAGCGACAGTTTTTGATTTGCTCAACTCTTTTCTTCAGCTATTTTCTTGTCATATTCTTCACCTATTTCTGATAATTGACCCAATTAAAATCTGTACCTGATTCTGAGACTTATCCTCAATCTAATTTCCAAGATGGTGTGATTAAAGAATTCGTCTGAATGTTTAACTTCCTTAATGGAGCTTTGTTTACTGGTTTATCCAATACACAAAATGTGTTTTTTATATGCGTCAAAGCAATTTCCTTTGGTTCTGTGGCATAATTTCATCTTTCCTGGCTGGATTTTGTCCAACGAAATTATAAAAAAATCGTGTGTGGAGGCACAATCTAATCCATCATCTATATTATAGCTTTTCTTGGCTCCGTTTGGGAGATATCAAAGTCTGAAATTCGTTTCTGGGGGCCGTTATTTTTAAAATCTGTGATGTCATAGTGCAACTAGAATCTCAAAACAACTCCCTTTCTCTGGTTTTCTTTTCACATTTTTTTACAGCCAAATGTCAACATTGCCAATAATAAAACCAGTTTCATAATTAGTTCATTTTAATTTGATTACATTAATTATTGCTAAATTTGTGTATTCTGATCGTTGATAAGAACCCAAATGTAACTTTCTACTCAAATCATACACCCGTCTTTTACATCCCTGTGTCAAAACCTTTTTTAAAATTCTGTCCTCGTTTGCTATCTATTTTACGTTTCTCTCGGAAAGATATTTACAGGAACTTGATGTGTTTTGAAACGAACAAAAAGCAGGAAATGAGAGTTATTTTTTTGTCAATATTGTTGTTATGCGCCTATTAGATATTAATAGAACAAAATAAAGGGAGACTTAGCCAAACTAATTACGGACTGTTGATTGATGGGAGAGGATTTAGTCCTAGAGAGTAGAACTTTCAGTATCGGAGAAGTGGGAAAGGTGTTGTTCCGAGTATTTAGTAGGCTATATTTACACGAGAACAATTTAAACAGAAGTACTTGGTCTCGTGCCAATTCAGCAGACGTTAACAGGACTATTACCTGAGGCTAGACTTGATGCCTGCCTCTAAATTGAAACAAGATCCCTAGAAGTTGCAATTCTTGCAAATTTCTCTGAAGGTGATTAGCGAAGCGGTACTTGCAATGCTATGAGTAGGTTGCAAATTAATGCGGTGTTGGTAGCCTCCCACACACCACCACCAATATTCAATTTTATCATTACACAACTCCCCCTCCCCTCCCATTCGTAAACCCTATTTGGAAGTCAATAATTTTTAGAAAATTTGAAAAAAAGTTACTCTGAATGTGATTGTATTGAAGAGTACCCTCGATCAGTTTTATCAGGAAGAGGAAGGGGAGGGGAGGAGGGAGACAAAGATCATTAGATCATCCGAATGTCTTTATGTGCAAAGTATAAATCAACAATGCAGGATGTGCGAGCCTCAGGATGTTCAATGTCACCTCTCGTCTGTGAGCCGTTCGTCTTCATTTTTGTCTCTGCTTCATTTTTTCTCCACACCTTTCTGTTTTTGTCCTCCTCCAGTTTATTCCCTACCCCCTTCCCTTAATCCTCCCTCTGTCCCTCCACTGTGTATCTCCTATACCTATCCTCTTCCCCTGCTGGTTTTTTCTTTTTTTCTTCTCTCCATCCCTTGTCTACTAATCCCCTTACATCTATCTCTTTGTGTTCACCATGCTCATTAACCTGTCTGTATGCTGTGCGTGTTTTTGTTCCTTCTGTTACTGTTACTTGTCATTTAGCCTTTGAAGAAGATCCTGCTAGGATGGAAACGTCAGGTCAACTTACTTTTACACATTCTCCTACACAGGCTCTTTAGTGGATAAGCAGGTTGCTAACAGTTTAAATTATTTTGCTTCATTAATTCACAGGTAATTCACAAAGATCTAAACTACCTCCTGCCGAGCCACCTCAGTCCGCCAGTAGTGGATTTCCGTTACGTTTGATCGATTTAGCCATCATCACTCTGATTGCTGCATCCGTCTTAATCGGTTTCATCTCGTTGCTGATGTGCGCATGTCGCCCAAAAGAAAATTCAAAAAGAAAAAAGGTAGATCGTCCCCCTGTAGAGTCTGATAATCCATTGGATATGGTTGAGGAAGAGACGATTTCCTTATCTGCTCAATCTTCTTCATCTCATTCTACTCCGTCGTCGTCATTTTCCAGTGATGCGGGGATTAAGAAAGACCGGTTTATCAGCATCAATAAGGATTACGATATCGTTACTGCGGATGAAGATGGAGTAGAAGCAGAAGAAGCAGCCGGCCCTTCAGGAAATATCGCGGTCAATCAAGCACACGTGGTATAAACCCAAATTGTGAAGGATAACTTTAGACAAACATGTAGTGTTGGGTTTTTCACCCTTGCAAAAGAAGATTAAAATTTAAGCTGTATAAATATTTCTTTAACCTATCGTGATAGATATTATTTCCACCTTCAAAATATGATACCTTAAATGCTTCTTCAAGGCTCCTCCGTAGCCTAAATCAGACCTAAATGTTAATTTCACTGAATTCAGTTGTCTTGTAAATTGTGATGAATTACAAGAGAATCCTCATGGAATATTGGTGATATCCAATTCGAAGTGATACATGTTCATTAGGAAGAGTTCAGAAAAATATTAAGTCAACTTAATGATTATACTGTCTTTAATGCGGAAGGAATTTAGTCTGACTGTCAGTGAAAATTAGGAAGCTGTTCTCATTAATGTTTCGGATATTCTCTACATGAACACCAGCAGACGTGACAAGTGAAAACTGGATTATGTTATCATAGTAAAGCAGCATCTGTATAGCCCAATCAAAATAGGGGTCATTTGCTTCCTTGTCTTATGCAATGTAAAGAACAGTTGAATGTCGATCAAACGCAACCTTTATATAATACAGGAAATATACAGAAGGATTACAAATGTAGCATGAAACAAAATTTGGTTGGCACAACACTTTTACAGGGTGCTGTCTTTGACCTTTACTTCATCAATTTCCTGTTATTTCCAGTTTATATATTATAGTATATGCATTGTATTCATACGTTGTAAGAACCTTAATGTGAACATTGCAACACGTCTAGTGCCAGCCAAAGGCAAGCAAATTGAAGTCCGTGTTTTCTTTGAATGAAAAAGGTTCACGCCCAATTCCCTTCGGAATCAAGTACGAGTATATAGGCCTGGTCGGTTCCAATTAGAAAGCTGAAGAAATCACTGTCTTTACAATGTATTGAACTCACGTTTATCCAAATTGCTATTTACCCAGAATAAATATCGACCAAGCAAAGCAAACTTGTGTAAACGTCTTTATTCAGTCTTGATCTTTTTTAAAAGAAATATGACACACTAACTTAAATGTTGCTTTAAAAATCTTTAGTTTAAATGAATACTACAAAAGTCAATCTTAAAAAGTTAGAAAGTTCTATTAAAATAAGTCGTTCACCAGTGTCAACATGAACAAAAGAAAATAATAAGTACATGTTGAAATAAATATTTCCTTGTTATTGTTTGGAATTTTATTCTCAACGATTTCCGGATAACGGTAACTAATATTATTTCTTCAGATTCAAGAAAATATACAGCAGATTTTTTTTAAATTATTTTTCTGTCGGGGTGTAATTATATATGTGACAAAAGAAACGAAAAATATTGGGAAATTATGTAATACTGATTGATTTAGCTAGACGGATGGTGTACGGTACTCCGTAAGGATTATATATATACATAATGTGTAAAACGTTCACTTTTAAGCTGCAAGTCCATTTAGCGTAACTATTTACTACCGCATTTTCGCATCTATGCCGACCAAAATATTATGGGCTTTACACTCATTGCACATATTATAATGACGTCACTATGAAAAACACAATCGAAACAGAGATGGATTTAAGAGAAGATGAAATGTACATTACCAATGTAAGCAAAATGTGTACTAGAAGACAAAAAAAAAGCTTGTCAACATGTCATACTAGAGACACTTCCAACATCCTCAACCATATCGATCCATTTAATAATGCCAATATTTTGCACATGCCATATGAAGATAAGTTGTTTCATGAATCTAAAAGGGTATGCGTGTGTGTCGTGTATGCATCACAGGTCACGCCATGCGATGCACATACAAATGCAAAAGTAATCTGTACATATGTTGCGCATTCAGCAAAAGCAATTGCAAATATTCGGATGTCTTAGACAAAGTCCACACAAAGAATCAATGTGAAGATTTTATTTTGAACGAGATTTACTCACACTCGATGCAAGAAGAGCTAGTAAAATGTCAGCCTGACAATATAATTCACATTAGCATATGTATTTAAGTAACATGAAAAGGCTACATTATGATATTACCGTTTAATTGACATTTACAAGGTATTGAAAGAGAAACGTAAAGAATTATATCTTGTGCGTTAATGGAAGCAAGATGAAAGTACAGGTGACTACCGAAGGGGGAGGCCCGTATCCAGGCCGGGGAATATGGCTGCCATTCCATCACGCCCCCCCCCCCCTTGCGCACAACTGTACCCACTATCAGCACCCCTATTCATGCCACCATCATATGCAGAGTAACGTTAAAGGGCACTTGTATTGTACCCTCATTATACGGTTAGTGCCTCAACAACTCAGCATTTCTGTCTATAGGCCTGCAGGGGGTGTTGGATGTAATCCTTCACCGCTTCAACGACCTCAGGAACATGTGACACGTTTTTGTATGATCCATTGAAAGAGAAATGAATGCGAACTAACAGTAATGAAATTGGTACAACAAGCTGTTAACTGTTTACCGATTGATGCTACATGCGATGATAATATATCATATCGCCTAGTGTTAACCAAAGTCGAGCAACAATCCTGAAAGTTTCTATATTTAGCCTACGTTACTTTCTCAATTGGTGGAAGACTCCGTCTATACCTTCACGTCGTCTGATACCCACAGTTTTGAAGATACCTTATTATCCTAAAAATTCAAAAGTAAACTAAGACAGATGTTCAATAGCCTATAATAAGCAAATTCAATTTAGTGAGCAAACGAAGAATTCACTTTCTGAGCCTGTACAAAATGATAACTATAACAGTTGCCTTTTTTTCCTTCTTTTTTTCTTTAATTTTTACATACTATGCAGAAGATGATGCATCACATATTGGTGATCTGTGTTTTTCTCACCTTTTAGCTGAGCTTTCCAATGCGTGTGGTCTTTTTCCTGTCTTGAAACATTAACTTTTGGTCATTTCTATAAAGGCTAGCATACACCACCGGGTTTCTGTCATGGTAGTTATCATAACAATATACTACTATATCGTAAAACTATTAACTATAATGTTAGCTGTTGTCGAAACGGCATATGGTAAGCTGCTTTTTCAACCCACGCGTTGCCTCTACTGCAACATTTGAAAGTTATGTAAAAAAATACACAGTTAATACTACTTTAGATAACTTGGAGGTTTGAGTATTTTGAGATATCTAATTCCATAGCAACGTAAAGAAGGAAAGACACACAAGTCAAAAGCGATTTAACAGCCTCTGTTGACTTCCTGGATTATACTTTTTAACTATTGCTTGTAATTCTTTAACGTCATTGTCGTTCCTCAAAGTATTAGCCATTTAAGCTTGACTATCTAAAGATACTGTTAAAGGTAGACACAGATTGTGTGACAGGAATGAAGTTAATCCATACTCCGGTACTCGTTTTCTGGCATATTGCCCTTATGCATTTGTACTCGTAATCGGGATCATCTATGTCAAAATTGTTTAAACTAGCGAAACAGACATTTTAATCACCGTCCTATACCCTTAATACGTAAGATAAATACCATATCTCTTATCTGAAGCTAACCTGACGTCATTTTGATCATTACGGTATATTGTTGTATTATCCCAAACGTTTGTTATAAATACAAATTTTATTTATTTTTATTTACAAAAAAAAAATATTATCAGTTGGGACGTGACATATATTTTCGACGATGATCCATAAACCATTTCAGTGACAGTCAACGACACATGTAAGCTCCATTACACGTTCCATTATAAGCACGATCTTACCGGTACCTCACTCTACAACCGTGTTTGGTACTAGGGTTTAGTAAATAAATCACAATCATGACAATGTGCTATTGCCTATGAAAATAACATAATACGTTTCATGATCACATACCAGTCCATTTAACACTGGAATGGTTATCAACAACACACTGATCTGTGATTTACTGGCCTTCCTCTTCAATGTTGAACCTCTGAAGTGTAGAAATTTGAGTCTCGAAACTTGTACTTGATCTTTCCGTAAAAGAAATTCCAGCCCACTTGCTGGCAAACACCAGACAGGGAAAACTTTTAATAAACGCATTACGATAAACGGAGCCAAATACATTGTAAATGATGGGATTAGCACCGGAATTTAACAACGTTAATATGAAAAGCAGGTGAAGGTAAGCTTTGATGCTCTCATAGGTGTAAGAAGCTTCGAAGGTAAGATAAATGCAGGAGCAGATATCTTGCAAAAGAACAAACAAGCAAAACACAAGAGTGTTTGCAACCACCATTCTGGTCATGTTTTTCTGTTCCCTTGCGTAACGCTTCCCTCCGTTCACTGAACCTTTCTTCGGGACTTTCCCAAGTTTACGGTAAATCATAACAGAAAGAGATACTGAAGCTATAATTGTGACAAAATCCAACATAGCCATGAAGATGTTAATGATATAAATGGAGTCAGATATAGTGACATGCATCCATGTCGGAAGTCTTCTCACAAACGCAACTACGGAGGCATCTTCTAAGCAAGCATGTTCTTCCGGTTTCCAATATTCGAAGAATAACGCAAGAGCAATAACTGCACCGGTCACCGCTACAGCAATGACACTCTTTACTTCGCAGAACCAAAAGAAATATTTTGCATTTTTTTGTGTCGAATTGTAATGTGCCATTGGCTGACATATTGCTCTGTACCTTTCAAAAGTGACTAATACGATCAACAGGGATGACATCAACTGAAAAGGGAACCGTATGAACAATAGCAGATGCACGTTGAATGAATAAATGTTATGAACGGAATCGAAAAGCCACCGGAGTGCCATAGAAGTGTAGGAAACTGACACACAAGTGTCGATCAATGCAAGCGAGACCAGATAGACCCGCACTGGTGTCTGTCTGAGATGAGGATTCTTAACAACAATGAAAAGGAATAAACTGTTAGAGACAAGTGCGGCGATGCCAAAAACGACAGCCGTTGTCGTTAAGTTAATCATGAAATTATGCATGCTCTCGAAGTACATAGCACAGAAATCATACTGAGGTGTGACATCGTTTGTCCTCACCTGTGTGGTCGACTCGTAATCCATTGTCAGAATTTAGTAACTTGTTAGAAATAACAGCCTTAAACAACTTGTAGGTCTACTACGGTGTAGTGGGTAGTCGTATACTATTACTACCTAAAAGACTGAAGTCAAAGCGGAATTGGGCAAAACGTATTTCCTCAGAAAGAATCAGTCGACTTGCTAAGAGAATAATACAGCAACGTCAAGAACACAAAACTAGCTTTTTCACAGTTCCATGGTACCGTTTCCACATGTAAGTACGCTTCACAGGAAGAATTGTAATCCTGTATCTCTCTTCACGAACAAAAAGACAACCTTCGTCCAAAAGAGTGGGTCAAATACAACCTAGATTGACAAACTATCCAGGCTGTTGTACAACTTGATTTTTATAGTGCATCTCTCCGGACAAATTGAAGTGGATGACAATGGCTAAAGTGTCAGATCAACGTTAAGTTCACGATGTTAAACAGCATTCCATGCAAATCAGTGCAGTTGTTACAATGTGCAATACTAGTGATGAAATGACAGAGTGATAAATAACTAGGCCGCTATGCCCATTAAACTAAAACGAAACTGAATCACTTCCTTAACTACAATTTTTTGACGTAAACAATTGATAAATTGCTTAACAATAGAGAGAGCGTAAATATATTGATGACAACAAATCAATCCAACAAAAACAATGTAATAACTAGAGACACAAACAGATTATCCAGCCAGCACAAAATTATTTCACATTCTTGCCTTCTGGGAAAAGAGTGCTTACATTCAAGGGTTCCAAGAGATTTATTGATAGTAGGCTATCCTTCCGCTGTGAGGTCATACAACGCGCACCATACTCATAAATTATTACACTAGCAAGATACACAGACAGATTGTCTTCGAAAGGTTCACAAAGTTGCTTTCGTAAGAACAATTAAAGAAATTACCTATACTGACATATATTTAATAGACATAAGTTTCGAACGGAGAGTTATTACATTGTTCGGTTTATAGTTTTCATAAAAGAATAATGTGGAGCAAACATTCTAAGCCATCAGTATATTCAGTCTCAGATTACTCTCATAGGTATATAGGACCCTGAATGTGACGATTAAATAGCCGAATGTTCACGCGGCCATCAAGAAAAGACATGTCAACCTTCTTTTTTTCGAGTTATGCATACAAATCTTTTAAGGGGGGAAAAGGGCCCGTGGGCTATATCATGCCCAGAGCTTCAAATTGTGTTTGATCTGAAGAGAGTCATGTTCATGACACCAATTGATATCATGTGTAACACACATGAGCGTGTAGTCATCATTGAATTCAAACTGGTTTAAACGATGCTGTATTGGTAGTTCTTTAAGTTATAATTGAAGATAAATATATAATGAAAGATGTATCATCATAAAAAAACTAACTTGTATCATTACATTAAAGAGTCATTATGTTGAAAAAAAAGCAAAATGTACGCTGGTGTAGTTCGGACGTCACCCAGTGGTGAACGGCACTTTTTCCCATTGTCAAGTCTCTTACTACTAACCTATAGCCTGTAACATTAGCGGTGCCGTGTTCAAGGTGCTTTCAAGATGTGCGATAGTTTGCGATATGAAAACGGCGTCAACTTTCTCTGGAAAACGAAACTGGCTTACAAACATGGCTTTTATAAAATTATGACAATGTCTTCAAAACAATAAACATTTCTTTCTAGCTATTTGTATTCATAAGGACAATGTTAGTTTTAGAATTTATATCCCGGGTGTGCAATACACTATTTGTTGAATTAAAAGCTGGACCGTTGCCAGGGACTGAAATGAGAATGACCTAAGCAAAGAGAAATGCTACTTTGTACCAGCCTCGGTAAGGTTGTGTACAGTGTAATATATAAAGCAGTACCTTTCGTTGTTTTGTACCAGCCTCGTAAATGTTGTGTACAGTGTAATACATAATGCAATATCTTTCGTTGTTTTGCTTAGTATATATAGTTATGTTTATATATATATATATATATATATATATACATACATATATATATATATAGATATATATATATATATATATATATATATATATATATATATATATATACATATACATATATATAAATGAAATTGGTGATGAGTCGGAAAATCAAGAACAGTGAAAAAACTTTCAGCCTCCACCGGAATTCAAACCCGGGCCTCCCGCTCTGTACGCAGACACCCTAACCACCAGGCCACGGACGCCGACCGCATGTCCAGAGGTTCGAAACCGGTAAATAATATATATATATATATATATATACAGGGTTCTGCCCAGGGTGGATTGAGTGCCGGCAGGACTATCTAAGCGGAGCGCCACCATCGGTTGGCGCGGAGCGTACAAGAAAATTTTGGGTTTTGGAAACCCCCCAATGGCCGGAAACAGCCCTTCCCGAGTATTCTGACCCACATGTAGACAGCTTTGAAATGAGATCTCATGTCTGGAATTTTTCATAATTAATGAAAAAAGTTAGGACAAATATCTGGAGCACCAGAGTACAGACCAGCCGGTGGTGCCTATTAAATAAATCATTCAGGCTGAGATGATAATTTTAGATGGACAGTGAGTGAGAGTCCACTCCCAAATAAAGACGAATCATAATGAATTATGTATTCTCTCTCATTTATTCAACATCGGGCCTATGAAATCGGTCCATTGAAAGGATATCACATAATTACAGCAGTGACTGCCGACTCTGACCACTCAGCAGACGCAGTGTGTGAGTCTTCGATTCTGTCCATACCATACACGCATAGCACGATATCAAGGCCCCTTGCTATGGCCATCTTTATGAAAGTTACCCTTGTAATCACATGTTTTAGGCCACTTGGCATGATTAACTCAATGCTAAATATTGTTTCCATGTTCTTGTAGAAAACGTAAACTCCGCAAAATACAATTAGTTGTGATTTTGTAGATATAAATGAAACTATCAAAAGTACGATCGGCAGTTGGAAACGGAAAACAGTCATTGGTCTGGAATGCGGAACTCTGGTAATTTTTACTAAGTATGACACTGTGATGTGTTGGATATTTTGAACAGTTATGAACTGGATTTTCCCTAGTCTCAAACAGATTGTTTCTGTACGTTCGACCCTCCGGCTATGGAGCTGTTTTTTGGAGTTCCTATCGAAAATAAGTGCAGGTCGGAAAAGTCACTCAGGCAGATTGTGGCGGTCGGTAATTCAGCGTGCTGGTCGGGCCCGACCGGCGCCAACCGGCAGCGGCAGAACCCTGTATATATATATATATATATATAAAACATAGTTTTAGCATAGCTCTGTACCAAATATCTATACAGCTGCAAAATGATTCAGACAAGACATATATCTGTGAAGACTGGTCATCCATACTCTTAGTTTGAGTATCGCTGCATCCTCCACTGTATTCACAAATAGCTGTTTACTACTTTCTTTTAAAATATTTTTCTACAATCATTAACATTGTCTTCTAGATTAGATTATTTACAGTCTCTTTCTATACCGAACTTTCTTACAGACGTTTATGCTTAATTAATACATTTTGCCAGAGTGAGTATTTCTTTTCAATAATTTCTTTTGGGGTGTAAATTATGTTTTCTTCAATGGTCAAATATGGTAACATGCAATATGCATGCTACGTGAGCTCAGAATTTTCATTTCATTGTTAAAAAATGACATACACATTTTTCACTTCTATCAAAATTTATTAAAATAAAATAGCGAAATATGTCAAAAATGTATATTTTATCCTTAATCAAACAAAAAATGTCAATTGAATGTTATTATAAGCTTGCATAAAGATGTCAATATATGATAAAAAAAATGGTTACTAAAGTTTCTTGCTAAGTTAAATTTCATAAGAACTGTATAAATAAGTTCTGAGTGTTGCGAGGTTCACGCGTTAAAGTTTGATAATAGATTTTTAACAGCCCCTTATATAAGAACGTTGATAACATACACTGTGTGCTCAACGGCAAGTGCTTAACGGTATAGTAGCTGGATTAACACCCTTTGATAAAGTTATAAAGAAAAATCAAATACTCCAACTTTTGAGTTTTTATTTTAAATATTAACAAGTACTTCAGGTTCTTTCCCTGTTCTAATGTAAAATGTTGTGGTTATACATTGTACACTAATAATTCATAATTAACCTCATAGAAAAGATAAAGTCAAAAGTTCATTACACACTTTTGAAAAACTGCTGTCGTGGATATTCATAGCTTTCACAGATTATCTTCAGTAATGTAATACTGCGGTTTGTCACATAACTCAAATTGACATGAAACAAAAAAAACCTCCATTACTGGATATTCAATACACCCCACCATTGAGAGATCGAAATTTAATCTCCAAGGCTGAATCGAAATTTTAAACAATTAGGTTGATAAGGTTGATTAGGTTGATATGCACAGTTGTGATTGGTCTAACAGTCATCAAAAAAAATATCAGACTCTTTCTTCTATTGTAGTAAACCTTTGACTTTCGATGCTTGAATTATATCGATTTGTCCTTGACACTCCAAAACAATTGATTACAAATTTCATACAAGGAAACGTTTTCAAAAACGCATTGCGATAAACGGAGCCGAAAGTATTGTAAATAACTGGATTTATCCCAGAATTTAACAGAGTCAGTATGAAAATTAAGTAAAGGTACGCTTTGATACTCATATCATCAAAGCTCGTCCCAGCGCTAAGATACAGAAACGAAAAGATATCTAACAAAAGTACAAAGAAGCAAAATACTAGAGTGTTTGCTACAACCATTTTGGCCATGTTGTTTTCTTCTCGCGCGTATCGTGTTCGGTTATACCCTGGAGTTAGTTGTGGTATTTTTCCAAGTTCTCGATAAATCAGAAACGAGAGTGAAACTGAAACGAAAATGGTTACAGCATCAAGTGTAACCATTATGTAGTTAATGACGTTCACTGAATTTGATATAGCAAAATGCCAAGACTCTGGTATCGTTCTCAACAGAACATACGTAACCTGATCTGAACAAAGCAACTCTGCAGTTTCAATAGTCTCGAAGAGAATTGCAACCGCTGTGATGACCACACAGGTTACGACTACAGCGATGAAAGCTTTCGCCCCACAAAGCCAATAGAAGCACCGGTAGTTGTCACCTGTCCGAGCTGATGTGTAATGCGCCATTGGTCTACATATCGCTCTATATCTCTCGAATGTCACTAAGAAAATCAACAGGGATGAAATCAACTGAAAAGGGAATCGTGAAATTAAAAGCAGGTGTATGTTAAACGAAAATATTCTATGCACCGTCTCCAAGTGCCAACGAAGTGCGAAAGAGATGAAACAAATTGAGACACATGTATCGATAAAGGAAAGGGAGACTAGATAAAGTCTCACCGGCGTCTGTCTGAGATGGGGATTCCTAGCCACCGTTATCAGAAACAAAATGTTAGAGATAAGTGCCAAGATCCCAACCATTATAGCCGTGGCTGTTACATTCCGCATAAACGTATAAAGAATTTCGTAGTAAATGTCACAGAACGGAACCGAATAGATACTACTGAAATAATAATAATAATAATACACACTGTCATTCACTTGTGTAAAAGACTCGTTATCCATCGTAAAGTCAAGTAGGAAAATTAATTAATAAATTGTTGTTAAATATTAGTCATATGTTATGATTTTCACATATCTCGATAAATCAATACTTTCATATTTTACAGACATGCAATATTATACATCAGGACAGTTAAATTAACTGCCTAAATAGTATATTTGACAATCGGTGTCACACTAAAATGAGAAAACCCAACAAACATATTTCTTGAATTATGATAAACTTATTCACAGGAAGCGTAAAAAATGGATTGAAAAAAGAAACGAAAGCGATAAAAGTTGAAAAGAGATATTTAATAGCATTTATATTTAATAAGATGTCTTTCTCCGTCTTGGGTTGTCATGGTGATACTCTGAAGACTGTTGTTTTTAAGCAAAAGTTGGTACAAATGACTTCAACCGCACAGTACATCGGTTCATATGTATGTGCAAGGAGTTATTCCGTTATAGTTTTATGTTTAGTGTAGAATTTGAACAGTTATATGGTAATATCTCTATAAAAATCTTGTACGTTTTAACAAGAAGTTAGTCAGAACTTGAATATACGTTGATGTTATTCGATATGCTGGCGATTCGAATTTGGTTTTTGGTCCTGAACAAAACCGAATTCTTTAAACAATAGAACAATGCACTGACACGGTAAAGCTGTAGCAATGTATTAATTCGATAGCGTTTATAACCCCAACATGTCTTTGCTCTGATGTAGTGTTGTAACAGGCAAAAGAGTTATTGGTCACTGACAGATTGACAGTAAAACAGCTTTTCTTCGTTTCCTTTGGCTCATTAGTCCGCCATTTTCAAAATATATGTCATCAGTGAATCTGCTTGCGAAACATCATCAGCTTAGTCAGAATTTCAACAGTTTCAAAATGTCTTCAGCATTGACTACAAAGAAACGACAAGGGTACTGGTAGTGTCACGTGTAAGACATTCGACAGCAAGAAAACCTGACGAGATCCAGAAAACAACAGTCGGTACATGTGGGTGTATTCACAGAGGTTGGAAATCTGCTTGACTTTGCTGCTCATGTATTTAAGGTACAAGTAGTAGGTTATTTATTGGAAGTTAAATGTTACGGTAGCTATCAAATCACCAAACCATATAGGTAGATCTTGTCTACATGTTACTATGTGTTACTTGTAGATGAATTCCAACTGCAACACATTATTTGTGTCCGTATAGTCTTCTTGATTCACTTTCAAATATATCCATATAATCTTGCAATGATATCAGAATCGCTTTAGAACTTGAATAAATGTTTTGATTGTTTATGAATCTGTCAGTCAAAGCAATTAAATGGACGACTTACAAGTAAATCCAAGTGTTGTTGTGTAATTATGGGATACAAAACAGCCAATGGAATTGAACGACGAGAGGCACGTTATACCGTTGACCGAATCCCATTTACACAAAACAGCTTAAACGAAGGCTCTACGTTGTGATTAAATGCATTGACGAAAAACCATATACAATTCTCAATGCAGCTTCATCTATTGGAGTACATAGATTGGATCGAAGAGGTATAAAACCCTTAGTTCTCGTTTAACCGTAGCACAGGAGACTTTATATAAGCAAGCAAAGGCAGCCAAGTTTATAATAATACGAACAGGAAAAGGGTTCAGAGGAATTATCACCCTAGAAAATCTGTTAAACTGATTATTAAAGCAACATAACACAGTTTGTTCTCTTTGGTAGCGTAGCATACGCCTACTAAAAGCACCATTGCTCTTAGTCTAGAGAGAAGTTCGGACAAGCTAAACTCTACCTATCACTGGATAGCTGACAAGTTGGCCTTTCATGGCATTATCAATTTTCTGTGTCATGACCATGTAGAGTTTTTATTATCAGTGGTACATAAAGACAATCATCAAGCTCGTATGCATACATATTCGCGCTGCTTCGATTCGGGGGTTTGTAAAAACAGTAGAATTCGTGCTAAAGTAGGACGTATATGATAACGCTCTTGGTTAGAATACTGGAGAGCCCCGTTTAATGATCTTCAATGATTGTGAGAATATGTTTCGAAATAGCTATATTAGTTATTTTGTCCGCCGAACAAAACGTGGGTATAGAGTTAGAAAGACTGAGGCGCAGATTCAACATTCCAACGGTTACGTCTCCGCGGCCAATTTCAAGGTCAAATAAGGCGATTGGAAATGATGTTAGAGGTGATAATTTAGTATGGATGATCTGTGTAAAGGAACATACGAACATGTTAAACTGTCAGAAAGAAACGCATGCCTACGCGTTGGCAATTGGATCGCCGGATCCATAAATGGTAAGACACCTGTGATCTGATTATTGATGAAAATTTAGACATATGTGTAATAACTGAATCGTGGCTGAGGCGTAATTTCCGGGATAACAACATTATCGCCGATATTACTTTTACCCTTCCCGGCTATACGTTTCTACAAAAACCTCGACTAACATCGATTGGAGGTAGCGTATGCATACTTAATCGGTCTTCACTTCAAGTTGAGCATATCAGACACTTCGAGAGTGTCAAATCTTTAGAGAATCTTGACTGCATGGTTCGAATTCCAGAGGCTACCACTTTCAAACTTTTTGCAATATATCGACCGCCACCTTCTGTTAAAGACGAACTCACTTATACTCTCTATTCAACGTGAATTCAGTTCTCTGCTTGATGCCATCAATGTTGATGCCAATATTTCAGTTTTCATTGGTAATTTCAACATTCATGTTGACAATAACAACTAAATTGATGCTGGTAAATTTCTTGATTTCCTTGTACACCACTGGGTTTCAGTAACACGTTCATGAGCCGACTCATCTGAGTGGCCACACCTAGGACCTCCTTATTTCCAGAGCAGGTGATGACTTGATAGTTGACGTGAACATTTTGACAGAACTTCCATCTGATCATGCTGCTGTGGTTTCCTCATTTTCTGCGAAACGTTCTCCCCAACAAAGAAGAAGGTTATTTTCAGAAAGTATAGAGATCTTAACATAGAACAGTCCAAACGGGATATTTCAAGTTCATTTCCGAGCTTTCTGTCTATATCGAATCCATCTGATGCAGTTCTGCAGTATAACTCCTCTCTCAGCCAACTAATAGACAAACACCTCCCCGTCAAAAATTCATTTGTTTCGCTGAGACCAAATGCTCCTTGGTACACAGAAAACAAATAGAGAGTCTTAGCGGATCCGACGAAGTGCTGAGCGTACTTGGATTAAAACAGGGTTAGATTTACATATACAGTTGAATAGTGAGCAATGCCGGATATATTACCAATTAATTGGGAAAGCAAAAACAGAATACCTAACAGCAGATACATGCGACAACAAAAATCTCTTCCGTTCTGTCCGAAAGCTGTCAAGTCTGATCCAGTCCTTCCAGACCACGAGTCCAATGAGGCATTATAGCTAACGATTTTGCTGCCTTCTTTTACAACAAAGTCAACACAGTCACCACCAGTGTTGAAAACCAAAGTCCAGTTGTTCTCCCTGATGTGGGTGCTGGTTGCAAAAGTGAATTCACTTCCTTCGAACCTGTCACTGATAGTCAAATACGCAAGACTATCATGGAGTGTCCTTCAAAATTCTGCAAACTGGACCCTATACCAACCTGACTGGTGAAATATTGTATTACTTATATAATAAATATTTCCCTCTCTTCAGGTTCATTTCCAGAACCATTCAAAATGTCCCATGTTGTACCACTATTAAAGAAATCGAATTTAAATCATAATGACTTAGGTAATTACAGACCCATTGCCAATCTAATGGTTTTTCGGGAAGGTTTTAGAGAAAATTGCTACTACGCAATTGCGAATTTCTTTACACGACTGTGGGCTATTCTCTATGATGCAATCGGCATATCGTAGTTTCCACTCTACTGAGGCTGCTCTCATCAAAATCTACAACGATATGCTCATTGCTTTTGATAAAGGTCTTGAGGCTGTCGTCGTCTTGCTTGACTTCTCGTCAGCTTTCAAAACGATTGACCATTAAATCGTCATTTAAAGATTGCCGCGTAGCTACGGTATTACTGGATCGCTATAAAGATGCTTGAGTCCTATCTTGAAGACCGAAAGCAAACTATCGTCGTAAATGATTCTCTTTCGTCTCCTTACCTAATACCTTGGGGGGGGGGGGGGTCCACAAGGGTCTGTCTTGGACCACTTGAATTCATTTTGTATACTGGTCCTTAAAGTCATCTTATCGATTCATATAAGGGTTTTCATCACGTTATGTATGCTGACGATACGCAACTTTACATTTTCATGAAAAATGACCATAATGCATGTCTAACCAGTCTCTCAAATTGTATCGATCAAGCAATGATCCACTTGCAACAGTTTACTCCTTAACGATTCAAAGACCAAAGCCATCCACGTCACTTCCTAGTTTAGAGAGTCGAGTAACCTACTTGACCTCACTGTTGGTACAAATGTCATAACTCCTTCCGAAAATGCACGTGATCTTGGTGTCTTGCTTGACGATAAACTCGATATGCGAAAACATATTCAGAACACTTGTCGTTCAGCTGCGTATGGTATTTACAAAATTGGTAAACTCAGGTAGTATCTAGATCAAGGCTCAACTGAACGACTGGTTCACGCTTTTGTTTCCTCCTATCCGGATTACTGCAACAGTTTGTTTGTGAATTTGCCAGTTTCTCATATAGCTCCCATTCAGAGAATTCAGAACGCTGCTGTGCGCCTAGTCTCACTCACTACAAAGTTTCATCACATCACTCCTGTACTCCGTTCATTGCATTGGCTTCCCGTCCCTCAGAGCATCCAGTTTAATATCCTACTTCACACCTACAAAGCGATCAACGGGCTGCCCCTCAATATATCACTGATCCACTTACTCCTTTGCGTCGGTCAACTACAGTTACGCTTCGCTCTTCCTATCAAGCGCATTTGCGATTAAGTCCTGGTCCACGTACCCGCACTTGGTATGGCGATCGTGCCTTTTCTGCCGCTGCGCCTTTTTTTTGGGGGGGGGGGGGAACGAACTCCCATTTCACGTTCGTGACTCTCCCTCCCATTTGAATTTTCAAGAAACAACTTAAAACATTTTTTTTTCATTCCTAGTTTATTTTCCTTGGAGTCCATTGTCTCTATCCTACTTTGTAAAGCGCTTTTAAACGCTGTTTTAAGAGCTATATAAATTTAAATTATTAGTTATCATTATTATTAATCAACGGACTCACTCTGTGATATGAATTAAGGCACATCGTAACTGTTGTCAAATCAATGGCCCCAAACTGTATCATATACGCTTTGTTAGTTTATGAAATATGTAACTAGACCGCGTATCAAAACTTCACCAAAGGAAAACAAGAATTTGCGTTCATGGCATAATTATTACTATACAATTAATAGTCAATTAACTGATATTTAAGGAGTAGTCATGTGAATAGCAATATTGGCATCAATAATGTATTCTCTTTCGTGGAAAAATTCAGAAGATAAATAGCCCATCAAGCTCGTGATTAGAACAAACTGTCATTTGTGGAACTAGGAATCGACGTAAGTCGAATTATATCCACCAATGAGTGTCTCGCAAAACTAACGCATGCCAATTCAATTTGATACCTGTGACAGTTCGTCCTATAGGCCAATCAAGAACATTAAACATTGATATGTGACAATGAGTTTTCCTACGATGTGAGTGCTAGAAACTGACAGAGTCATCCAATATTGCTCGATATATGTTGTTTCAATGACAGTTTCTTCCAATCAAAAGCGTTATGAAATGACAAGTAACAGAGTCAACCAATGTTGTTTGGTTGTTTAGTACCAGCCTCGTGAAGGTTGTGTACAGTGTAATTCATAATACAATACCTTTTGTTGTTTTGCACCAGGCTGGTACCAGCCTCGTGAAAGTTGTATACAGTGTAATACATAATGCAATACCTTTTGTTGTTTTGCTAAGTCTATATGGTTAGAAATAGGTTTCGGTTTCTGTTTAATCAGATACTCTGAATATCTTTAGAGTTAAGTACAAATATGATACGTGCAATAACAGCAAAAAATAAAAGTCGTAATAACCACATGCCATAGAAATAAGCGGATTTTGTGTTATAGCTATCATATTAATCACATCTCGAAAATTATGCTGAGATTTTTCAGTATAAATATATAAATTGTCTGCCACCAGCATATCACTTTTAAAGTGGAAGCGCGAACAATTGTTGCTATGGAAATGTATGTGTCTGCAACAGGAAGTAACCACAAATAGGTCATTTGGCTTGTGACCATGAAACACATATCTGAAAATGTTTATCGAGAGAAATAATCCACTTCCTGATAAAAAATATTATACGTTTTTACAAGCATGAGACTCCTATTGTTTGCTTATCGCTTGTCGCTTGGCAGCGTTAAAACATTGAAATGATAAATTTTGGTGACAAAGAACTTGAGTTTAATGATGGAAATATTGGATGGTGAATCAGTCATTTTCTTCTCTTCAGAATTCCAATGTAATTCATACATAAATACAGTTAAATAATTTCGTACGTATACGCTAGGAAGCTTAATGTCAGTTTGAAATAACTTCCTTCTCTATGCTTTCGAAATTTAGCACATGTACCATGTGTTATGATAATTAACCCAACCGTGAGTGTGACATCCTGCCTATGGTTTATAGGGTAAGTAATATAGCCTATATATATGTATATGTATATATATATATATATATATATATATATATATATATATATATATATATATATATATATATATATATATATATATATATATATAAATATATATATATATATATATATATATATGAAGTACTTGTGTTTTTACTACAACTTTGTTCTATTTTAATATTATAGCGGGGGATCCAGAGGGACAGCCCTATATCCTTTACCTCCCCTTGAAATGGTTATTGTCACTGCAAACATAGATTTAGCATAGCTTTGTACCATGCATCTATACAGCTGCAAAATGAACTTAAACAAAGCATATATCTAAGTTTAGCGCGCTTCCTTCCGAGGTTTTTTGGTATCTGTGAAGACTGGTCATCCATACTCCTGGTTTGAGTATTGCTGCATCCTCCACTGTATTCACCATAACTGTTTACTCCTTCCTATTAAAATATTTGGCTACAATCATTAACTTTGTCTTCTAGAGTAGATTATTTACTGTCTCTTTCTATACCGAACTTTCTTACAGACGTTTATGCTTAATTAATACATTTTGCCAGAGTGAGTATTTCTTTTCAATAATTTGTTTTGGGGTGTAAATTATGTTTCCTTCAATGCGCAAATGGTAACATGCAATTTGCAGCGTTACGTGAGCTCAGTATTTTCATTTCATTGTTAAAAAATAATGTAGACATATTTCCCTTTTTTCAAAATTTATTAAAATGAAATAGCGAAATATAAAAAATTCAGTTGAATGTATATATAGGCTTGCATAAAGATGTCAATATATGATAACCAAATGGTTACTAAACTTTCTTGCTAAGTAAAATTTCATAAGAACTGTATAAATAAGTTCTGAAAGTGTTGCGAGTTTCTGGTCACGCATTAAAGTTTGAAAAATAATAGATTTAACAGCCCCTTATATAAGAACGTTGATAACATACACTGTGTGCTCAACGGCAAGTGCTTAGCGGTATAGTAGCTAGGTTTAAAAAGAAACACCCTTTTATAAAGTTATAAAGAAATCAAATGCTCCAACTTTTGAGTTTTTATTTTAAATGATAACAAGTACTTCAGGTTCTTTCCCTGTTCTAATGTTTAATATTATGGTTATACATTGTACACTAATAATTCATAATTAACCTCATAGAAAAGATAAAGTCAACAGTTTATAACACACTTTTGAAACACTGCTGTCGTGGATATTCATAGCTTTCACAGATTATCTTCAGTACAATGTAATACTGCGGTTTGTTACATAATTCAAATTGACATGAAACAAAAAAAACTTCCATTACTGGATATTCAATACAAACCACCATTGAGAGAGTTAAATTTACTCTCCAAGCCTGAATCGAAATTTGAAACAATAAGGTTGATAAGGTAGCTATGCACAGTTGTGATTGGTCTAACAGTCATCAAAAAGTATAAATTAGACTTTTTCTTCTATTATAGTAAACCTTTGAAGTGAAGAACCTTGACTTTCGATGCTTGAATTATATCGATTTGTCATGGACACACCAAAACAATTGATAACATATTTCATGCAAGGAAACGTTTTCAGAACTGCATTGCGATAAATGGAGCCGAATGTATTGTAAATAACTGGATTTATCCCAGAATTTAAAAGAGTCAATATGAAGATAAGGTAAAGGTACGCTTTGATACTCATATCATCAAAGCTCGTCTCAGCGCTAAGATACAGACACGAAAAGATATCCAGCAAAAGTACAAAGAAGCAAAATACTAAAGTGTTTGCAACAACCATTTTGGCCATGTTGTTTTGTTCTCGCGCGTATCGTCTTCGGTTATTTCCTGGGGTTAGTTGTGGTATTTTTCCAAGTTCTCGATAAATCAGAAACGAGAGTAAAACTGAAACGAAAATGGTTACAGCATCAAGTGTAACCATTATGTAGTTAATGACGTTCACTGAATTTGATATAGCAAAATGCCAAGACTCTGGTATCGTTCTCAACAGAACATACGTAACCTGATCTGAACAAAGGATCTCTGCAGTTTCAATAGTCTCGAAGAGAATTGCAACCGCTGTGATGACTAAACAGGTTATGACTACAGCGATGAAAGCTTTCACCCCACTAAGCCAATAGAAGTACTGGTAGTTGTCACCTGTTCGAGCTGATGTGTAATGCGCCATTGGTCTACATATCGCTCTATATCTCTCGAATGTCACTAAGAAAATCAACAGGGATGACATCAACTGAAAAGGGAATCGTGAAATTAAAAGCAGGTGTATGTTAAACGAAAATATCCTATGCACCGTCTCCAAGTGCCAACGAAGTGCGAAAGAGATGAAACAAATTGAGACACAGGTATCGATAAAGGAAAGGGAGACTAGATAAAGTCTCACCGGCGTCTGTCTGAGATGGGGATTCCTAGCCACCGTAATCAGAAACAAAATGTTAGAGATAAGTGCCAAGATCCCAACCATTATAGCCGTGGCTGTTACATTCCTCATAAACGTATAAAGAATTTCGTAGTAAATGTCACAGAACGGAACCGAATAGATACTACCTGAATAACTACCACTGCCATCCACTTGTGTAGAAGACTCATTATCCATTTTAAAGTCAAGTAGGAAATTTAATGAATAAATTGTTTTTAAATGTTAGTAATATGTTATGTGTGTCGTATTTATCAATAAATCAATACTTTCATAATTTACAGACATGCAATAATACACATAAGGACAGTTAACTGCCTGAAGAAGTCCAATAGTACCGTATTTTTGACAATCGGTGTCACACTAAAATGAGGTAAACTTACAAACTTATATCTTGTATTATGATAAACTTATTCACAGGAAGCGTAAGAAAAGGAAAAGAAAATAGAAACGAATGCGATAAAAGTTGAAAAGAGGTAGATATTTAATAGCATTAATATTAAACAAGATGTCGCTCTCCGTCTTGGGTTGTCATGGTGATAATCTGAAGACTGTTGTTTTTTAGCATAAGTTGGTACATATGACTTCAACCGCACAGTACATCGGTTCATATGTATGTGCAAAGAGTTATTCCGTTATAGTTTTATGTTTAGTCTTGAATTTGAACAGTTATTTGGTAATATCTTTCTAAAAATCTTGTACGTTTTAACAAGAAGTTAGTCAGAACTTGAATATACGTTGATGTTATTCGATATGCTGGCGATTCGAATTTGGTTGTTGGTCCTGAACAAAACCGAATTCTTTAAAAAATAGAACACTGCACTGACACGGTAAAGCTATAACAATGTATTAATTCGGTAGCGTTTATAATCCCAATATGTCTTTGCTCTGATGTAGTGTTGTAATAGGAAAAAGAGTTATTGGTCACTGACAGATTGACAGTAAAACAGCTTTTCTTAGTTTCCTTTGGCTCATTAGTCCGCCATTTTCAAAATATATGTCATCAGTGAATCTGCTTGCGAAACATCATCAGATTAGTCAGAATTTCAACAGTTTCAAAATGTCTTCAGCATTGACTACAAAGAAACGACAAGGGTACTGGTAGTGTCACGTCTAAGACATCCGACAGCAAGGAACCTGACGAGATCCAGAAAACATCAGTCGGTACATATGGGTGTTTTCACAGAGGTTGGAAATCTGCTTGACTTTGCTGCTCGTGTATTAATGGTACAAGTAGTAGGTTATTTATTGGAAGTTAAACGTTACGGTAGCTATCAAATCAGCAAACCATATGAGTAGATCTTGTCTACATGTTATAATGTGTAACTTGTAGATCAATTCCAACTGCAACAAGGCGTTGTATATAGAAGACGACTATTATTTGTGTTCCGTATAGTCGTCTTGAATCACTTTCAAGTATATCCACATAATCATGCAATGATATCAGAATTGCTTCAGAGCTTGAATAAATGTTTTGCTTGTTTATGAATCTGTCAGTCAAAGCAATGCAATGGACGACTTACAAGTAAATCGAAGTGTTGTTGCATAATTATGGGATACAAAACAGTCAATGGAATTGTTCGACGAGAGGCACGTTATTTCGCTAACAGAATCCCAACAAAACAAACAGCTTAACGAAGGCTCTACGTTGTGATGAAATGCATTGACGACAATCCATATCCAATTCTCAATGCAGCTTCAGCTTTTGGAGTACATGGATTGGATCAAAGGCAAAATATATCAGATTGCGTCTCTTGAAAATGACTTACTCCCAATGGAATGACAGAAGATAGGCAGGAACTAAATGGTACAACTAAAATTTGTAACATCGAAGAGGAAATAAAATCCTTAGTTCGCGTCTTACTTTAGCACAAGGGACTTTATAAAAGCAAGCAAAGGCAGCCAAGTTTTATCATAATAATAACAAGCAGATATTACAGTTGGAAGTATTGACTTAATACGAACAGGAAAAGGGTTAAGAGGAAATATCACCCTAGAAAATCTGTTCTGATTATAAAAGAAACATAACACAGTTTCACAAATCAGCAAACATTGTTCTCTTTGTTTTAAGGTAGCCTAGCATACACCCATTAAAAGCACCATTGTATTAAACATTCAATCACAAAAGCAATGTGGCCTCTAAGTCTAGATCGAAGTTCCCAGAACCTAAACGCTACCCATCAATGGATAGCTGACAAGTTGGCCTTTCATGGTATTATCAATTTTTCGTATCATTAAGATGCAGATTTTTTTGCTTCCAAAGCCTTAAATTGTCGTCACTTGTAAACAAACCTCTTCACTCAGTAGTAAAAACAAAATTCAAATGCCTCTCCTCGGAGGCCTTAATGGATATTAATTACATATTGACTAAATTGAACCAATTTGTACACCACACTTTACTTCCATACAAACTCTTCAACATGCAAGCTACAAAAAGAAACCAGATCTTGATTGGTAACATATCAACAAAGATGTTCTCCTACTGCATTTTGGCATTCGGGCGGATTGATACAGACTCTAATAGGAGTATGCCCGCTTTAAGCAATTGTTTATATTACATTGACCGTTAAAGACAGGTTCATAAACAAGGAAATAAGAAACGCAGCATGATGAACCTATTACAATAGTTGCCGCCATGTAGGCCTAGTATTAGTACACGAAGATGCTGAATTATATGTCTATATTTGTTCAAAGCAATAGAATCATATCAGTTTTTTCGGAAATAAAAAAGCTGCGTAACAGGCAAGCGATGCGGAAATTATTAGGAAAACCTAAATAACATAAATGCAATTTTATTGTCTAACAAACACACACACCCTCACAGAGCAACGGATATAGTGCCCCAATGTAGTATTAGTAATTGATCTCCAATGGCAGCGGCGCTGTCGTACTGGTACTTTCTAGTTCCACGAAACTTAATAAGTTGTTGCTTTGACTTTCCGAACCGTCGACATTGAACCACCAGCATTGGCGGTACAACGAGTTCATCACCATAAGTCCGTTCAGTGGCGCAGGAAGGTACTTTTGAGTGGGGGGGGGGACTGAAGACTGATGGCCGGCCTGGGGAGGGGTCTAAGAGGAGGGGGTGTGTCCCTCCCCTTTGGATTTTTTTTTTTTTTGCATTTCCAGGTGGCCTCAGATGCGATTTGGTGCAATATAGCACACTTCAGCCCACCCACTCCACTTTGTATATAATTTTGCATTTTCACCTGGCCTTAGATGCAATTTGGTGCTCCAAATGAGATTTTTTTTCTCATTTGGAAATGAAAAAGGGGTTTTCTGACTTGCGAAGCGGGGGGCGGAATGATACTTCCACCCCTCCATATTTGTCACTGGGGGGGGGGCTGGCGCCCCCAGCCCCCCGGTTCCTACGCCCTTGAGTCCGTTCTTGATTATTGAAGAAGAGATCGCTTAAGCATTTCTCGGTATTTCTACGTCAATCAAGTTGCTAGGCTTTCTAAGTCATGTTTTTCGTTCGGTGAAACTCCCCAAGTGAAACATTGAGACAATCATCCAGCTCGTTGTAATTCGGGCTGCTTTGATTCGGGGGTTTGTAAAACAGGAGAATTCGTGATGAAGTAGGACCTATATGATAACACTCTCGATTAGAATACTGGAGAGCCCCGTTCAATCATCACCTTGTCATATGATATACATGTATTGAATATTAGTTAAATGGCATCAAGTGAAAGGTGGACTGTGAGAATATGATTCGAACTAGCTATATAAGTCAACGGACTCTCCCTGTGCTATGAATTAAAGCAAACCGTAACTGTTGTGAAATGAATAGCCCCAAAGCTGTATCATATATTCTTTTGTTAGTTTTTGAAATATGTAACTAGACCGCGTATCAAAACTTCACCAAAGGAAAACAAGAAATTGCGTTTATGGCATATTTATTACTATACAATGAATAGTCAATGACGTGAGTATTTGAGAAGTATTCATATGAATAGCAATATTGGCATCAATATTGTATTCTCTTTTATGAACAAATTTAGAAAATAAATAGCACATCAAGTTCGTGATTAGAGCAAACTGTCTTTCGTGGAACTAGGAATCGACGTAAGTCGAATTATATCCTCCAATGAGTGTCTCGCGAAACTAACGCATGCCAATTCATTATGGTACATGTGGCAGTTTGTTCTTTAGACAAATCAAGAACAATAAACATTGACATGTTACAGCGTTTTCCTACAATGTAAGTTCTAGAAACTGACAGAGTCAGTCGGTACCCAGTGGTGACTGTTCCGTTCCACGTTGGTACGTATTGCGCGAAATGCTATAACTAAGCGTGATAAAACTAATGGAATTGAATTGCTTACATCATGGAACTCCATTCTTATATCGAATGATAAGAGGAACTATTCATGGCAGTTAAATGACAGTTCTTTGTGGATAGGGGCATAATGACGCCTGGAGATCATGACATACTGGAAATGCCACATGAAATGCCACTGCAAATACTACAAGCCCTGCCAGTGCCCCTTCGAATTCGACCTTCTGAAATTGTACATGGGGTTGCTAGTAATCAGCCTATGGAGCCTTTATGTTATCGAGACAGTGTCCTTTTTCTGGGTATATTTTCAAGCATAACTAGTTTTGTGGAAGCATAAAAGTTATACAACAGGCAATTAAATAAGACACCTGAGAGGGCATTTTGGCTTAAAAATGGCCAGACAAAACTTTAGTTCGCCCACTATAAAGACAGTGGTTGCCACTCTGACACCACGATGAGTTTTTGGTCAGAGAACTTTCTTTTTTAAGAATGACAACACATTTGTTTTGGTCTCTTAATTTCTCGTTTATATTAACATAAAACTTTGAGACCTAACACTGTTAGGAAATAGAACCAAGATAACAAAACATAGCTTTTAACCACTATGAAAAGACTTGAGGCAAAGCAGTAGGAAGAAATGTTTAAATAAAAGGCAAGTCCAGGAATGGCAAGAAAGTTTGGTCGAACAGTTAAAAAGTACATGAATATAATAATATATCACCCTATGTAAGATTTTTTTTATATATGCTCCCAGCCAAAAAAACTGTACCCTAGTCTTACAGCGGTAAACTGTGGGTAAATTGGGGTTACACAAGCTAAATTTGCCACAGTAGCCCTATAGACTAAAATTATGGTACTTATTTTAAATGACAAATACTGTTGATACCATATCCTGCAAAACTGTCTATCCTTTATGTTATTATCATGCATGCTTTGACTGCAGCATATTGACCAAATCTGGTGCATATAAAATAGTTTAATATACATACGACATCATGACATACAGTATGAGTTGCTTTGTTATATACGTCAACTAGAGGGCCAATTATGATACAATCCACCAATGGGTGAAATTTAAGGTAATTTGTGGTGTACTGATTATAATTAAGATAAGTAGGGAAAACTGTTGTGCAATTGGGATACAACTCTAGTAAATTTAGGGTAAAACTGTTGTACAATGAGGGTAAAACCATTAGGGTAAAATTTTGGTACAGCTATAGGGTAAAAAGGTGCTTAATTAGGGTAAAACTATGGTAATACCATAGTACACATAGCGTAAATTTGAGATAAAACCACGGTGAAGATGAAATAGAAAGTGATAAAAACCGTGGTAAAATTGTGATATGGTACTATGGTAAACCTGGTAAACTTCATCCATAGGACCAAAATACCCCAGTGAAATTGCGGTATTGTACCACAGTTTACCATGGAAAAAGGATGGTATTTTGCTGTGGTTAGTGTGAGGTATTTTTTTCCTAGGCTATACTTCATCTTCGGAGCTTGCATAATGTGTTTAAAGAAGATGAGCATTTTCTGCTCCTACATTTCAGAGCTATGGTGAATAATGACTATTAGGTATGAGGCGTGAACTCTATAGTTTGACATGGGCGTTTTCCATGAACTAAAGCAATGTACATCATTAAATTTACACGCAGAGCCAACACAAAGTCCTAACATCTGTATGACATAACGCTGTGTTTTGCCATAAACTAGTACGATGATTATTGACAAGACTAGTGCATTCCTAATCGCAAATTTGGTATCAATGAAAAGAGCATACTCTAATCTAGCCAATTTCTACCAACAATGTGCATTTTACTTTTTGGGGCCATGAAAAAAAGCGCCAAATTGAATGGAGATTTATCAGAAAGTACGACAAAAATAGAAATGTTTACTATTTTATTACGAAAAACAAATGTTGAGAGATTCGACTTACCGCGTCATGGTGGCTAGCGACGCATTCATTTGCATTATTCAAACCTTTGAACCAGAGAGGTAGGTCTCAAGCAGTTTCGCGAAATTTCATACGTCTGACCAAATTGTGGGGGCGGGGCTACAAGAAAACTGCTCTCTGAGCTCATTAACTCGCTCGTTGGGGACTGACTGAAGTCATCCAATGTCGTTCGGCATATGTTGTTTCTATGACAGTTTCTTCCAATCAAAAGCGTTATGAAATGAGATGTGACAGAGGCATCCAATGAGATTGCGACGTTAATGACAGATGTCAATTTAATTCGACATTTTGCTGTATAGCGCTGTGGAGCTATATTTAGGTCTGACAGACTGTAAATGAAGCGGAACTGTATGTGCTTTGCTGTTGTTCCTTTTTTTCTCGTTCATACATCAGATTAGATGCATCTCAAGTGCAAATTGAGCCTGCTATTCCGGTATTATTGTATATTCATTCCTCTACTACATCTTTTAAGAAACACTAGTTTCCTGGAATGAAATTAGCTAGAAAGTTATGTCAAAATTCTGATTTGACTTCTAAACAGTTACCGTTTTTAATCTGCCCTATGAAAACAGGTTCAGTTTCGTCAGATTGGGGGAGCGGTAATGATTTGCACGCAAAATGTAACTAACATGGAAGGGCGTAACTGGTGAGATCCACTTAAATTTGATTTTGTCTTACCAAGTTTAGGGTACTTAGATGGATAATGGTGCTACCATTGGAGGTAGCTTTAGATCCAATAAAATCTCAATTTGTTCGAGTCTACCATATGTATATTTCTGTGTAATAATATTGCCATCAGTTGGGGTCTAAAGTGTGCGCAATGTGACGATGCAACCCTTTTCGCACACCCCTGTCACGTCTATAAATAATAATGTAAATGATAGTATAGCCTATACCGTTAAATTAATAAACCATTCAAATTTATTTGGGCTCGTTCCAATTGATGTAATGCCCCATGCACGAGTCTCATCTGCCATGACATAACCACCAATCATAATCATTCACATTGTATTTGTAACATTTCACATTGGAACAGGCCTACCGTTCCTTCACTCACTCTACCAGGAGCGAACATTAAAACGTGTTGAAAATATATTGAATGATGATTACCACCCAGCAGCTGATTATTTTAAGTTCCTGCCATCAGGCAAAAGAATGCGTAATTTTAAGGGTTCTAAAGATTTACTTACAGTTTTTATCCTTCTGCTGTGAAGATATTCAATGCGCACCAAAACCGTTAAATAATTGTAAACTTTGTAGACTTTATATTGGATATGAGGGCATTTATATATTTCTGTACGCTTTAATATTTTGTAGGTATATAGGTTTTCATATCTATGTGCATTATTATACGTCTTATTTGTTGTTTACAAATTTTAATGTTTTAAGCTCTTGTTATCAACCAATTTCCATTGTATTTTTTTATGATTGGCTGAATATCTATCTATCTATCTATGTGAAATAAGAATAAGTAAATGCTGGACTACGAGGCCCAAAAGAGGACATGATAAAAAATATATATTACTTACGTTTGTAATGATACTACGTTTGTACTCCAATAATTATATTATTATATTATATTATATATATATATAATAATCATTATAAAATAATCATAATAAAATAGTACTTATATAACGCGTTCATCAGCAACGCTGCTCAAAGCGCGTTACAGGAATTGAAACAATTAATACACAGTAAACATTTAAAATACAGGAAACAATCAAAAGCAAATAGTACAAAAAATATCGCCTTAAAGGTATATACCCTAAAACCTATAAAAAGGATAGAAAAATAAATTAAAGCTATGGTGATACAAAAAAAAAAATACTTTACAGGAATTGAAACAATTAATATACAGTGAACATTTAAAATACAGGAAACATTCAAAAGCAAATAGTGGAAAAATATCGCCTATATCGTCTATATATATGTATATCAATATCTCACGGTCTATATTATAGTTGCTGAGTTATTTCCAATGAAAGAAGTTGTTCACTGTTGATGAGCTTATGTGGTATGTCTGAGCCTAATTATTTGGAAGTTGTTCTTTTCTCGTTTGAAGGATAAGAGAGGTCGGACCATTGTATATCACGACTGTGCGTAGTCAATTGAATATAATTTGTTGATGTTTTCATGGCAAATTTGATAATTTTCGATGACGTGTACCAATTTATAACAAAAAATATATACATAGAAACGAGAATGAAAACCCACTAAAAAACATTACTGATGCATGCACCAATACGTTTACTGATAAAAAATATTATTTACTCAATTATAAATATTGGTTTAGTGCTCTATCATAAAAGATTAGGTTAACAATTCAAATTTCATAATAAGTAAGAAATCAATTGAATTGGATATCTTCTATAGCTGGTCATATAACTTGGTTACAATATCGCAACTGTAATGGAGCCATCAAAGTGATATCAAAACAACCATTTCCACGAATACGCTTCTTCTGTCAGCAAATCATGTTCTAAGAACAAATGGGTTTGACACAACTGTTTGTTATTCGATATAGCGGTGCTGATGTGTTTACTCATTGCAAGTTATGTAAATGACCTTAACCCAATCCCGGTTGCAGGGCATAATCTACAGAGTTTGAAGACTGCGACAACCCATGTCATAACGTCTGATTACTGATCGATAATGGGAATTTTCAAAAAAACAAACGCAGGCCACCCAGTGCAGCGGTTTTGCAAACGGTAGACTCACGGCCTCATGATATTTCACGTGGACTGGACAACGATCCTACAAGACCTTTCAGAATCGATCCCCAGAATGCATCAAAACTAACTTGACTTATCGGCTAAATGTAAAAAAAAAATCAAACGATATCCGAAAATTGTAGATACATTTATCGACGTCTAAAAAACAAAGTGGACTTCAGAGGAGAAACTGCATGTCCGACAACGTGACGGATTGGATCGACTTGGACATGCCAGACCTGCTCGTTACTGCTGCTAACAGATCTGAATGGAGGACGATGTCAGCTTCAACCGCCATGTCTCCCCGACGACTTCAAAGTCATGGGACTGAATTGATTGATTGAATTGAAAACAAAGTCCCGAGATTCAGCGAAAAACCTTCAAGATCAACTTTTGGGTCTGGTTTTCAAAAAAATACCAGTCCATTCCATCTTTCTTTGTTGTGTGTGAGAAGTTAGAGGTAAATGGCGATGAAAATAAAGACACCACAGAACTTCTTCCCGATATTATTGATATTGATGATATTATTGATGATATTATTGAATTTATAGTTGATACAAATTCCGTGTGGTTCAGAAGAGAAATACAAGTTTGAAGAATAAATACATTGCATTTTTCCTTCATGTTCAGAATAAATATGCAACCGATTAGGGTGCACGTCTTCTGCTATGCAAATGGATCGTGTTCACAATCAATCGGTGTTTGCAACGTCACAGTGAAACAACTTGTTTACTTAAACATGCAATATGATAGAAGGGATCTAATTGGCGGATTAAAATTTGTTTGTTGCAAATGGATATTTGAGATTACCTTCATGCATGTCATAAAGTTACCAAAATGAAACCGATCTGACATGCTGGTAAAATGTATCTATGAGGAAACAATCTCCTCAAGGAGATTTTGTCAAGAGTCCAAAACAGAAAATTGATTTTCTAATGGTCTAGAATTTACGAGCGCTTACTCCTTACTCATTAACTAACGCCAATGTTGAATTTTGTACACGGAGTACTCGATCAACCATGATGATATTGAGTAGATCTTGTATAAGTTATTCAATTGTGTATAACGATAATGTTCAGTTTCTACTTACGCAATGTACAACAACAATATTGAGTTTTAATGAAAGATAATGTTGATCTTTGTAAACTAGAAGCTTTCAATCTTTTCGATTATAATGAAATTCTACATAACTACAAAAGTATGAGCCTACATTTTGCCACCCGGTTAATGTTCGTATGGTATCTACCCAATTTGGAACATTACGTCAACAAGACGTACTTAGGCTCCAGTACCAGTTAGCAGTGGTATGTTTGAATTCCTCAAGGGTCTATAATGGGCTGTTTTATGTTCCATTTATATCAATCATCTTGATAATATCTATCGGAAGGTTCCTATTCGAAGAAGAGCTTACAAAATGATTAAAAAAAAAAACATGCTAAATCAAATCACTAGTAAAACAAGACAGTCTGCTTTCACCCGATAGATACCAAAGATTTATTTCTTTTACTTTAATATACAACATCAAGATGATCCCCAACATCATAATAGATATATTTGATGGTACCTAACACCCTTAATGTGATATTACTAAAAGCAAAATAAAGTTATTTTACATGATAAATGTTATTTTACACAATGAGATTTAGACGAGACATTTTTGCGTCGTTTCGTATGCAGTTTATGAACAGTGCTTACATTGGTACCTTAATATCATGCCAAATTACATAAACTATGCTATTTTTTGTCACTTCTGTGATTATTCTCTCTCTCTCTTTCCAACTCTCTCCCTCTTTTTCTTGAAAGGTAAATCATTCTTCGTCAAGATAAAAATCAGGTTTCGGTTGAACTTCAAGTTTTTGTCCATATAGCCAACTAGCACGACGCTTCTTGACGTTCAGCTGTAAGTTGGTAACTGGTAGGAAATCCAGTCACCTCACATTAGGAACGACTCAGGACTGTCAATGCTAAACCTACAGATAGTACACTGAAGTTCACGTCACCACTTTAGGAACTACACACATTTTCCATATGAGTAACAAATTGGATAACAAATCGTACGAAACTGTTACTCGTAATGCGTTATCATGACATGTTGAAATATAATATATAATTTCCGGAGTTATGCTTCACTACTACTGACACATTTCACTCGATCCCGTGAGGCCGTTAAAATTAGGTACTCAGTACATGAAAAAGTCAAATTCCTGCATGATCCCAAAGAAATAAGAGATGTAAGACCGGAGACGCCTCAATAGCTATTGCAAGATGTCCTTTAATGTTGTTGTTGGATTAAATCACATATAAGTTTAGGTCACTTATATTGTGTCGTGTCTCTCAACAAAGTACGAACGATTCACGTTGATGTTGGCGGCATGGCAACAAATTGCAAAATTATCCCAAATTCTCACTTTGCTGCTTTTAAGTCTTCCAGTAAGTTTGCAATCGCGGTGACAATCTTCTTTACATGTTTCTCAATTCCTTCATCAGCCTTGCTGTCTTTTTATCTTTCTTTTTCGTGTTGTGAAAAGCTAAAGGTAAATGTCAACTTGATGACGGCTTCGCCTCAGAAAAATTTCCCGTTTTCAAAGATATCATGAAAATTATGGTTAATACAACATTCAGTGTGGTTCAGAAGAGAATTGTAACTTTGAAGAATAAATACATTGCATTTTTCCTTCATGCGCGCCAGAAGAATAAATATGCAAATGATTAGGGTGCACGTCTTCTGCTATTCAAATGGATCGTTTTTACATTCAATCCGTGTTAACAACGTTACAGTGAAACAATATGCTAATAAACTGTAATTGTTTACTTAAACATGCAATATGTAATATACAACACCAAGATAATCCCCATCACCATAAGGAGTATAATTTACCGTACACGACACCCTTATGTGATATTATTTAAGGAAAAATAAAGCTATATTACAGCATCATTGTTATCTTACACAAATGGACCTTAGCCAGAACGAAAGAGACATTTTCCCGTCGTTTCGTATGCCGTTTAGGAACAGTGCTTACATTGGAAACTTAATATCATGCCAAATGACATAAGCTTTGCTATTCCCTGTCACTTATGTGATTTATCCTTTCTCTCCCTCCAACTCTCTCTTCATCTTGAAACGTAGTTCATCAAAGGTCAAGACAGAAATCAGCCTTCGGCTGAACTTCAAGCAACACGGTGACGTTTAAGAGCATTACAAAATTATGGGTACTTAGGAGCAAAGAATTTTATTGGTACATCGATAACGGGAATTACCAAAAAATAATCACAAAAGTATTTCAAAAAAAAATTATTTCAAAATGATCAAATAGAAAAAAACAACAACAATTGGAACATTGGAAAAGTGAAAAGAGGAAAACGGCAGACCAATGTGAGAGTGAGATGAAAGGAAGCCGAAGATTATAATTAGCTGCTGCTGAAGATGAAAGGACTGCAAGAAATCTTCCGTGTAGAACAGTATAACAAAGATTAGAAAGCAATGAAGATGACGTAGTGAAAACTGAGAACAAATGGGTGGTTAGAAAGGAAAAGGCAAGCAAAGTGGACAATCAGAACGTTTGACTACAGCTACAGGAGATATTTTGGTTTCAGATATTGAGGCTAGTTTCTAGTGAACCCTTCGTGGTCGTCGATGGGACCTCATAACCCGAATTCCTCTTGCAAAATTTAGCAAATCGTCTCACAAATGGGAATGTTTCTACAAATGCCTGTCGATAAATCGATCCAAACATGTTGTAGATAAGAGGATTTAGTAATGAATTTAACAAAGTCACGACAGCTATGAAGCAAATGTAGTGTTTCGAAACGTTACCTTTATCATCAATTCCCAAGTTAAAATAAACGCAAGTAAAAATGTCTTGTAGTATCACGCAGATACAGAACACAGCAGTATTAACAAAGACCATGATTGTCAAGTTACGTTGTTCTCTAATATGCAGTCTCTCTGATTCGTCACCTACGTTTGGGAGTTTTCCTAGCTTTCTATAAATCATCAGAGAAAGTGTAACGGATATAATCACTGCTAGGATTTCAGATGCGACCAAAACATAACTGAAGATCTTTACCGCGGTATCTACAGTCAATTGGTGGTGAAACGGTGTGCCCAACAGTTGTAGTTGAAAGTGAACAAGATCAGATTGGCAGAGTTTGATAATTTCCCATTTTGGATGCACAAGAAAAACGAGCATGAAGACAACACATGTACACACAATAAGGAAAGCACAAATGGTAATTGCAAAAATGTAGCAGGAACGAACTTTCATTGTAGCCTGATTGACGTATTTCATGGGGTTACTGATGGCCTGGTATCGTTCAGTGGTTACTAGTGTAATACAAATACAAGATATAAATTGAAAAGGGAATCGAAATAATAAAACTAAACTTTCATGAAGAGTTATTAGATATTTACTTGAGTCTATCAGCCAGCGAAGACTGATGAATATGTAACACACCGATATCAGTGCATCGATAACAGAGAGTGTCACTAACAAGATTCTGAGATTAGTTTTTCTGAGTTTGGGGTGTTTCGCGACTGTTATCAGAAAAATGAAATTAGAAATAAATCCAAGAAGACCAAATATTAATGTGGACACCGACAGTTTCAGAACATACTCAAGTATCGATTTGGAATCTTCACATGTTTCAAGTGGGTAAGAATCATGTGAATAAGTCATTTTAATATCACTTTGGTATTCTTGTACAGTCATAATGTCAATTTATTTATCCGGTCAATATGTGTTTCCACCAGTTTGCTCGAAAAAGTACCTCGTTAAGTTCTTCCGAAATGAAATTCTCGGATCTATCACATTGAGCACTGCAACATATTCCGTCGGAATATTTGTCGCTTACCGGTCGACTAAATAGGTAGTATATGGTGACTACAAGTCTGATATAACGACTACAATGCTTTCAAAATTGAAACGAGAAATGATTTGGCTTCTAATAGTTACCGAACTTCTAATGTCCAGAGCGTTGGGGTAACTTTTTGTTTTCAAATGTTGATAAAGTGGAGGATTGAACGAAAGTATTTTTTCGTAACTGCACTTGGTAAACCAACTTTAGCAATGCTTGTCTTGGGTATCAATTTAAATGAGTGAGGTACTATGTAAAGGAACGTAAACTGGTGCTTTTAGTTTGTTGTACTATAACACAATTAAATGTGATGAGTGGAAAACCTTTAATATCCAACATAATTAAGACGGTATAACCTGTAAGTGGAATATTATGACAACAATGTTCTCATCGATACATTCGTATACAGTTCATTATTTAATCAGGTACTAGTTCTGAAGTTTCATTTTAGATTGGAACTTCCTCTTTTGGAGAATTCCTAGGAGAATTTTGTTTACTTAATTCACCAACGGCTGATGTGTGCTCTGTTGGACGAATAAACTGTGACTTCACCGAAGAACTTCCACACTTTCTAATTGCAGTTGCCAAAACTACGACTTTTATAACAATTAAATTTGGTAATGATGTAGTTACGATCTCCCAAAAGAAATCAAAAAGATACCGGTAAGAAATTATGACCAGCTTATTGTCAGTAATGCAGTCACATCACGTCTTCAGCTCCTCAAATGATTTACGTTTTCGTCCATAAAAGCCAAGTTGACACGACGCTTCTTGGCGTTCAGATGTACGTATATACACGCTGTAAGTTGGTAAATTATACGAAATCCAGTCACCTCACATTAGACACGACTCAGGACTGTCAATGTTAAACTTACAGATAAATACACTGAAGTTCACGTCACCACTTTAGGAACTACACACATTTTCCATATGAGTAACAAATTGGATAACAAATCGTACGAAACTGTTACTCGTAATGCGTTATCATGACATGTTGAAATATAATATATAATTTCCGGAGTTATGCTTCACTACTACTGACACATTTCACTCGATCCCGTGAGGCCGTTAAAATTAGGTACTCAGTACATGAAAAAGTCAAATTCCTGCATGATCCCAAAGAAATAAGAGATGTAAGACCGGAGACGCCTCAATAGCTATTGCAAGATGTCCTTTAATGTTGTTGTTGGATTAAATCACATATAAGTTTAGGTCACTTATATTGTGTCGTGTCTTTCAACAAAGTACGAACGATTCACGTTGAAGTTGGCGGCATGGCAATAAATTGCAAAATTACCCCAAATTCTCACTTTGCTGCTTTTAAGTCTTCCGATAAGTTTGTAACCGAGGTGACAATCTTCTTACATGTTCTTCAATTCCTTCATCTGCCTTGCTGTCATTTTATCTTTCTTTTTCGTGTGTGTGAAAAGTTAAAGGTAAATGTCAACTTGATGACGGCTTCGCCTCAGAAAAACTTCCCGTTTTCGATGATACCATTAAAATGATGGTTAATACAACATTCAGTGTGGTTCAGAAGAGAAATGCAACTTTGAAGAATAAAAACATTGCATTTTTCCTTCATGCGCACCAGAAGAATAAATATGCAACCGTTTATGGTGCACGTCTTCTGCTATGTAAATGGATCGTGTTTACATTCAATCGTTACAGTGAAATAACCTGCTATTAAATTGTAATTGTTTACTTAGACATGCAATATGATCGGAAAGATTATCCAACCTAATTGGCCGATTAAAATTTGTTTGTTGCAAAATGATATTTGAGACGACAATCGTGCATGTCATATAGTTACCAAAATGAAACCGATCTGAGATGTCAGCTGATAGAAAGGATCAGTGAGAAAACATTATCCTCGAGGCGATTTCATCAAGAACATAAAACTATTTTTTTTTCTTATGGTATTGAATGTACGAACACTCAATCCTTACTCATTAACCAACGCCAATATTGAATTTTGTACACGGAGTACTCGATCAACCATGATGATGTTGACTATATCTTGTAAAGGTTATTTAATTATGTTAAGCGATAATGTTCAGTTTCTACTTACGTAATGTACAACAATAATGTTGAGTTTTAATGAAAGACAATGTTGATTTTTTGTAAACTATAGAAGCTTTCAATCTTTTCGATCATAATGAAATTCTACATAACTACAAAAGTATGAGCCTACATTTTGACAATGTTCGTATTGTATCTACCCAATATGAAACATTACGTCAACGAGACGTACTCAGATCCAGTACCAGTTAGCAGTGATACGTTTGAATTCCTCAAGGGTCTATAATGGGCTGTTTATGTGCCATTTATATGAATCATCTTGATAATGTCTATCGAAATGTTCTTACTCGAAGAAGATCGAGCTTACAAAATGATTCAACATAATGGTAATAAAATCAATGGTAAAACAAAATATCTGCTTCAGTTCGGAGCGATGAAATAAAAAGGTAACCTCCTTAAATGAAGACCTATTCATGAACAGCAATCAAGAATTAGCTAGCCTGGGTTATAGTGGGGTAGGCTGCCTTTAGCTTGCCCCCTGAGGAATTTTTAGCCGAACGAAACAGGGACAGAATGAAAAAAAGTGTCAAAAGAACAAAATAGTAGATACGATATATATCATTCTGGGTATGCTTCTTGTTTTTATAGCTCGGCCTGATCTGTTTCTGACCTGGCTTTCCCTTATTAGCCTTATGGAGCATAACAATTAACGAGATACTGAACAGGTTAACTTTGATTCAGTGATGGACACTTTTTGTATAAGTTGCCTACGTCGTGTGTTGCTGTCTTTAATAAAGCTCAGCATCTCCAATGGGTAAAGCCTATAGAGATATGAGTCCTCCTTCCGACCCCCACCCCCCCCCCCCACCTCCAAAGACACACCACTTCCGGGACGATTCCTACTTCGCTGCTGATCTCTGGTGAACCGTATATTATCTTGCTGCAGAACATTTTGTTTATTTGGACAGATTTGTTGCCGTTAGTTGATAATAAAGCGCAAGCATAAACATGGACTCCCCTAACTCCCCCGCCCCCACCCTCAGCTTCTTCACAGCTATGCTGATACGTTATAACGTCGTGTTGACGTTTCCCGAGAGTTCAGCCCATTCTTAATGCAGCAATATGTTGCTAAGTAGTTATGCGAAACAATGCACACATCTATAAACGGGTTGAATTTAGTGGTCAATTTTGTTATCTATCTCCAAAACTTTGCAATGGCGATGCAAGCTGCTCGACGACAGGGGGTAAGTTTTTAACCAAAGGTCACCTTTTTTAAGACAAACAAATTATTCTAAGGTTTCTATCTGAATAATATTAGAGAAATATCAAAATGAATGTAACTTTGTGTATTGTTTTGACCTTTTCTTCCGATACAAAAAAAGATCGATTGGAAAGTGTAATCAAAAGGCGCATCCTAACGTTAGGCTACAGTAGGCCTAGCCTACTACGGTGGAAAACGGTAATTTCGCGTGTTCCCTAATTACGCGTACAGTAGGCTAGGCTAATGTGAAATACTTACAGGTATGTAGCTGCAATGATATACTGGATGCTACTCATAAAGACACCATAGTTGCTGCGTTCGTTACTCAAATTGCAATCGCAATTTTCATCTACAAAGATCTACGAAAATTCCTATGTGTGAAACTAGGAAACACCAGTTCTGTATGTTTAGACATTTTATCGGATCATTTCACTCATAATAGTAGGCTAGGCCTAAACTTCAATGCATTTGCAAGTATAATTCTCTCTCTTTATGAGAGAATTTGGTCAAACCATCTATGAAACCACAATGCTACAGCACGGGATAGAACTTTATATCGGCTACAGTAGACTGTTATCTGTGGCAGAGACACTGTCCAGCTGGGGTTCTCACGTAATTCATCAGCATAGGTCAGAGAGAAACATTGGTTGGAACAAAGTGAGAGAAAACCCCAAAGCCAGTAACATTACCAGAGAAAAAAGTATGAGTCCCAGGGATGCAAGTCCCCTAAAAAAATTGTGTCCCATAAAAGAAAGTTTCCGTCCCGATCGAACACCAACTGTGTTTATTGTAATTTACCTATTTTCATTACTTGCACAGGTGAGACTACCCCCTGAAGTAAATCGGATCCTTTATGTCAGAAATCTACCCTACAAGATCACCGCCGAAGAAATGTACGATATCTTTGGAAAGTATGGAGGCATCAGACAAATAAGAGTGTGAGTACCTGATTATAATCTTAGAGCTAAGGCAGTGAACATGTACAGAACTTTAGTTGAAGCTACAAATGTGCGTTCCTGTACATAGTAAATATGACCAGAGTGATTCCGATATCATGATACAATTGATTGTACAGTACAGTTAACAGGTGCTGTGTGGTTGTACAATTGAAACACACAGTACCTCACAACCATGCACAGATATATAGATGAACTATACTTGTGGTTAAAACTTTTCAGCTTGTTGCATGTATGTTTGGCTTGTTACAGTGTGAGAAATCTAGATGTAAACTGGGATTATTTCCAATGTTAAGGATTCTTTTTTCTGGGTCTCAGATAAACTGCATTTGTGATTCAGGAAAAACTATAATGAATGAGAGGCAGTGACTCACTGCTATTTTACAAGGACCAGGTTCTTTGAAAACAGCACTACAGATTGAGTAATGCAACCCTCTTTAATGATCTCTCTTACAGAGGAAACACAGCAGAGACGAAGGGCACAGCGTATGTTGTTTACGAAGACATATTTGATGCCAAAAATGCCTGCGACCATTTATCTGGATTTAACGTCTGTGGTCGTTACCTTGTTGTCCTTTACTACCAAGCCAATAGGGTGAGTTTTTGTTTTTTTTGGAGGGGGGGAGGGCGGAACACCGACTTAAGCCTATAAAAGTACCTTTCTACATCTTCTAAAGTTTGCAGACCAATATTTTGTCCCAAAAGTATTCTGCAAACTAATTTTTGTTTGTAAAATATTTTCTGTTCTCTATTTGCACCAGCAAATCAAAGCCTTCCCTTGTAAAATACAAAGCAATAGTGAAGACTGTGTAATCTTCTTGTTGATAAATGTTTCCCACTGATATGTGTATACACATTTTATGACCAAACTTCCAATCCCACAGGCATTTTAACCTGGGCCTCTTGCTCTACCTAAAATGTGTATACCACTCTTACCACAGCATACTGGGTTGTAGACACTGTCGTTGCCAATAGTATCAAAACGATTACAGACAGCCCTTTCTTGTTGGTAAACCCTATATAATGAATGCTTAATGGGAAGGGTGGGGGGGGGGTGGCAGAGAGTACCGGTCAGAAGGTACTGTACGACAGTACTGTATCTTGCGTAACATATAAGAAAAGATCTAGTCCTGCTTTAAGCTTAACTCATGTTACTGCTTCGAGTTGTAACTCATCATCCCCTTTATCCTCTCTACAGGCATTTAAGAAGATTGATCAGGACAAGAAACAAGCTGAACTCGACAAAATGAAAGCAAAGTACGGTCTCAGCACACCGGAAGTTGCCAAGTGAATGGAGGACAATGGTGTTTGCATCGATGCTTGTACATAACAGTAGTCAGGAAAGTCTTTGGGGATGGGACGATGAGTTTCACCATCAGCATTGTCATCTTCCTTCATCGCTATCTGAAGATCTTGATGAGACTGCCGTACATTTGTAAAATCTAGCAAACATTCCAGAAATATTCTGCTCCATTGCTACGGTGGATTTAGGTCGGACTCTGACATACGGCATTCTATGGTAGGAGCAATATCTTGCACTGTGAGAACATCCTGCAGCATGGGGGACAGGTCTAAGAAGTTTCTTGGAAACCAGATGTCCTGAAAATTTTGTGTACGTTACTTTCACAAGCTCTGGAGAGGTACAATACAGGAGGCATCTCAAGATACTGAAAGTGTATGAAATTGTGACAATGTGACCTATTGAGAGGCCCCCACCACCTATTGGGATAACTTAACAAATACGATTGAGTTGGAAATGACCGCGAATCCAGACTTGTAGTGACCCCTGATTCATATTCTGACATAAGTTCCTGTTTACTCCTACTCACCCTTAAAGATATTACTGATGCTCATGGCAATTTTTTTGAAAACTTTGTGTACCTCCTATAGTATACATCCTAGTGCATCCCAATGCTAGAAATAAGAGCTTGTACTGGAAATTTATTTTGGGAAGGGGGGGGGGGCATTAAGGGGACAACGATTTAACCTGTTCTGAGTACAGAGGATGTGGGAGAGGCTCATTTTTCTGTTGAGTACATGAGATTATTTTCTGGAGTCATAATTATTCCTTATTTTGTCAGGAGTACACAATTTTCTTAATGAAGGATTAATGGATGGTTAAGGTTGCATATTCAACAGGGCTGATTAGATCTGGACACAGCACTATGCTTTGTACTGTTTTAACAACTTTTATTTACGTATTATGTAAAAGATTAAGTCATTAAATAGATTTGAAAATTGATCAATTTTTGTCTTTTTCGTCCCAATTATCTGTTTGTCTTTACTATATTGTATCATTATCGTAGCTATTAGAGGCAGGTGCGTGGGGGGGGGGGGGATGCAAGGTTGAATTAATGATCACACCTGCTCACATGCCATTAGTACACTAAGATATTCATCACCTCCCCAAAACTGATGAAGAGTGATGTGCTTACACCGGGCAGGCCGCTGCCCCACCCCCCCCCTTCCTGGCAGTTTTGAATGCCACCCAGCAGTTTTCAAACACTACTTGAAATTTATGCCTGCCACACTATTTTTGATGATAAATTTCACAAAGTAAGGAACGGACATTGAACAGTTATGGGAAAGGCCAGCAGGCAAATCAAGGACTTTATAAAGGAGGCATTGTGGCCCTGGGGTGGTTTAAGTCGACTCCCATGCAGGGGGAGGGGGTCCTCTCCCAGAAGAGAAAAATATATATATTGTTAAGTCTTTATATATTTGTCATATTGAGACACTAAATTAGGTCAAAATGCAAGGTGCTAATCAATGTATATTGATGGTAGGTTGAAAATGGGATATACATCTGTAGGAGTGGTTATCCCTCCCTCCCTCCTCCCCTCCCTAGCAAACACCACTGCATGGAACTCTGGCTCTATGATGATATTGATTACAGACTACTTTGAAAGCTGCAACTTTTGTAAGTGAAAGCCATATCACACATCCCACTTTAAAGAACAAACTGAAGCCTATCAAGACAACCTTGACTGATCTCTTGCACTTTTGTTGGTTCCTTTTATAAATTTATTCCTGCCGTTGGAAAAGAAGCATCACATGAAGTCATGATAACAGTGTGATTGTAGGCAACCTGTCAAAAGTGAAAGGTATGGTATAGTCTGTACAGATTGGTATCAGTCGGTGTGTATTATAATGTACAAAAAAAGTAAAAATGCTAGATAACGGAAGAAAGTAGTCTCCAAATCGACATAAACTTTATTTTCACCCCAACAAAAAGAGCGAGTTCAACTCAAGTAAAGGGAGGTTCATATAATAACTTTTTCTCCTTAATAATCTTTAGGTACAATACACGATTTGACTTTGTCAAATAGTTAAAAAAAAAAAATTAATAATATGCTGACCTGTTTTAAAATTTTGTTAGAAACTGGTGTGGAAGACCACAAGGAAGGACCTGGCATGATGTCAGTTTTAAGACTGATACCATTAACGGCAGGTCATCTTTTTTAGGCATTAGATTTATTCCGTAACAAGTACGAGTCCAAACTTCCTTCGAGTTGGAACGGGTGCAACTCTGATCAAAAGGATCTCTTTGCATATACTTGCCACTCGTTAAACGTAATGGTTAAAAGCTTGATAATTATGAAACTTGATAATACTCAATGATAATACTACAAGGCAAAACCTTTGAATCTCATCATTACTGTGTATTTATCATAACAATGGAAATGATTTGCACAAGCCCTAGGGCAGTGGTCGGCAAGTCATACAACCCTAAAACTACCCCCAACTCTTTTCTCTTAACAGTGAGCTTTGAAAAGTACCTTCAGGAACTTCCAGCATGACAAAATCTTTTTTTTTAATTCCCACTCATAACTGCAAAGCAAGGCTTCAGTATTCATCACCTGTTAACTTGCAAGTTTATTTTCAAACTTTCTTCAAATTTCTTTGGCATTAAACCGTCGGATGATAAAATCTTTATTACAATTGTGTACACATTCCAATAAATTCTTCAATACAGAAGGATCAAGTTAAGAAACAGAATGAGTCTATTCCTTAGAATTTAAAAAAAACATTCATTTCCATTTGTTATTGCTGTTATTAATATTTTTAAAGATATTTTTCTTGAAATTGTGGAGGTAGAGCTGTGTTTGTAGATGCTGATTAGTGTTCTGAACTTAACAGGTAATAACAGGTTTAAAAACAAATACAAACAGAGGCATCAATATTAGTATTAGCACAACTGCAGTCGCAAGGGTTAGAGGTACTGTTCCCATATAAACATTTTGGCAAACAGAAATTGTTTGACTGACAAAAATATCGATAATGTTACACCAAACACTTCACAAATTGCATGAAGTGAAAAGGTGAACAACATTTTGTATAAAGTTTACAAACAAGGATACCATGATTACAACAAAAAGCACCATAAACATGGTCATAAGAGTAACTGGGTTTGAGAGGGGAGGGGTGGAGGGGAAAGGGAGTGCAGAGGCTGCCACAATGCAGAAATAGCTTTAAATATGTGGGCCAGTAAAGTCCACTATGGGGAATGCAAAGTTCTTAAGCTTCCGGCAATCTTCCTCTGTACCCAATATTCTATTCCTAAATAAAATTGGCCTTATATACCTCTGAACATCAAAAAATGATGGCATATTATGAATGGAGAGAATAAAATATAAAAATAATGATCACAACAGCTTTTCCATACATAAAGGGGGGGGGGGTGCAGGGGGCGCGTAGGCTTTGCAATCATCCTGTTAGTTTCAGGTGTCACCAAACACCCCTTGTGAGAGAGTTATCTTATTAAGAGTTGGGACAGAGGTGAAAAATTTTACTGAAAAGTAATTTAGAAAAAGAGATTTATAGTTGAACATACCAAGCTCAATTTTTGGGGCCAAATACTGGCTAAATCGTTACCATACCTCCAACGATGATTCCTCCTGAGCTTATACATAAATTACAATGGCCCGAATCATAATCAGCACAAAGATTGGCCAAAGCAAGGGACTTCTTGTACCAGAACTCGATTGAATTTTATGGGAAAGCATTTCTGCAGCTTAACGTGGATCTCCTTTCCGTTACGGGCCGTATTGGGTAAACCTCTCAGTTATTACTCCTTTGTTGGGCAGTATCACTTCATTTCACATTTTCCTCTAACTCGGGTGAGTTTTGCAAGATAAATTCTTTAGATGGTCTAACCGGGCCTATAAGAGCATGGTGTGAGGTTTCTGTAGGAAACCCTTGAAATGTTGCAGCCACTGGGCACCGACCGCACCGTCGACCACGCGATGGTCGCAGGCAAGAGTAGCACTGAAGACATTAGCTGCTCGGTACCTGTTGAGGAAAATGAGTCGGAATGTTGTAATGTAAAAACACAGAGGAAAAAGAAACAGACAGAACCAGTTTGAAGCAAGGGTAAAAGAGAAATACAGGATTGGAAATTTATTTTATCAACATATCCTTGACGAGCAAACTACTATTTTCAGGACTTAAATCAGCAACATGAGGATAAAATATCCTGACCTCTATGATGGTTTCAACCCCTTCGAACCATCATATATTTTCTCCTATAGAGGTGCCATTCAATCATCTTTACGGGGACATTTGGAATTTTGTAAAAATGTCCACATCGATGTTGCCATTGTCATCAAAATAATTCAGCTATTGAACACAAACAGTTTGGAATACCTTCCTTTTCTTCTCTCTAAAATGATCTCCAAAATACACGACGAAATTACACCAAACTATCACTCATCTGTCTTCAATGGCTGATAGTAAACAGCTTTTGAATATAAAACCACCAAATCTGCAAATTCTTAGCGGTAGGCACCAAGTCCTGGATTTATAGTATAATGCTTTAATGTAGTGTTGCAATACTTGTATCTTTCAGATCATCTAGAGAAGGATGAAACACCTCTGCACTCATCGTTTTAATTACACCTGGGAAGAATGTGAACGGGTACCTCGAATAGGAAATAGAGTTGACGTGGTTAGGAAGTACACTCGATGGGCACAATTAACTGTTCTTAATGAAAGATAAGAAGCTACTTTCAAGCAGAATATCAGGGTTTCACTTGACTTCTTCAATCACGCTTTTTAGAAGCACGAACATGGATATATGACAGCATATCTAGCAGAAATGGGTTTCTGACCCTTTAATGATGGAAATCAGGCTTAAAAAAGCATTAACACAGATATCCTACAGCATATCAAGCAGGAGTGTTTCTGACCCTTCAACGATAAAAATCAGGCATAAAGAAGCACGAACACAGGATATATGACAGCATATCTAGCAGAAATGGATTTCTGACCCTTCAACGATAGAAATCAGGCTTAAAGAAGCACGAACACAGGATATATGACAGCATATCAAGCAACAGTGTTTCTGACGCTTCAACGATATAAATATTTAGCAAAATCAGGTGAAAATGAAAAAATATTCTGATCAAGAAGAACAGATTATTACTGTATTAAAGCTCTGGAAAAAACCAAACTCGAAAAGAAAATAGCTGCTTTATTTTGTTCAACAATGTGAACACATAAGTAAAACTCAAAGGCATCCCTTTAATAATAATCATAATTAACAGTTCTTATTTAGCGCAACTTACAATAAAGTCTCGCCGCGCTGTACTTAACCCTGGTCATTGGTAACTTGTCACACCTACACACCAAAGTGTGCACAATTCAAACAATCTCTCCTGGGGCACCACAGCCACGTGTCCCCTGGGGGACTTCCCATAGGGTGCAGCCACAAACCGGCACACGCAACTATATTTACAAGTCACCTCGCAAGTCCCCAATTATACACCTGGGTGAACAGAGGCAATGGAGACAAAGTGCCTTGCCCAAGGACACAACGAATGATCTGGCCAGGGCTCGAACCTGTAATCCTTAGATCACAAGTCCACTGCCTTAACCAATTGACCACAACGCCCTGTAAAACTCCTTACCCTTCCTCGGATTCATCGTCTGGGACAAAGGTCTCCCTAAGAGCCCCCATGGCCAAGGAGCAAGCCTGAGGTGGCGTAATTACACTGCCACAAGTTTTAACACCAAAGCTGCTGAGATCTGTCACGGTGAAAGTACCTCCCTGGGAAGAAGCAGAAGAAAGAAAAAAAAAAACAAGAAGTATTTTCATGATCAGCTTGAAATGTTGGGGTAGAATTCCATATAAAATATTACCTCTTCTGAGAACCCATTCATGTGATGATCAAGGTAAATACAAGCCTTGTACCTTGCACAACAGCATCAAGTATAAAATATAAGAAAAGGACTACCATTAATAATTTTTTTAATTTTTAATTTTATAACTACCAGTAAAAAGTTCCAAGTCACTTTACATGTACTTAATCTTGTACCAGAATCCATTCTGGACTTTGAAAATTCCCCAAGAGTTAGTACAATTCTGTTAGGAATAGAACAGGCTCAGAGAACTAAGCTCAAATACAGGTATCTAGTCAATACAGGTCTGGTATCCTTGTCCAGTACTGCTAAGAGATTGATAAAGCAGGCAGGTAACTTTCCAACCCTGGGACCCTCAGTTACGTCCCCATCTCAGGGAAATAATTTACTGTCCCAAGTCTCTCTGGCATTTTGGAAGGCCCCATAACATTCTCGCACAATATACTCCGGTGCCTGGGTACAAAGACTGCACTACACAAATTCTCGTTTCTTCCTTCTTGTTTTCAAACTGTTATTCTATCGTTCTAACTCAAAGTTCCGTTCCATTTAACTGAGTAAATATTGCATGTACTCTTCTTCATTCGAGATAGTTCCTGCATGATCTATATCGCTGACATAAGTGCAGTACGCAAACATAAATATTATACTAATCAATGAGCTATTTTCTGGAAAGGAACAGGAAATAAAAGCTATATGGGACAGACTTGGCAACCACAGAAGAATAATGAGCGAGTACTTGACCTTTGAGGGAGTCCTAGGCAACTACTCTGCTCTAATGGACTGGGAAACTGGACAGCTTCCAAACCATACCTGTATTGATCTGAATGCAATCATTAAAACAGGCCAAACCGATATCGCCAACCTATTGTAAATGGTCCCATCAACTATTGAGTGGAAGGTAGCTTCAATCACATAAGCACAATAAAATCATAATAACAAAAAAAGGAAGGAAAAAAATGGGAAACTTTTTCTATTTTAAAAAGATTCACCTTTCATGATTTGCTTTAAATACAAACTTGCATCATTTAGGGTTAGAACTCTTGAGACTTTTGCAGATATCACCTTACCTGGTAATCCTCAGGTTGAAGCATCCCATCAGACAACTTCTTGTTAAGCAAAGACAGCTCTTCACTGATGGTAGCAAGCCCCTACAGGAAAAAACCGAGTACATGGAAGAATTATAGAACAATCATTCATTTGTGTTAAAAAATATCATTAATTTTGCTTCTTTATAATACCAATCATGCTTTCAACACAAGAGCATAACAGGCAATTTGATTCCTTGCTTAGTGGTATATTAGAGCGTTGTATGTCATCACCCAATATCATAATACTGATGCCCCATGTATCGGCTATTAACCAAGAACTGTATTCCAAGTTTGCTATACAACCCGAGTTAAGCTTGTGGAGATATTGCCATTTTCAAAGTTTGGCCTCTCCCAAATATTTGGCCTTACAAAATTTTGCAACCAAATGGTCCCAAACATATTGGGCCCCACAAATTTGGGCCCAAAGAATGTGTCTTTAGATGAAGTTTGAGGTGGAAATAAAATTTGGGCCCACCCAGCCCCAAGAATAGACCCCGGAAGTATTTGGACCACAGATGGCCTACATTTCCAGCTATTAACCAACAACTGGATCCCAAGTTTGGCAACGATCCAACTTAAGGTTGCAGTGTTATTTGCAAGGTAAACAAAATATGGGCCCAAATGGTCCCAAACACATTGACCCAACAAATTTGGGCTCAATGAATGTGTCCCAAATGTAATCAAGGTGGAAATAAAATATGGGCCCACTTAGTTTAATTAGTAATAAAGCGACTATTTCTTTGCGGGTTTGTGATAGCAAACACTGATCTTAATGCTACTGCCCAAAGACCAAGGATTTAGTCCAGTGGATAGAGGTACTGGCATTAGAAGCAATGAAACCTAGCAACTGGGAGGTTGTGCTTCATCGCAAACAAAATATGAAAGTGATAAATCAGGGGAGAGGAACCAAATCTCACTGAAGAGTTGCACCTTTCATGTTCTACTATGGTGGCAGTGGTGGGTTATGTAATGATACACTGTTATGTGTATTGTACTGTTATAGCATGTCCTACTATGGTGGCAGCAGTGGGTTATGTAACGATATACTTGTCTTTTGCAATGTTTAAGGGTGTCCTACTATGGTGGCAGCAGTGGGTTATGTAACGATACACTTATGTCTATTGCAACTGTTTTAGGTTGTCCTACTATGGTGGCAGCAGTGGGTTATGTAATGATACACTGTTATGTCTATTGTGCCATTTAAGAGTGTCCTACTTTGGTGGCAGAAGTGGGTTATGTAATGATACACTGTTATGTTTATTGCACTGTTTTAGTCTGTCCTACTATGGTGGCAGCTGTGGCTTATGTAATGATACACTGTTATGTTTAGTCAAATTGCACATATGGCAAGGATTTACTTAGTTCACTAAGCTGACACCACCACAACAGTCCTCAGTACCTACAGAATGACTACGGTAATAATACGAAAAAAAAACACAAACACATGTATTCAATGAACCACCTATGAATAAGGTCATAAGGATCTTGAATTCATCCATTGTTTCTAGATACTTTCAATGCTATCTATATTTTCTAGAAAAGAAGTTGTCCCATGGTGCCTCAGTCCGTGGGATAACAAAAACTTTGAATCCCAATGAGACCACACTCTGATTTGTTTTGCTGTCAAGGTATATATTTTCTAACTGTCTTCTTAATTTAAGTATCAAATTAATATAATATATATGATTTTTTATATAGCGCTTTATACCAGCAATAGGTCTCAAAGGGCTTTACAGACGTTATATTACCCCTGGTCAATGATAACCTTGTCCCAGAGACAATCCCGCCAGGCGGCTGTAGTTATATACTGCGCCCAATGACAAGTTACCTCACAGGTTCCCATTTAACCCCTGGGTTGAGAGAGGCAAGTGAGATAAAGCATCTTGCCCAAGGACGCAACGTAATGAACTAGGCAGGAATCGAACCAGCAATCCTTGGATTACGAGTCCGACGCCTTAGCCAATTGGCCACCACGCTCTCACTATTATCTCAAATTAAGTACAGGTGTACTCGGTGACTCACCTTTGTGTCAGCACCAGATACAACAGGGCCAATCTGACCTCCGTCAGACTGCATGGTAAAATTAACGTCGACATGAACAAATCTGAAGAAGAAAGAAACGTACAAGTGCGACTTCATTGTATCTACGTGGTGGAAAAATTGAATACATTTTATTAATTTGTCAATTACAGTTATTTACAGTTAATACAGTGTATCATTACATAACCCACTACTGCCACCATACATAAAATGAATACATCGTTGAAAAAGAATGACGTCTGCGTCGTTCGATGAACCCTCTGAGGGGAGTGGGACAAGTGGTAGCTTGAGGTGGAATGTTTCTCAGTGTTTTCCGTCACGGATGTATTCATTTGAATTCAAAAGTCATGTGATATCTAAGGACAAAAATTTGTTACTTGAGGCAATCGACCGACAGATGAAAATGATTATATATAATTTTTTGGGAGGTATGTACACAAGCAAGGGTCATGTGGATTTTAGTTGGCACATTTGAAATATTCTGATTTCTCTGTCTTTTTTATGTTTCTATTTGTTTTAGGTTTTGTAAAGCGCCTAGAGGCCTTTTGGTATTTGGCGCTATGTTAAGAACTTATATATTATTATTATTATTATTATATTATATCAATTCTGTTTTTTTTTCTGTCTCTCTTTATCTTTTTGGTCTACAGATGTGGACACTATTTTACACTGAACAGACTTAACTTCACTTTTAAAGCAAAACATTTGAGAGTATGGATTACAAAAGAAAGAGACACGTTCTGCTATGGTTAACCATCAGTTTTTAGGTTGGTTCGCACAAGGATAAAATAACAAATACGGCTACTAAAAAGAATGCAGCAGTCGTCACTCGAGTGAATCCTTCGGAGAGTGAAACACGTTGAGATGGCAACTAAGAAACAAACCCAGAGCTGCTGGAAATTTAATCAGTGAATATGAAAGACAACAAGGTCTCTTTTTCTGTCTTCTTTTGATTATAAATATAGAAACCTCAACCAAACTGCTTCTTTTTTGGTGTGTGTATTCATGCAGACAGTTTTTAAGGTGAAATATGTCAACAAATTCTGTCTGATTCTCAAATTTGAAGAAAGAGGTACATACTGTCTGATTGCTTCACCCATCCAGGATGAATTAGCTGCAGGGACTTTATGACAAGCGAGGGCAGCTGCTTTAATGACAAAGTGATGTAGCTGTAGGCATGCTTCATCGCCTTCCACTTCTTGATTAAGATCCTCTGCCAATCTGGATGAGGAAAACATGAGAAATCATATTTAGTTAGAAGAAAGTGCCGCAAGAAAGACAGAAAGTCCAACAAGGTTTCATAAACCTTTAAGTGCTTTCAATTTTTTGTTCTTCATTTTTTTTTTTGTCATCGTCATCTTTAACGGGGGTACAAATCCATGCATGTGTCAGTCGTTCAGCGCGGACGACCTATGCATATGTAAAATCATTTCACCCAGTATGCGTGTCTGGTAGAGCACATGCATACTGAGTGTCTGGTAAAGTAATTTTGTAAGCTATATTCATTCATAGTCGATGAATTATCCAGGAGGAATGTAGAAAAAATAAATCTGCTGGACCGATATAATGACAATCATGAAATGATCCAGGTGTGCTGGACCATCCTGTATTGAACCTGAAATCCTATTAAACTGTTGTTTTTAAAATAAACTTCTGACTTAAAATATGAAGGATAGGATAGGGTATTATACGGTAGGGTAGGACAAGATAGGGTAGGATAGGGTAGGATAGGACAGGGTATGATAGGGTAGGGTAGGATAAGACAGGGTAGGATAGGGCAGGATCGGATAGGATAGGACAGGGTAGGATAGGGTATGTTAGGGTAGGGTAGGATAGTGTAGCATAGGACAGGGTAGGATAGGGTATTATATGGTAGGGTAGGATATGGTAGGACAAGATAGGGTAGGATAGGGTATGATAAGGTATGGTAGGGTAGGATAGGATAGGGTATGATAGGGTAGGATAGGGTAGGATAGGACAGGAGTCTTGGGAATAGGTAAATTATCACATGAGACAAATCTTTTAAAATAACTGAGACAGAGGGTTTCACGTACAGTAGTAATTTATCAGCTTCGATGTCCACCGTCAAGAAATAATGAGGCACCGTTTGTTTGGAGTAGACCGCCCTTTGTGCTAGCTCCTATGAATGACAACGAAAGCAAAACTGGATTGTTAGATACAATGGATAACCATTGAAAAACAAGACATGTCAAAACAAGACGGTCAAGAAATAGTAAGGGACAGCCTGTTTGGAGTAGACCGCCCTCAGTGCTAGCTCCGATACATGACAACGATAGCAAATCTGAATTCTAAATATAACGGATAACTATTGATGAAAAATAATACATACATGTAATAGATCAGTGGATACCAAATGGAAGGCTGTGGAAAGTAAACTCCAGTTAATCCTTAGAGTGAGAGAGAGATGAAAGAGGACAAAAATCGGGTCAGCACCTGATTGAGAAGAAGAGTGTGGAGGAAGTGGGGGTGTGGGGTTGGAGGAAGTGTGTGTGTGGGGGGGTGTGGGGGGATACATTGGTAAAGGTTATTAACTGTTTCTAAGGTGCTTAGACTTTCTTAACGGGATGGCTACAAAGATGTGGTGACTGTGTAAGGGTCGAGGTATCTGACATAACTTGAATACAACGCTAGGTACAACCACAGATCAACAGCGGTGAGGCTCACCTGTCGATACTGGTCCACTGGTAAGTCGATGTAAGGGCCGGTGGTGGCTACCGGACCTCCTCCAGATTGCACAACGGGTACAGCAGCAGAGGGTACAAACGACTCGATGTCCTGTTTCCTGATCCGGCCTCTTGGACCACTGCCAGTAACCGTCTAAGGAAGAGTGGAGGACAAAAAAGGGTTACACGGGTGGATCCTCCCGCATGACAGAAACGGAGAATTGTTTGTACGATGTTTAAAGATGACAAAAAACATAAATACGAAACAGATCAGCTCTTTCTTGTATTATGAAGCATCCTTGGAAAACTGTTGTTGGTGTTCCCACGATGAACAAAATAAATGAGACAACTTTCTTTCTTTCTTAGTTGATTACTTTCCTCCGTGTTTATTTTTCCGTCTCAAAAACTTTTTCAAAACATCTGATCTCCCACCTCGATTGCCACACGTTTAAGTTCCTATGATTAACATACATCATTTTACAAGGTCAATTACACATATGCTCTGTTAATAATTTTAATATCTCTCCTAATATTTTTTAATTATTTTTATTTAACCAATCCTTCAGAAGTTCAGAACAGTTGGTGTATGAGCTAGGGTGCTTCAATAGAATTTAAAACTGATTAAAACAGAGTGAGGACATGAACAATAAGCAGACAAAAAGGAAACCAAACTTAAACAAGAGCATCAATGATGCAGTATCTCAATACTGGAAGTTCTAATTTCGATTCCTAGTTTTATATCTTTGCTCTGTCTCTACAATTATCAATATCAATATATATAATATCTTTGGTCATATAGTTTGACGTCAATGACAACAGTCAAATAAGAAGAGGCGAACAACTCGACCATATTCTTTATGCCCACCTTGAGAAAGCTAGGCCTATCGACCTACTGTACGTTACTGTAGACTGTAGTGGTGACTACCATCAAAACTGTGTACACTTCCAAGTATCAAAACAACCCACGTTTTTCCTTCTCAATAATTTTGACATGAAGATTTCGTGGATTTATGACTTGGAAAAAATAATGTACAAGTAGATTACAAGTTTTTAATTGAAAGTGATGGGTGGCCTCCTCCTCTCCTTATAGCCACCCCAGTTCTTCTCCATTTTAGTATTTTCTTTTAATTCTTTGAATATTTGATGTCAAACATCACAGGTTCAAAAGAAAGCTAAACATACTTCTTATAACCTTATAGTTATACATCTTATATCCTTATAAATAAAACATAACCTTATCCAATTTTTATAGTCTTATAAAAGTTGTGATGCTATGGCTGGCTCCTCTTCTTAATTCTTTTTTTTTTGGGGGGGGGGGTTAAAGAAATATACCAAACAAGCTGTTAATTCATAATGATGCTTCATTCTAGAAATGCACAATATACACTCTATTCCAAATTAATAGTTGTTGTATTATACCATTCACATTATGTTAAATTTATGGAGTCACAGTTAAAATATAAGTTGGAAACTTAAGTTAAAATTAAAACACACTGTAAGGCAATCGAACAAACTTACTGCACCCTGGCCCAAAACTGCCTGAACACCACCAGTACAATGCTAATGTGGCCATTACTAAATGAAAGTCTAATATAGGATGCACTACTGTAGGCCTAGCCTAAACTTGTAAACACAACAATGTGTATACGTAATTATACAAAAATACCTGATGGGCAATCAAACAAACTTATCATGACTCTTGCTCTGAAAAACTACCTGAACAACAGTACAATCCTTATATTGATATTACTAAAACCATGGAGCTATAAACAGACGAAGTCCTAATATAAATTAAATATAGTACGACAATGTGTATGAAATTAGTGTGCAATACACTACCAGTACCAGCAGCATATCTCACAACAGTATAGAAAATTGGTCGCGAGGTTGGCCATTTTCGTATATCTAACATGTAGCTGCCATGAGTCCTAACCAATCTGCTACAAACCAGAATTGGAGGCGGGGCTTGAGTCATTGCCAATCTGCTACAAACCAGACTTGGAGGCGGGGCTTAATTATCAAAAACAGGGAAACAAACAAGTTTTGTAGCGTGTGCAAAAAAGCCTTGGTTCAACGGTTTTTCAGAGGGATTTGGCCAAATTTGGACATAAATCGGTGAAAAAGTCATGGAATGAGATACAATTCTGGAATAAAAAATAGTAACTTTTGTTGGCCTATATGATATATGCTTGCTCTGGAAATTTCAGAGAAAAAGAACTTTGTATGAAGACGCTGAAAATTTTTTAAGAGAAGAGAGAGTCCCACTTACTGTTACAATATCTCTATACATGTAATGTATTGAGATAAAAATCAAAATAGCCAGGATTGTATATCTTGACAGGAATTCTGTTTCTTCTCATTTTTTTTGTATAGATTTTTTGTTTTACAAACATGACAATCTACTACCAAGTTTTGATTTGTTCCACAAACCTGCAGGTCAATCCCTCTCTCGGCTGCCAATTTCTTCGCCAAAGGACTGGCAAAAATTCTCTCTCCTGTTGCGGCACCGGTCGCGGGCTGGACCATAGATTCTGGAGTGGATGTCGGAGCAGGAGAGACGAGGGGAGGCCTGGGTGGGGGTGGTGGTGGTGGTGGTGGAGCAGGAGCCTCTGTGGGTGGAGATTCCTGTAAGGGAAGGGCAACGTTATCAATCCAAAGATTCAAAAAAGACATTGAAATTTTTGCTAATTTGCTGATTAAGGTGTCACCTCCAGATTCTCAACTATCCCAGGATAAACAACTTGCATTGATGGCCACTTGGTTGAAATACATTCTTGTGGATATGATGTGCCACTTTGTAATCTAGGCCAAGAATAGCGGTTTCCAATTACATCATTTGGAACACGATACACTACGCTGTCGTCCGAACACAACAGTTATGACACCTTGCAGCGACATAGAATCATGAATAAACTTGATAAGCAATATGGCAAATCCACCAATTCTCCCTCCATACTGTATATGTCAAACCTCTTGGTTTACACTAAAAATTATTGGTTCACTTGAAAAAAAAAGGGAAAAAAAGAGAAAAAAGGGGGGTTTAAGTCTTGAAACTTGAACACTTACTTCTGCTGGGGGAGGTGCTGGAGAACCATCATCTGTCACCATTCCCGGATCAGGAAAATCCCTGAAAGCTGCGACGTCCCCTTCATTTTCTGTTATAATGCACAAGGCCTGAAAGGAAAAAAACAAAATTAAATCAGATCAACCACTTGTAAATCACTTGTAAATCAGATCAACCACTGATTGTCAGTCAATTTTCCTTAGGGTTTTAAATGCAGGTTAACCTTTATCCTCTGCCAAATGTTTCAACTGGTTACATGATGCATCTTAACTCACTAATTAATACAATGCTGCTTATGTATGTTTGTTGAATTACTAGACTACCCATGTAAACACAAGAACGTATGTCTTAGGTTAATGAATGGCATAATGTAGAGGACGGAAGGGGAAGGGGGAGGGGGGAAAACTCATATATTAGCAGGTGGTTCTTAATACCAATCGGTTTTACTAGGTGAATAATCCCATTTCACTTACTTCACAAACAATATCAATATGTGCAGGAAAACACACCAAAAAAAACCCCCATGTTCAATGGTAAATATTATTCCTTACCTTATTTATGGGTACATCTCTTGTACCTTCTAGGACAAACACCCTTGCTAGGTAGCCTTCTTCAGGGGTCTCAAACCCCATCGTTGCTTTATCTGTCTCTATCTCACACAGCAGATCTCCTTCAACCAGCTTATCACCGACCTACATCCAAAAAAAATGAGTCAAAATCACCTCTGGCTTCAATTCTGAAGTTTTGACCAACTTTCACACTGGTAAGGGTAACTTTAGGTGGCCCTGGCCCAGTGGAGTTGTCCTGTACAGTAACACCTGAGTGGACATGGGAGAAGTGTAGTTGACTCCCAAAAGATGAAGGGAACTAGGCGTTACATGAATGTAGTATTATTCATAACCAACTTAGATCAAATTGTGCATTCTTGTCCAACTGAACATAGGCACGGGTGAAGGTGTTGGTGGCCCAGTGGAGCTCGACATTACTGTATGTAGAATAGCCATAAGTGGGAGGTGCCTTTGGGTATTAACTGAGACATAAAAAAATGCAACTCAATGACTAAATGCATTTAAGGGAGAGCATTTAGAAACTTTCAATAAAATACCTGTTTCTCCCAACGCACAATGGTGCCAACATCCATAGTAGGTGAAAGTGCTGGAAGGGTGACCATAAAGTGTCCAGGATAATCTAAAAGAGGGTAAGAAAAATGTTAAAACTCAAACTTGAGCTAAACACCAAATGGCGTCAAAACTTTGAACAAACTAGCTATGTTTATTAATTTATCAATGGAGTAATATTGACAATCAACCCACACAGCTGGAATATATATTTCAAAGTGAGATAGCAATACACTTGTGCTGCGAGGACAGGACTTTGAAAGTGTGATGCCAATTGGAACTTCATCTGACTAGCCTATGATTATGCACCACTTTTAAAGACTTAGCATTAAAATAATTGTTTCCATACAATTTGATTCCATAACATTGCTATTCATTTTTCTTGAATAATCATGTTTCATATCAAATAAGAAATAAATAAGCAAATTTACTTTTTGAGCAATTCCAGTTTGCATAATTTGCAACTTGTTAACATGAAGAAGAACCCAAGTGACAAAATGTTTAGCAAAATGAACTTAGCAAGTCACCACAAGTTGGTGAAAGCAGCCTAGTAGGCTGACAAGTATCAAACACAAGTTTGAAATCTTGGTCTTTGAGTAATATTTACTACCACCATTGTTTTTCTTGTAAAATGAATATTTTCATATTTGAAGTAAACATGATATGCCATAAAAGTGTCTGTTGTTTGAGGTATAACTTGAGAGAGTTAACATTCCATAAAGCAGGTTTAAAATATAACGTGAATGTAAGAAACATTACATTAAAATAAAAATTTTCGTATATACCAGAAATCATGACTTTAATGTGACTGCCCGAACAGAATTTCACAGAATTGTAGAATCAAATAAATGCATAAATGAAACATTAACTGTTTTACACCTTGAGCTTCATTTGAAACTTAAAAAGAGAAGTTCACCTGCACTGGAAAAGAGCCTTATTGGTGAAATCTCTTTGATGAGCAATCTCGAACATGGTTGCTGGAGAAACTGTTCATTTCTGCAGTGAAGATAAGCAGAAACAAACAGAAATCAATTAGCTATTTAAGCATCTAGAGAGAAACTGATTAACTTTTAAATTTACAAGTATTCATGGAAAATTAATTAAAGAAACGTCAAGTGTAGGCCTTTGGCCACTGTCAGTCCATCCATAAGTAACACAAAAATGTATGGTCAAGCTACTTTAATTATAGCCTATTTCAATTATCTGTTTGTTCATTAAAATAATGTGGAGGTGAGAGAATTAGTCATGCAGGCATTGTCCTGTACATACAGTACATGTAGTATTAGCTTAGCACATTAATATTTGTTCAATCAACAAAAACACTTTGAACTGTAGCCTGTAGGACAGTTAGTTTAACCTAGCACATGGCATCAGTGCGGTTATCTTGATCAAAGTGGCTATTCTTACGACTGTTCGTAAGAATAATTTCCGATTACGCATGCGCAGTTGCTATTTTTATGACAGGAGTACTATTTTTTACGACCAGGAGTAACAATAATTTCCGGTTAGGGTTAGGATTGGGGTTTAGGGTTAAAGTTAGGGTTACCCCTACTACATGCGTAGTTGCTTTATTTACTTTACTGCGCTTGAATTCGCCTTTGTCGTAAGAATAGTTTATAAATAATTGTTACGACTAGTCGTAAGAATAGCCACGGCCTATCTTGATTGCTTGAAAAACTACAAGTGCACTAGTAAGATCCACTGATAATGATATGTCCTACTGTACATTACTTCTCACTCTCAGTATTCTAACTTGAGTTAGGCCTAAGCTAGCCTAACGTTACGGTATCACTGCTTGCCCCAATGGTATGTACCTGGTTGTGAGTTGACATATATGGAAAGCTCTTTGAGACGCTGATCTTCCGTTGTGACATAAATTTGTTACTTTTAACCCCCGTGCCCTCACTAGGGCACGTAAAACGCCGCTTGACCTTTGCATTTTGATATTTATAATGTAACAGGACCATCAAACTGAAAGGCCTTGTAGTTGTAACACTACCCTACACAAGGTACGTAACTTTAGACGATTTGAAGTTAGCAAGAAAAAAATGTCATTTATCAAAGTTGTCATGATCCAGATGTTTTGAATTTGACCAAACATTATTTGGGCTTTATAGTCCCATAACATTGGGAACTTAGTGAGGGCTATAGAGTAATTTAATACAGCCCATGCATATTGCAGCTATCCCATCTCTCATAAATGTCAATTGTAAATTGAATCTGCAAATTGATTTCCTCAACGTGACTACAATCGCCCATCCTTAAATTGTTTGGACCCCTTTATCAGCTTTTTCCCCTTTTGTCACATAGGCAGAGAAACGAATACAGATAACTGACCTTCACTTTTTAGATAACAAAAAAAAATAGGAATTGTCTTTGCCAAAGATATTTAACATAATTGCAATGTTTCATAAATCAACAGTAAAGTATGAAATAGTTATCTGAAAAATTACTGACTATTACCAAAATTTACAAATTCCTGATTCTTCGAATTGCATTTTGTTATTTTTGCTTTTTTTAATTTTGATTTTGGAATAATTTAAGTCCATACTAGCTTAAATGTGTTACAGGAATAGTTGTCAACTAGACAAGCCTACAAAGGTTTTCTGTTTGTCATAATTTCCCTTTTGCGATCACATATTCATTAATATATACTTTTTTCTATCATGTATACAAAATACATAACCATACTCACTGAACCCAGTATTCACTTTGCAATGAGTTTCCGACAAAAGAACTTTTTACAGGTCTCGATCACGTCAATCCCATTTCCCCTTCCTCCTTCATCATTCCATCCCTCCCCTCCGTTTTACCCCCCCCCCCCCCCCATCCACTCTCTCTGCTTTCTCCCTTCACTTCCCCCTCGAGTCTCTTTTTCCTCTCCGACCGCCCCAAAAGTGATTGGGGTTGAATTGTGCAGCTAACTTCGACACCCATTATGAACGTCGAACCTTGTTATTCCATGAATGCTCCTTGACTCGAATTGACCCAACCAACATGCATTATGCTGTATACACAGGCCTAGGCTACTACAGTATAAACAAAATATTAAAATTAACAACGCACCCGGCTCTTGAGTTACCGCAGAACCAAGATAGCATTGTTTCTATCGTAGGAGTAACTGTTGGTAGCATTCATACTACTTGGTAAATAATTCTTTTGCAGTTAATGGTACGAACTGGCGACGGCCTAGCTTAAATGATATTTAAGAAAATAACTTGTTTTGTTATCAAGATTAAGTGTCAATGCCTAGCGATAGACCTAGCCTGCAGAAGGCCTGCTACTGTATGCTGAGCTCCATCCAACCGTACCATGGGCTGGCAGTCTTGTCTCTTAATCATATTATGTTTCCACACACAAAAGTGAAGTAAAAGAAAAATTACTTAGGCTATGTAAATTTTCACAGCTAGGCTAATGTTACTAGGTCCAAGTCATCCCATAATACTTTAACAACCTATCCAGTAATGGTAATTGCTTGTTACTATGTTAGCTACATAAATATCAGCTCGATCGTTCATTATCTTTGTTCACAGTTCAGTGAAAAGAAATGTACCATCAGCATAAATAAATGTGATTTTTGTTTTATTCATATAGCTTAGGCTTGAGCTACAATAAGTGACCAGTAAAGGAACAAGTGAGAAATATATTTACAGTAATTTTAACTTCTTTTATTCAAGATATCATAAATCTTTTAGAAAGTCATCCAGTAAGATGAACTTTTGACCACTCAGCACGAGCTAGGGGATCATACACATCTACATTGTTCTCCTTGAAGATGGTTCCCAATGAAGCTATTTCTAAGTTTCAACAGCAGGTAAGTGATATCAAACATAAACAAGATCCCTGGCATTAGTTTTACAAAGTGATTATTCGCAGGGCAGCCCGGCGAATAACGTACACAGACACCTTATTCGCAGGGCTGTGACGATTTTGAAAATAGGTTTATTATAAGGTTTTGCTATTGATACCAGTCAGTTTAGGGGCCTTGAAAAAGCCAACCTTTTGGGCCCAAATAGTCTTAGCCACTTCATAAGCTAATTTTTGGAGCCCCAGCAGTTCAAGTTTAAAAGCTTATTTTAAGGGAGCTTATCTTGGGATTCCCCAAAAGCCGGTATTGCCTGAAAGCCAATATGGTCCCCCCCCCCCCCTCCCACACCTTTACATGCAAATGAGCAGTCACTCTGCAAAAACAAAGGTGAAAATGATTGAGGGATGACATTTTTATGTTGGCGGTACTAATGCTAGACTGGTTCAATCTTAAGGCCCTAGGCTCCCAAAACCAATCCTAACAGCATTAAGATAGGAATCCCAAAGGCCAATAAATTCCTCAAAATATAGAGGCTCCCAATTAAGACTCTCAAAAAGATAGCTGGTGCCCAAAAGCAAACTCGAATAGCCCCAAAAATTACTGAGCCCGTTAACCCAGTCTAAGGCTGCCCTGTGAATAAGGTGTATGTGTCTGGCTATTCGCAGGGCAGCCCTGCAAATAAGATGCTTGTGTCTGGCTATTCACAGGGCTGCCCTGCAAATAAGGTGTATGTGTCTGGCTATTCGCGGGCTGCCCTGTGAATAAGATACTTGTGTCCGGCTATTCGCAGGGCTGCCCTGTGAATAAGGTGTATGTGTCTGGCTATTCGCAGGGCTGCCCTGCGAATAAGCCCCACCTTAGTTTTAACAAGCAAAATATATTAGTGGGTGCACAGTGTTCAATGTTACCAAGTTGTGTTAACAATGAATATATATTACATTAATAAACATATTTAAAGTGTACTGTATGTTCATTTGTTACAATATGTTCTCTCTGAAAAAAATCCAACAATTATTACATTCCCTTCACTTTCCTTGCTGTTCTTCTGTATATCTTCAATTAGAATTCAGATAAATGGTACTTGTTGTGGACTGTTTTCAGAGGTATACACAATGAGTCTTATAGATAGAAATATTAGAGTGTTTGTGAAACTTCGAGTGGGTGATAACCACCAGTATAAAATGTATTTGATAACATATTTGAAGTTGTCAACATCAAGGCGAGTGAAATAAAACGTATTGCTATCATCCAAAGTTCCACAATTTCAAGCAAGTTGTGTAGCTTGCTCACATTCAGGGTATAAGTTTTCCCAGTATTACGTATCGCAAAATGTTCTACAATATATATGTTCAAATTGCTTTGTTACGCAAAATTTGAACTCTAATTTATTCCATGACCTCATTTCAGAGGGACTATATATTTTTCCAAAGCGAAAACAAAGTGGTATATTTCACTTCTTTTCTATCATTTTATTCCATTAATAGATCGGTGCTTATGACAAAGAAAGATGGGAAGAACATCTTGATGAAAAAGAACAACAGGTATTTATTGCCATCATGTACAGTATAATATTCTTTTTAAACGTTTACTTAATTTTTTTTTTCTTTAACTGCTAATACAAAACCTTGTCTTCTCCCTGTTTTGGTACAGTATATCATGTTATGTAAAGTAGAGCCTGGTATTAATTAGCAAGACAAAAAAAAATTTGTTGCATCCTTGATCATGCAAGTGTCAGAGTACATATTCCATATTCCATCCAGCTTCAAGAATCAATGCTAAGAAGAGCAAGAGACAATTATGATACAAAGAAATAAGAACATATTAAAGATACAAGCTAAATGATGGAAAAATTAAATAAAATTGTAAAAATACAAAATAGATAAATTAGGGACAACAAGAAACCAACTTTAATCATCAATACCATTTTGTTTGTCAATTATGCTCACAAAGCAGAAATACAAAATGTAGAAAAATAAACATTAATATGTTTTCCTTATAATTGATCTTAGAACAATGCATGAAACGGACATATCATTGACAAAAATTCTGCGAATCAAATTGTGGAGCCTGCTCTAAACTCTTAAATTTATTTGCAATCAGCTAGAGAGCTATGAGGACTCACAGCAAGTTATTTTTAAAATGAACCCTGTTTTGTGCTTTAAAATGACATCAATTCAGAACTGTTAATAGAATGGTTAAGTCTATTTATGCCAAAAAATGAATGTTAGAAAGTCTTAAAGTGGTCAATGAGCAGCTACTGTAACCTTATTGATAAATATTAAAGGTGTGAACACAATGCAAATATTTTGTGACCTACTTATTGTTTAGTTAAGCTTTGGTTAATTGCACCCAGACATTGAATAGTTGAGCAAAATGTAGTCATTTGGTATTTTCACTCTTACTAGCATAGGCCCACTTTGATTTTGGGGGGCTGCAAGGAAAAAAAGTTGGACATATATGCAAATTTTATATTGGTAATAAAAGATCAGAAAGTTCTGGAAGTTGTTTCCATCTGTTATATCTAAATTAAATTCTCAATTATATTTCTGAGTTTTGCATGGAAAAGGTTTTCAAGCCTTAAGTAATTCTTGCAGACCTCGGAGAGATTGCTCCCGTCTACTTGCTCCCCACAAGTTATACTACACATGCCCATCGGAGATATCTGTTTTATTTCGCCTCCATTTTGTTATATCATTTTTTCAGGGTATTGATAGTCAGAAACATGCTCCCTTGAAGGTTGGCAGGGTTAAGACAGAGCTCATCGATGTTGACCTTGTGAGAGGTAAGGTGCACACAGACTATCCTCCCAATCCATAATTGTTTTTGTATCACTAAAAAGTATCGTAAAGAATTCTAGCTAATGCATCGCTCTCAATAATCAGTAGCATTTTTAATAATATTAGACTGCCTTGACTGCTTTTGGAGTATGAGGCAGGTCCAGGGATGTCCTACCTCATCTACCCCCAACTTCCCCCTCCCTCAACTCTCCCCTCCCTCCCATAATATTCAGAGCAATGTTTTTCATGTGCGCATAGGGCAAGGCACTACATCACTGGACATGGTGTGAATCCAGTCCCTTCCCCCTCCCTACTCTCCCCTGCCCCTCTTCCTCCCCCTCCCCCTCCCTATTAGTTTTAAAACTGTGTGGGGATCCCTGATTTCAATTGCACTTTTGTGATTTTTAACCTTGGATAAAGTATATGTACAACAATCCTGTTCTAAATTAATATTCATTAAGACTTACACTAGGACTTACAGTAGGAGTAATTTTTATCTTTTCTTTTATGTTCTTCTTTTCATTCCAAGGTTCTACCTTCACTAAAGCAAAACCAGAACATGCCTGGCTAGCAACGACAAGAAAAGGGCTATGCAGGGTACTATTGCTGCCACTGTTTTATAAATGGTAAATATACTCATTCCCATCTTAAGAGTGTTTTTAACATTGATTCTTTCAGTTACGACACCTTTTTATTAACGGACAATCATATGCATCGAGTTTGAGTCACTCCAAGATTAATGTATGTCATCCAGTTACAGAGTTGTTGACAATTTGATAATTCATAATCATGGACGTTAAATATGAATGTAAGAGACTGACTTCGGTCAGCTTGCGGTTTTGATAAGCCAATGAGGCTTCTTCGCGAGTTCCTGCTTGCAGGTGGATCTAAAATGCATACATACATACACACTTACATACATACATACATACAAAAGTTGGGATGATGTACAATAGACGTCACTTGTGTTCTCTCAAAATGCTGAGTTTCAGGAAAAATCTGTCTCTTTTGGGGAATACGTGTGAGAAATTGTTCTATCACAGTTAAATACACACGTTGCCAATACAATCACTAAACAGCAATACCTGACATGATTCGTACTTAGGTCCACTAAGGCTTCTGACAATAGGCCACAGTTTGGTAGCCCTGAAAACTAGAAATTGGGGGAACCCTGGCTCCCCAGCACGAACAATCTGTCGTGCCCTTGGCTACTTTACAAACTATCGTATGACATAACCACAAACTATGGATTCTTTGATTTGTTTATTAAAAACTTTCATTTTCTTATTATTTTCTATTTTCCAGGTGGCAGACACAGTTGACCGCTTGGATACTCCGTCTCATGTTACTTTTGTATTTCCTCCAGTTTCTCTGTTTCCTTATTTACGTCTTCAGCTCTCCAGCCGTTAAGAAGGTCCGTAGACAAACTCCATTGACACTTTTCTACTATGAAAGATTTTTGCTTTAATTTGTATTGTTAAATTATCAATGATTATCCCACAAATTTACAAATTTCTAAGCTAACTTCTGCATGTGACTTTATACTATATTAGGTCATATTAATTTTGTTATTGCATAATTTTGACAAAGTACTTTCTCTCCTTCCTTCCGTCCCTCCGCCCCCCCCCCCCCCATGCACCTTTCACCTTTTTGAGCCTTTCACAATCTTTTGAATTGTTTTATCAAAAATCATTTTTGCACTGGCAAGGTAACTGTACCTGGTGATTGAGATACATGCTACAAACTCTTCATCTATAAATCATGTTTTTTGGTTTCTCTGGTTCAGCATCTGTACCTGATAGAGGTGCTCTGTCCAGTCGTCGCAATGATAGTGGTAGGATCCACCTACACTTCGGTAGTATCAACCAACGCCAGGCAGAAATCGATGAAGAAATATTCCAGAAGAGAGTAAGTCAAAGTTTTTACTCTCAAAATTTTCTATCAGCTGAAAGTCAGTGGTTCCTACGTAGCTACAGCTAGGTCAAGATTTGAATTTGATCAAAAACAAGCTGATTTTTCGTCTCGAAAATCTCTCCTAGTAGTTTTAAGAATACCAAATAAGTGCGGTGGAAAAGCAAGGTCAAGTTTTACGCCGAAATCAGTCGTTTTTCACAACTGCAGGTTACATATTTACGACCAAATGTATGGGTTCCGTCGTAAAAAACCGAAACGCAGCGTTACCTTTTGTTACGACCAAAAGTACAACACAAAATGCAAACCCTGGTGGAAAGGATGGTTCAGTTTTTTCAACTTTTAAATATTATTTAACTTTCTGAAAATTTTATAGTAAGTAAATCATTTTAACAGATATGTATATAAATGTAACATGTAATGTAGCCTTACTTTAATACATGGTTCACAGTTGAGGAATAAACATTACTTTGAGTGTTCCAGAAGGCTGAAAGAGTTTGTGCCATTCTTGCCAACTATAAGAGTCTCTCACAACTTTGACCAGAAATTGTCAATGTTAGCTACCGCATCTCTTGGTTGTCTCATTACCACAGAATGCTAGTCAAAATTGGCAGTGGTACACATGTAAACAAGTTGTTGTTAATTTGTAATAATGGTGATGCAAATTCAGATAAGTACCAATTGCAGCTCAAAGACTGACCTCTCTTCCCCCCCGCGTGACCCAACGGCAGTTTAGAATAGATAAACGTTCCTCAGTTGCCCCACGGCAGTCAAATATGGAGCAATAAAAGGAAGTATTATTAAGGGAATAGTTAAACTGTATAAATTCTCCAGGACAGCAAAGATGTCTATCTATATATATATATATAGGTTTTATATGATTTGTGCTTTTGTGATAAATCCTACCATATCTCATTCCTAAAGACAGTAGAGATTTCCGCCGTAATTCACGTTGTCGATAGCTCGCTGCACCAGTTGCTTTGAGTATTGAGGGAAGTGAAGAAGAATAGCTTCCAACACTTCTTTATCAGTCAATAATTGGAACTCATTTTGGGCTGGGTCCTCGTACTCAATCCTCATAGCTGCAAGGCATCCCATGGCCGCCAAGTTTCTCTGGTACACAATGCTGAGAATCCTGTTACCCTCGTAGCCCACCAAGAATGCAGTTTGGTGTATAGTGGGCACAAGACCTGGTATGCCAAACCTGTAGCCTCCCTTTTCTAAGTAGAATGCTCTATCTCTCCTAGTATTTAACCTATAAATAAGCTGTACTTTCCAAAAGGTACCCTCCGATTCGAGTACATGCTCTGAGGGAGCCGTCTCGTCGGCCGCCTCTGCGCACCACAGGAGAATGCCATGTTCCCTTTTGAAAAATTTACTTCTCATGAAGTGAAATTTGTAGACTTGGGATTCCGTCTCAAAATCGAGAGGTATGGCCTGGTAGAGGGGTCGTCTGGTCCCGGGCTCAGCTAGGTGTAAGCTCCCAGGGAAGGTGAGGTTACATACAACTATCCCACAGTGGGTGTCAAACTGGTCTTCTCCAACGTTATTGCCACCCACATGGAAGGTGTCATAATCCATCAGATCCAAAAGAGCTTTGGAGAAGGTGTTCTTGTAGAAACAGTGCCCTCCTTCCCGCCGTAATATCGCCATCTTGCATTCTTCGAACGTGGGGTTATGTTTGTCGTTCATCGGCTGAGATACATGTGGCAGGTTTGTAAATGGAAGCTTGGTGATCATGTTGTATATGTACGTGTTCAGAAATGCCATTGGATCTCTCTCTATTAGCTTCTCGGGGTTGGGTATTTCGAGTACATTTTCAAGAAACGACAGGGCCTCCTCTTTGGTCAACGGGTACGGTACGTCGTCTGGTTCCACGTCCTGGAAAAATGGGGAACAAAAAGTCACACCTTTTTTTAAATGCTAAAAATTGTGGAGACTACTTTTCTTGGAGGTCCTTACGCTTAAACTTATTCCCATACATTTACGATTTTTGAAATAAACTCAATGATTTCAGTGACCAAAAAGAATTGCTTTGAGTTAGGGTGGAAGTGTAACGACAAGTTTCTTTTACAAAGAAGAAACTTTTACGGTGAGGTGAAGTTTAATAATTAAAACTAATTTTCTTTGGACTATCCACAGGTGTTCCTAATTTGACTTCAGTATTCTGTTATTGAATTGTTCATTGAGATTTACACCAAAAGCCAAGGTTTCCCTTGAAATCAATAACCTGTGGCTCTAGGGGGTGCCACACTCCCCCCTTCCCCTGAACCCCACAAGTAGTGCATGAAACTTCCAAGAAAACTATCTAAAAATAGCACCATTGCTATACAGATATGTATGACATATGTACTGTACCCCTTACTTCAATATATGGTTCACAGTTGATGAATAATCAATACTTTAAATGTTCCAGAAGGCTGAAAGAGTTTGTGCCATTCTTGAAGAGTCTCTCAAATAAAGTTGACCAGAAATTGTAAATGTTTGCTACCGCAGTCTTCGCAAGTTTACTTCTTGAAATTGTTCAAATTATGTATTATTTGCCATTCAGTTGGTCACTACCCCCCACCCCCCCCCCTGCCCACCCAATCTTTAACCCCACAAGTAGGGCTAAGGACTGTATTTGCTCTTCCAAACAATCTTTCCTAGAGCAAAAATCCCTGGGGATTGCAAGGAATTGATCTATGCATTTTATGATTGATTTTATGAAAAATAGGGTAATTAATATAATGCTTTGTAATATTTCACGTCCAACAAATCAGAAACTGTTTTGCTCTGCCAACTGTGAACTAAATTCTCCTTAATAGATCCTCAGAAAATTTCAAACTTGTGATGTTTGGAACAATAGACCAGTTCATAGAACGTCATTTCTGCTCTTGCTGTGTAGAACAGACCTTTATGAAATAGAGCTACATGATGCTGCACCATGAATCGTATGTTAGACCACATGTTAGACTGAGTCGGCAAGCTTTACCCCACCACGTTTGGTTTGACTATTATAGCGAGAAACTTGTATTGCAGTGCTTGCAATGTGTTAACACCGTGGTTTTCAACCTTGGGCTCGCGGGCCCATTTGGGCCCGCGAAGCCGATTTTGTGGGCTCGCGAGCATTGTCCCAGTAATGATTAAAAATTGTGGCATTTTTGGGGGCTGGTGGCGAAGGCACATGATGATGTTTCTTAGGAAGCCTCTTCGATGAAACCTTGTACAACGGGTAAAATTTACCCAACCCTAACCCTATAAGACTAGTATAAGAGAATTCGGTAACTCCCACCAACCACTGCACACTACGTATTTACCAAGGTTATGATGTGTGGAAGCCTTGTTCAATCGAACCCAGCTCTTCCCAGTGCACGCAGCAAGTATTGCGCGATTTCTATAGACAGCCGAAGCCTTGAGGTCATCACGTACAGTTACCCCGCATAATGGAGGTGCACTGGGTGCTCTCGCAATGGTAGAAAATGACTTTCAAAGTCGCCGTAGCGTGGGCTTAGCATAGGCGCGAATGTTTGTTTGGAACGCGAGTGGGCGGGGCGATAGGAGAATGACGTCACACTTCGGCTCTCTATACAGGCAGTGAAAACAATGCCTAACAGGCGCTGCTGACTGTTGTGTGCTAATACCACAGACCTTGGCGGTGTGTTTTAGTTAGCAGTCCCTGGTCTGACACTATCACTAACAACAAACCCTGTGCCGTGCACATGATCAGTCGTGAAGGATACTGTACACCAGTGAAAATTTAGCGAACGCAATGGGACCTACGCTAATCAGAGGATATCATGAGGAATACCTCAACATCGGATTCACCTATATATCGGACAAAGGTGTTATCAAACCTCAGTGTGTTGTTTGCGGAAAGGTTTTATCGGCGGCAAGTATGAAGAAACCAAATCTTCAGCGACACTTTACTACTGAACACCCACAACTTGCTGACAAAGACCGCGCCTATTTCGAGAGGAAAAGGCAAAATTTGAATACACAGAAGTTGGACTGCACTGGTGGAGTCTATCGCCGAAATGCAGCACTGCTGGAAGCTTCATTTGTCATTGCATACCAGGTAGCCAAGAAAAAGAAACCTCACACCATAGCCGAGGAATTGGTGATGCCCTGTATGAAAGAGGTTATGCGGATACTTATCGGGCCAGACCAGGCGAAATTATTGAATGGAGTTTCCGTTTCTGACAATACTGTTCAGCGACGAATCGTGGATCTGTCCAAAGATATTGAAAAACGTGTGATTGCGGAGATCAAAAGTTCGCCATTCTACTCAATAGCATCCGATGAATCTACGGATGTCGCGTCCTTGAGTCAACTGATGGTATGGGTGCGTTATGTGGTCGAAGACGGTTTTAAAGACGAACCATTGTTTTGCTCCCCACTTGAGTTGACTACAACCGGTGCCGATGTGTTTTTGGCGATTCAGACATACATCAACGAGAATGGAATCGGATTTGACAAACTCGTTGGGAGTTGCACCGACGGCGCCCCTGCCATGTTGGGTAGCCTGTCCGGTTTTCAGACGCGCCTGAAAGAAGTGGCACCGCAAGTGAAGACTACTCACTGCATGCTTCACCGCCAGGCATTGGCTTCCAAAACACTCCCGCAACAGATGAAGAATGTATTGGATCAGGCGGTTAAAATTGTGAACGCTGTGAAGAAAAATCTGCTCAATACTCGCCTGTTCAGGAAACTGTGTGAAGCAGTGGCGGAGATTTCTTGTCAGAAGTGGGGGGGTTGCAGGCCATTGATGAAATAAAAAGTCATAACTGCTGGCTCACTATCTAAGTGGAGCGCCACCATAAGTTGGCGCGAAGTGCACAAGAATTTTTTGGCAAATATTGCCTCCCAGATTGCAGTAAATGGCACTGCCCAGGCCTTGAAAAGCTGGATTTAACCAGGGGTGTATGCAGGATTTTCTAACCCGGGGGGCGCGTATTACTATCTAAGCGGAGCGCCACCATTGGTTGGCGCGCAGCGTACAAGAAAATTTCTGGTTTTGGTACCCCCAGATCACCGGAAATGGCACTTGAAATGGCTTGAAACTGACCAACCATATGTACACTTTTGCCTGACAACCAAGTTTTTTCCAAATACTTTTTTTCTCATCTATAACCTTTTTGAAGATTGTCACCAGTCACACATCATGTTCGACTTCATCACATATCCTGTGGATCATTGCTTTTGTAGGTGATTCTTCATCGCGGCCCACAATATCCGTCAGCCCCACTGTTCAGAATTTGAAAATTCACAATTCTCGTGAATAAATTCACTTCAAAACATACCCATAATGTTGCACAAAATATCATCTATGGACAACCGATATAGAAAAACTTCCTTCAAACCCTAACAGACGGGTCAAAATTGCACGAGTATGATGAAGTATGATGAAGAATGTTGGTTAGGGAATTTTCGAAAATTCAGACGGCTACTAAAAAATTTCGTTGAAGGAAATAAAAATATACCAGATATTTCCGAATCCGAACACTACACACATCGACAGTTTTGAGCATGGGCGCAGATCTGTCTTGGATAATGGTGGGGACGCGTGTCTGTTCTATGACACTATCTAAGCGGAGCACGACCATGGGTTCGCGCGTAGCGTACGATTTTTTTGGGCAAATATACCTCCCAGATCGCCGGAAATAACACTTCCCAGACCTAATGATGCTCCTAAACCTCCTTAAGTTTTAGATCTCATGGCTTAGAAATTTAGTTTGGAGAAATACATGGGCGTCTGCAGAAAGAAAATCAGGGGACAAATAACCCAAGTAGACTTTTGTATATACGATGGGTCTGGGGTCCTCTCCCAGAAAACAAATATAGACTGCGGCAAATGTGATTTCCGTCCTATATTTAACAACTGTGGATAAAATACAATAAAATGAGAACTGCTGCATGTCATTTGCACAATGCTGGATCAAACTGCGCCAAAGTTCAATACAGGGGAACTTGAAATGCAGCTATTGGTCAAGACAAATTGGTGGGGACACGGTATATCATGTCCCCACTACTGAAAAAGTTGGATGTGATATCTGCTGTTTGCTTTACAAATTCGAATAATTTTGTCACTGTTCCTCTTTCTCTTCCCGTTTTCTTGCCGTATTTCTACTCCATCCTTTTCTCCTTTTCTCTTTCTTCTTTTTCTTTTCCTTCCTTCACCTCGTTGAAGTTGGCAAGTGTATACAGTTCCAAAGCTATTCAACAGCAACAAAACGTTATTTTGTGTATGTCTGTTGTGGGGTGAAGTTAGCGCTATGAGCTACAAGTTCCAATGCGCAAGGTGGGGGAAAGGGGCTAGAAATAATGCGTGGGTCAATTCTAACTCGGTTTTCGGTCGTTAATTGTTGATGTAGCCTACCAGGTAAAAGGTTGAAATGACTAACAATTTCAAATTTAATAATTTGATTTATTATGCCATTTGGAGCACATAACATAGGCTATAACAAAACATTACTGGCAAAAACTAGGGGGGGTTGATTGTGTGGGCCAACCCCCCCTCTTCAAAAAGTGGGGGGGTTAAAAACCCCCACCCCCCCCCCTGTTTCTCCGCCAGTGGTGTGAAGAGATGGACGCACAGTTTTACAACCTGCTTTACCATACTGAGGTGAGGTGGTTATCCCGTGGGAAAGTGCTCATGCGACTTTTTGACCTCAGAAATGAAGTCGCTGAATTTCTACCAAGAGTAGGCAAACGTGACTTGGCGGCACATCTGTCAGATGACGTGTGGTTGGCTAACCTATGCTACTTGACAGACATATTCGAGCGCTTGAATATCCTCAACTCGTCGCTCCAAGGTAGAAAACCAAACGTCTTGGACTTTCACGACAAACTGCGCGGATTCATGGATTTGCTGGACATCCTTATTTCCAGAGTTAGAGCTGATCGATTCACGAGCTTCCCTCGACTGAATGAGTTCCTCGAGCAGACTGAGCCAATTGGAAGGATTCCTGGCATTGACGAACATTTGGAATCACTGAAGTCTGAGTTGCGGCGCTATTTTCCAGAAGTTGATCCAGAGAAATTTGATCTGGTGCGGAATCCATTTCTCGTTAGATCAGCAACGATGGACGATAACGAGCAGGCCCAAGAAGAACTTGTCCTCTTGAAAAACGATTCGGCCGCAGAACAACTGTTCAACAGCCGGCCACTATCCAATTTCTGGTGTTTAATGCGCCAGGAGTATCCGGTTTTGTCTGCCATCGCAATCAAAACTCTGTTGCCGTATCCTTCTACATACCTATGCGAAGACTCATTCTCCACAATGGCCGCGATGAAAAGGAAACAAAGAAACCGCTTGGATATTGCTGCAGATATGCGCGTTGCGCTATCTGAGACTGAGCCGGACATACAAAGACTCGTTGCCGAAAATCCGGCCCAGCCATCCCACTGAAATACCCCAGACTTTTCAGTGTCATACCTCAGTTTTCAATATTCGAATGCAAGTAGGCCTATTGTTTCAAGTAATATGCCATCAACTACTTTTAACCGCTACTTATAATTTTGTAAACCAATTTTAATTGTTTCTCAATTTGCAAGCTTCAGAAGGTAAATGACGCAAAATATGTGAGGGACAGCCTGAACAAAAATAATGAGGCTTATGTATATGCGTGGAAGAAAAGGATATTAGGCAGAGGTTTCCCCTCTAGGGAAATGGGGACGGAGTTAGTTGAGTGTTAAGTTAACACAGAAAGCTGTATTTGGGGGAAACTCGCTGGTGTGTAGGCTAATTTAAGTGCACCAATCTCAATAAATACAATGACGTTCGACGTCCCTGTCACAACCTGTGAAATTAAATATAGGAACACATCATTAATGGGGACAGGTGACGTCTCGATAAGACAGCATGCGGTCCGTGTTACGTAAAGTAATGGTGATGACTAATGTCGGCATTTATCTGGGCTTTAAGGCGTTTTGGTACCAGTAGTAATAAAAACCAAAATAATTTAGTACTAACATGCCTTTATACGACTAGCCATTGATCGATCAATCTTCTAATTATCGGTTAATAATAGGTCAAAGATCCAAAGAAAAAAAGTGGATCATATTTGTCTACACTTGTAAAAATTGCGATAATTCGAAGGAAAGGGCTGTAGTAGAATCCTATTTTCAATACAATTAACCGTTAATTGTATTGGAAATAGAAGGATCCTACTACAGCCCTTTCCTTCGAATTATCGCAATTTTGACAAGTGTAGACAAATATGATCCACTTTTTTTCTTCGGCTCTTTGACCTATTCTACCTCGAATATGACCAATAATTGGAATAACTTATACAGCGTGATATCTATACAGTCCGACACTTCTATCAGTTCTCCCGTTCTATTGTCATTACACAAAGTATTATTACGTTCTCTTTATTTGTTAATTTGTTTTCAATAAATAGAAATTACCTCACCGATTTGAAATATATCTCCTTTAATACTACTGGGCCTCATATGCACACGTCAAACGGTTTTGCTGCTTTTTTATTGCATTGTTCATCTCCATTTTTCTGCATTATTCTGATAGTGATAACGGTCACACATTTCTTATCAAACCAGTACCATTGAGGGTTGCAAGAAATCTTTGAGATAGGCTCTAATTGGGCAGTACCTGTCATCTGATCACGGACAGGGACGTAGCCAGGGGGGGAGCAGGGGGAGCGACCGCTCCCCCCCTTTCAGTGTCGAAAAAAATGTTTAAAAACTGTTGTTTTTTTAGCATGGTATTTTGTCAGTGCTCTTTTGATCTTGAATACTCGTCAGCTCCGTTAACTCAATTATAATCGTAGTAACATTCACGCCGACTGATTCAACTACTTACTTAGTTTGGCAGATGCAATTAGCTAAATTTAGCCTATAGCCTATTACAAGCCTACAGTTGGCCACGCGTAATAAAATACATATTGCCTACCTAACCGCACTCTATGGAATGTCACGAACCGTATGCACAACAACGTCGACAACGTTCGTTCTCATCCTTTCTATGATTCGTCCTAAGTTGTTGCACAACAGCATGTTATGAAGCTAAGCTAGCAATCGTACGTGATACGCACTTCCTATAAATAATTATTACACTGCTAATACACTGCGATAACGATATTTGTTTTTAGGCCACTGCATATCTGGCTATATTCCAAAATATGAAAGTTTATATTGTCCATCAGTTAAGTTGGTCAAATGTATTAAAGTCCAGACAATGGACAATAAACAAGAATCATCCTACTTGAAAAATTGTAAAAGAGCACTATGTTTGTCTTTCTGGTATATTATGTAAAAGAACATGTAAAAGAATTCAAACAGGAAACAAAATCTGCTGATAATATGATATCATATGATCAGGGGCGTAGCCAGTATGTAGCACTGTGGGCCCGGGCCTACACTTTTTTTTGGCCAAGTTATCTTTTTTTTAAAACACCCATATTTCAAATCCATAAGCTTGCTGGACGAGTTTAAGAATCTAGACAGGAATAACTATTGAAATGAACGTAGCAAAAATATGGCTTAATTAGGTGACCTAGTCTTCTAATTTAGGCTGTCATTTCTATCGCGTGCCGTTTCATTCAACACTCTACCCGCCGAAAAAGACTATAGGATCCGATCTTGTCAGTGTTGTAACATCTAGTTAAGAACCTGTTTACGCAGATAATATTTCAGTTGAGAAAACAGTTGAGAAATTTGAATCAGATGGCAATCGTCGGATAGCTCTCGCCTTCTCTTATTAGGCTAACTTAAACATTTACAGTTGTATCAAAGACAATTACTGGCTATAGTTGTATCTAAGACATTTCTGGCCTATCTACATATGTAACTACAAGTATCAGCAGTTGAAAAGTAAGACTACTCTGTACATGTACCTTGCTAATTTTAAATACATTATGTATTATTGAATTATGTATCTTAACTCGTTTGTTTTTTTGGTTAAAAAGTGATATTGAATGAGGTGTCCCAAGTTAGCAAGAGGCCATGGAACCAGCATGAACACTCGGGAAGGACCGTTTCCGGCCATCTGGGGGGTTTGTAAAACCAAAAATTTTCTTGTACGCTCCGCGCCAACCGATGGTGGCGCTCCGCTCAGATAGTCGTGCCTAAATTTGTGAAAATCGATATCAATCGCAAAAAGTGCTCCCCCCCTTTCAAATTCCTGGCTACGTCGCTGATCACGGAGGAACATACATAGCTCTGATTGAGTCCCCGGGTCACTTGTGTCAAGAATACACTAATAAACGCTGTGAAATTGATTTTATGAAGTTGATAACTTTGCAGGGTAGGGTATGGGCTCGCGAGGATGGCTCGGAAGACGAATTGGGCTCGTGATCGAAAAAAGGTTGAAAACCAAGGTGTTAACACGTTCCCTATGTTGTAGTTATCTAGTGCTGTTATATTTTAAGTACTTCAGATGGAGATTTCCGCTTTATATCTAGTGCGGGCGCTAGCACTATGCACGAATGTTAAGGGGTTACCTTTGGCATAACCAAACAGTGATGATATCGATGTTCAACAAACTTGTTTAATTGGTATAGAACTGAACATATGAACACATGACTATGAATGCCTTTAATACAACCTGTTCACAGTAATAATTAGTAATATCAGATTTTAAATGATGCTTAAAAGCTGTGTATTTAGAAATGGACAGAATCAATGCTCCGTGATTACAGGCCTGTAAAAAGAGGGCAAAACGGAAGCTCATTGCCGGGAAATCTTGAAAACTCGCGGGAAATCTCACACGCAGCAAGAAAAAAAAAAAAAAGGTTAGAGAAAGAGCCAAAGAGGAAATAAAATTTAAAAAAATTATAAATAAAAAATCAGAAACACTAACTTTAGTGTCTGGGTGTCTTTATTTCTCACTTGAAATAACCCAAAATAGCATCATAATTATTTAATACACTTAATGGCATCGCCGCCGCAAGCCCGCTGAATCTCTCAAGCCAATGTTGGAAAACCTTGTTCAATTTCCCGCGAACACACTGCCGATTTCCCGTCGGTGTTCGCGCAGTACCTGGGAATTTTTCCCAGGTACTGTACATTGCCAAACAACTGTGAGCGCTTCCCCTGTCTAACACCTTACTTTTAACCTTTTTTTTTTTTGGCACGTTTCCAAGGAACGTTTTATGTAGTACACGAGGCACAGCCCATACGTACATACACGCATATCACGATATCAAGGCCCCTATAGCCATTGCCATCTTTATTATGAAAGTGAACCTTGTAATAACTTATGTTTTAGGCCACTTGGCATGATTAACTAAATGCTAAATATTGTTTCCATGTTCTTGTAGAAAACGTCAACTTCGCAAAATACAGTTAGTTGTGTTTTTGTAGTTACGTGAGATCCGTAACCGACAAGGTGGTTAGGCTATATTTGATATGCACTTAACTGTGGTAGGATATTATTTTTTCCGTATTTTTGGAAATTCTAGAAAATACTTTCTTTTTCCCCCGCTTAACACCAAATGTGGTCTTACGGTTTATTCATAAATGGATGTACTAGAGCCTTGTTTACATGACATTAGTTGCATTTAAGACGATATGCCAGTTTCGCGTGAATTTTTCGAAAGTGTTTTGCTCGATCTTTCGTAAAATTTGAAAGGTGTACCAACTTACTTTTCGTACACAATTGGTAATTTCTCTACTGATTTTCAGAGTTTTTATCTCCATACAGTCAAGTATATACGTTGTGTATTGAGTATAAACTAATCGAGAATGCAACTTATGCAAGAAAACAATGCGGGGATTTCCAGCAGACAATTTTTTTCTTTGCGGGATTACTGAGTCAGTTGAAGGGAATCCCGCACCTTAGAGGGAACACTGAGCTGAAGTCAAATTCTATGATACGACAGAAAACGTTTATTTTCTAACATACAATATAAATTTTTAAAAATGTGGAATGGCAATATTGTTGTTCAAAACATTTCCCGCCAGGCTAATTTTTTACAGCAACCTTCCCGCGCTGTGCCGTGGGTGTCAGTGTCACATTGACATTGCCCTTGTGAGTGGTTTGGGGACACATCATTACTCGTTATATTGTGACAAAGATTGCGCGCACGCAGAACTTTTCGTAGGTAGTGTGATGCACTGATTGTCAACATGTGATTGTCATTTTAAAAAGTTTCGATATTATTTGTACGTGAATGAGAGTGAAGTGAGGAGTGGTTTTTTTCTCGTGGAGGCTTTGATAAATTGATAGGGGTAGTCGGGTAGGCCCACACGTCAACAAAAATACAAAATGGCTTCGTTTATTTAGTCTTTATCAGAAATATTTGAAGAAGTGTAAAGTCTGCTCAGTTTGATCGATCCAACACAATATAATAATAAAGGCTTACTGGGCGTCCCCATTGAAGGATTTTTATTTCATTTGTTCTATTTTTATCGTGAACCATATCCAATTTATCTCTCTGCTCCAAGCCATGCGGCACACTGTACATAAAAACTGATGGGATCCATCGCGCACTCCATTGCTAAAATACACGTGCTCGCTCCAGCTCCACTGATGTGTAGAGATCAGTGGCTCACTTGCATCTCATGTAACTTTACGATGTTTGTTTACATTACATATTAATAATTGATGTGGTACAATGTGACAGCCGGGTTATAGATGTATAATAAATTATTATCAGACTGGAGTGATTGCTTGAGATGAGACTACTTTGAGTTTTGTCAAGGTAAGAACTCAAGAAACTGACACACTAAACCAGTTTGTTTTAAAAATTATATTACCTTTTAAGTTCAAATTAGCACTGGTCTCAACGATTGCAAGTTGTTTTAAATCGCCAAAAAGGTGCACCAAATGGCGCCAATTGCATCCTCATTTTTCAAAAATCTGTGCCTTGTGAGGGGGGCACACCCCCCTCACGCACCCCCCTGCGCCGCTGAAGCGGCGCAATGGCTGCTCAGCAGCCATATGGTTCGAGGGAAATTATACCTTCCTTGCAGGGAAAAAAACATTTTTTACAGCCCTGGTCCGTGAAGTTGGTGAACAACCTCCGTACATGAAAGATTCCCGTATATAATGTGCACACTTGCAAATAACGAACCATTTTACACAGTTAATTCCCATTGACATTTGTCATTAACAAATTTCATGGACTATTAGTACGTGATTTCTGTGGCATACAATCTACCCAATGGAGAATTCCCATTGACTTAACTGTGTAAAAGTGAACAGATCGTCGAGACAAAGGAAGGTTCTTTTTATAAAGATCTCACCAAGATTGATGTTTGTAGTTTGATAGTAGATACTTTGTTAATATTAACACGTCTATCTCTTGCCCCCGGCAACGGGGCAGTCGTTAACACCTTGCGTGCTTTTGAACAGAATCTATATGCTAGTATCAATACACAACGACTCCACACAAGGATTGCAAGACTTACCACGGGATGAAACTTTTATTCAGTTACAGCTAGCCAAAGGCTTTGCAATTTCTAAACAGAAACTCACTTACATGTGGTAGAGTTTTCTGCTGCTGAACAGCATACACTGGACTAGAGACAAGATCTATTGAGCCTTCAAGTGTTGATTCCTGGTCTGAACGACGGGTAACCTGAAGAATCTGTCTCAGTCGGCGATTAGGGGCTCGGTCAGATGCGCCTTCCATAATTGTATTTCTTTCTTTCTTCTGAATAAATCTCAGCTTTACACAACAGAGACCTTGTTACATGTAGTGTACCACTCCAACCAATATCTGAATAACTTACCACTATTCTATTTAAAGTGTTTAAATAATGTAGGTACCTTGGTGCAAGACAACTCTTCACTTATTCCATATTTGTTTTACCGAAAATATACCTCGCTGACTCCTTGCTAGATTGTTTTAGCTTAAGCTTTCGTCCTTCTTCCCAATGTTGTCTGTACTTTTATCAATTTAAAAGATCATCCAATTTACGATTGATCCAGCGTGACTTTCACAAGTTCTTGTGGTAATTATTAGCTTCCAAGCCTAGGTGCATGTGAAAAGTGTGAATGCTTTCTAAGTAATTTGTTTGAAAGTGTAGGTGCCTTTCAGCGGATGTCTGTTACGGAAGTGAAGGCTCATTTAGCCCTGGAGTGGTTTGGTTGTGCAATAGTACATTGTAACACTCTGTACTAGCATGCTATAAAGCCTAAGCTGTCTCTGTTTACAGAACACTTGTGATAAAAGCCGACAAGTAAACATGTACGTTGATCCTGTGCAGGTCGTTTTGAGATCCATATCGCTACCTCGTGCCAACTTCCCATTTAACTTGGATGTTTGCTAATTTGCAGTTGGACTAATTAGTATCGAAAATATATGATAAGTTTTCACAGATAGTTTGGAGCCGAAATGACTGAATTAATAGTACAGTTTATGAATTTCCACCTGGGTTCCCCACCCCCCGCCCCCCAAATGATGGTGTAAAATACCTGTAGCTGTTCTTGGCATTACTCATGATAAAACCTTGTCAATGCAATGTTTATGATGCAGAACATATTTTATTGAAAGTTACATAATATGTTACTTATTTCAAATTGTTTTGTAAATGGGTACATGATATATGTATTCTCATGTTTATAGGGTTCCTGATTTAGTGGTCTACAGGTTTCTTTCCTTTTGGGGACAGGTCTGTAGATATAATCACAATATACAATGTTTGACATAAAAAGTACTGCACTAATGACATTTTTGTACTGATTTTAACAACACACATTATAATATTATTTGAATATCTCATCATAGGGCTGCTTTAAAGGTGAAACAAACTTAACCATCATTATTGGGTATTCTGATGTGAGCAAATGCCCCTCTCCCTCCCCACTGCCCCTCATCACCCCACCCTTCACAGCCATGATAGGCAAACCAAACCATCCTCATCAGCCTATGTGATATTCCGTTATGGGCAAGTGCCCCTCCACCCCCCACCCCCTCCCCCACGCTGCTCCTCATCACTCCACCCTTCACAGCCATGATTAGCAACCAAACCATCGTCATCGCCTATGTGATATTCTGTTATGAGCAAATGCACCTCTCCCTCTCCCCCTCACTGCCACCTCATCACCCACCCTTTACAGCCATGATAAGCAAACCAAAACATCACCACTAGCCTATGTGGTACTGTATGACATCACCAAATGTTGACCACTCCCTGACACTACACTTTTTTTTCCGGCTACATTTATTTTACTTGATTTGTTCTTCATCTTGAGTTACTTCAAACTATGGAAAACAGCCAGCCAGAGAGAATCTCACAGCACAGTGAAAACATCTGTCAATATCTATAGTATTAGCAGTGTACTAGGAAGTATTTTATATACTGTAGAACAACTTGATCACAACAGTGACAAGACCCCCCCCCCCCCCCTGGCATGTTTTAGAAATTCCTCATTCATGAAGATTTCCTTTATTACTTGCAAAGTAATGTCATTGAAAATCAAACTCGCTAAAATGAAAAACACACAATTTTGCCAAAGTTCAGATTGGATAGTTTAATCACAGAAAAACTGGTGACAATACCTTTGTAAACCTTGCAGTGGTGTATACAGTTAAGTATCAAATGACTAGATCATTGTCTAGAATGTTTATCTGCTTCTTAGGAGCGAGTGCATGGCTGGTGAGGTCTTCCTGTAGCTGCACTGGATATGAAAAAAGTAATTTCTGTATAATTTTAAAGTTTTACTTAAGAGGATAGCTCCTCTGAAGGGATTCTTCTGAGCACTTGGATTGGGAGAGGAGGGTCATTTTTAGAACAAAATTCCCATGTACTGCTTTAAGTTTCATAAATCAAGGGTGTTCTTAAGCTGGTAACATCTTGCACCATGCCACACCCCTACCCCCCCCCCATCCCCCACCGCCAATGCTTATTAGTGTTTTGCTGTCTGGTATTTCCTGACGACTAAATGTTCCATGTAAATGGAGCTGAAAGTTTAAATTATTTGAAATTGTTACCTAAGTTTCTACGATACTTTTAACAAATAATTGGACATATTTGTAAATTATAGTTTCCAATGCATACCATAAATGGTTGGAACTCAGTACTTACAACAATCACGTCTGAATACCTTTCAAGCTCATACTTAAATATTTGCCAATATTTTACGATTTGGAGTTCAATAGTTGTATATGTTACGTACATAATTAGCGTTCACCAGGGCATTCTCTATCATCTGCATTGTAAACTGAGGGAATTCTTTCCCCATCAATTCCAAAAATTCATCCTTGGGAAGAAACATCATCTCAGCTTGAGACGGGTCAGAGTGTTGGTATTTCAGAGCAAACATGTCACCTACGGAGCCTATTATCACACATTTATCGTTGACGTAACCAAAGACTCCGATATTATGGAATATGTGTGGGATCATCGTGGGGAAGCAGTATCTGTATTTCATCCGGTTTAGCCAGTAGGCCCTGCTTCTCGGTGCTCGTAACCTATAAACAAGCTCAACCTTCCAAAAGCTTCCTTTGTCTTCAAAGACACTCGGCGAGGCTTTCTCTGGTCGAGGGACTTGGGAACATGAGAGGAGTATCCCGTGATCTCTCTTGAAGAATTTTACTTTAATGTAATTAAACTGATAAACAGGAGATTCCTTCTCAAAGTCCAGAGGGATAGCTTCGAAGAGTGGTCGAATGGTCCCAGGGTCCACCAGGTGTTGGCTACCGGGGTGGCTGAGGTCGCTGACGATTGTACTCACATGACTGTCGAATAACGCCTCACCGGGGTTGTTCGCCCCGACGTGGAAGGTTTTGAAACCCAGGACGTCTAACAGGGCTTTTGAGAAGATGTTGATGTAGACACAGTTGCCTCCATAGCACTTCATCATGGCCTCTTTGCATTCTTGTAAAGTTGGGCATGTCAGTGAGGTCAGGTCTTGTCCTGCTAAGATGTGTATGTTGGTGAAAGGAATCTTGACGTTCATCAGGTGAGTGAAGCTGTCGAGAAACTCACAACGGTCCTTTCGGAGAAGTTCCTGCGGTTTGTCCATCGCCAGAACATTTTGGAGAAACCAAAATGCTTCATCTTCTGTTAAGGGATACGGTATATCATTTTCTTGACATGTCTGTGCAGTTTTGAGGAAAAACAGTTGAAGAGGTTTAATGTCGATAAAATATTAGTAGTAAAAGTGAAAGCAGAGTGTTATTGCATGGAAGCTAAAATTTCAATGATTATACATGTTGACAAAATAGATACAATGCATTGTCCTGTGACACATGACCTTTAAGTTTGATGGGGTCTGGGTGATCAAAAAAAAAAAATTGTCTTTTCTTTGATAACAAACCTATTATTCCCCCCCCCCCCACCCCTAGGACCTCGCGAGGTGGATCAGGGGTTAAACTCCTTTACTACTTGGGGTCTGGGTGAGGGGTAAAGGTTTTAGGGCAGGTAATATTTACCAGCTTAGCATTGTAACTGATCTTGGGAATCTCACTTTTTAGAGATTTCCAAGAACTACTGTAAACCCAGAGACTGATGCCCTAAACTTTGAGATTTACAAAACATTCTCCAGTAGTTTAAACATTAAAATATCCACAACTCTGCAAATCTGCATTTTTTTTTAACTTTTACCGGTTTAAGATATTTACACATGAGATTTTGAGAAAATACCGCTGGAGATTTATCCCAAAAATTTTTTTTAGGGCTCAACAAATCTGAAACTAACAGGGAAAATAGAGTAATTTTGGCAACTGATAAATCCAGCTAAAACAAAATAGCACATTATCAAGGAAGAAAGAAACCTTTTTGGTTTTTACAATGTCACCGCTGTAGGCTAAATGTAATAATGACATAAAACAATTGTCATGCTAGCAAATAGTGCCCTGCAGAGCACAATGTTATTGTAGCACTCATGTATACAATTCTATCCCACCAAGCAAAGTAAGTGTTTACCACATTTCTAACGCATCTCAGCCATTTCCTCTCAAAATTGAAGGGAAAATTAGTAAGACATCAAGTTTGCCTGGAAAAAAAGCATGTGAAATTGTGTGAGCATGAGTGTGCCTACAGTAAATTAAAACCGTGAGAGTTAACCTGTATGTGTTACAGTGCACTTATTTTAATTCTTGTAATTTTGAAAAAGCAACCACCACAATTTTACTGATTAGCGATACGTTTGACTCATTTAAGACTGTACAATTTAATAGTTCTTACCTGACTTACATGTGTAGAAGACAGGTAAACAGTTTGAGTAACTGGTTTCTGAATCACTTCGAGACTACGGTGTGACCTCGCGGCTGGCAACAGCATCCTTTGTAGCCGTAGTAACCGTCTTGATGCATTCATCCCTGCCACAGCCATGACTAAATGCTAAATTGCATGACAATTGTATTTAACAGCGCACCTATTTGTTCTCCTGTTTTGACAGTATATGGACCATAGTTACCATACCTTGATATATTAATCAACAGTATTTCACCTTAGGCCTATATAACACTAGGCTATAGTTTGTTGTTCAGATGAAGGTCGGCAGAAGGACATCTGAAGCAATTACTTCTTGCACTGCAGTCAAAAGTAAATAGACAAGCCTTACAAGAAAATCAATGACTGTACAGTATTTCAATCAAATTCACCATACTACTACTGAGCTAGCTCACAAAGTCCTTCAACTCTATATATCTGGAACTTGACTTTCCACTTGCAGACCACTTACAGAGTTGTTGACAATTCATAATCATGGACGTGAAATATGATATCTAAGAGACTGATTTCGATCAGCTTGCGGCTTTGATAAGCCAATGATGGCCTCGTCGAGATTTCCTGTGTGCAGGAGGATCTAAAATACACACATACTTTGTCCATATCACATGCTGTTTGTTGTGTTGTGTGACAACAGTGAGGGATGCTGGTTGCTTTTCATGCAGTCTGAGCTGGATAAATCTCAAGTTCATAGGTGTTTGCCTGCATAGCTAGCACAGGAGGGTGCCTATTGTTGTTCTTTGTGGTTGACACTGCGGCTACATCTCTGTGTTCCGACGTCTGTATGTTCAGACGTCTCTATATTCCGACGTCTCTTTGTTCCCACAAAAAGAAATAATGCGTGACACTCTTTTTTTATCCCAAAAATTTGTTTGTACCAAGAAAACAATTTTTCACAACCCCGTTATTTTTGTGACCAAAATTTTTTTGGACTCAAATTTGTATTGACCAACATTTCTTCAGACCAAATTTTTTGGGACCAAAACTAGTTTTCTTGGTGCCAAACAATTTTTTTGGGGGGGAAAAAATGCTCCAAATTCTTTTCTTTTAGTCAGAACATAAAGACGATTCTGACAATACCTGGGCCCCCTTCCTTTCTTTCATTAATGTTCCTTGAGTACATTAAATAATTGAAGATGAAAATAGGCCTACACCAGACGTTCTACCATTCATTCCCCCCCCCTTCCCTCTCATCTGTTAATTGATTCAGTGCCAGGGCTGTTTAGCCACCAACCCCCCCCCCCCCTGCACTCAAATAAGGTCTGGACACGACACATTGTTTACTCAAGGAGATGACATAACGAGATGACAGACATAGATTTATTATTTATAGTTATGAACCATGTTTCAAAGCTCATGGGGAACCTTGTATGGATTGCATACAAATACAGGTCAAGTATTTCACATTGTTATTACAGTAGCACTTATAAAAACATACAAGTATGCAATAGTAAGTACACAAGGTTAATAAGAAGAGAAGGAAAGCAATATAGTATGAACTGGTAACTACGTATACAGTGCATCCACGTACAATATACAGAATCCAATTACAGTTATCATGAATACAAATAGAGTTTAAGCCTGTACCTGTAGGATAATGTATTCCATAAACTAATTCTAGTTTTACTTCAAACCGAAGCATTTCTTAGAAATAATGTCAAACATGCATCCGGTGAGAGGTCATGTCGGACATGAACTGGATTGCAGGTCGACTGCCTGACATACTGTAGTTGTGCGAATGTCTGACGTACAGGCTACAGTATTCACAAATGTTCGGCTTCCCTGAAACTGTAGTATCCACCCGTTAACTTGATGCATGTATCACTCTTTTTTTGTTTGTTATGAAGAACTTGTAGAAATTTTAATATTTATTCATATTGTGACTATATTTAATGTTTGCAATTGCATTTTCGATCATCCTTAGTGGATACTGAGGAAATTCCTTTTGAACGAGGGCAACAAACTCCTCCCTGGAAAGAAATCTTACTTCGACGTCTGATGGATCAGAATGTTCCAGTTTCATTGCGAAGAGCTTACCATCGGAACAAAGTGCAGCACACCTGTCGCCAATGAATCCGAAAATGCAAACAACTTCGTGAATGCGAGGATCTAACGATGGAAAATTATACACATATTTTATCCTATCCAGCCAGTGCGCCCTGCTTCTTGGTACATGCAACCGATAAATGAGCTCAATCTTCCAAAAACATCCTTCGTCTTCAAAGATATTCCGGGAGGCTTTTTTTGGCTCAGGGACTTGCGAACAGGAGAGGAGTATCCCGTGATCTCTCTTGAAGAATTTTACTTTCACGTAATTAAACTGATAAACAGGAGATTCCTTTTCAAAGTCCAGAGGGATGGCTTCGAAGAGTGGTCGAATGGTCCCAGGGTCCACCAGGTGTTGGCTACCGGGGTGGCTGAGATCGCAGACGATTGTACTCACATGACTGTCGAATAACGTGTCACCGGGGTTGTTCGCCCCGACATGGAAGGTTTTGAAACCCAGGAGATCTAGCAGGGCTTTTGTGAACATATTGATGTAGAAACAGTTTCCACCGTAGCCCTGCAACAAAGCTTCTTTGCATTCCTGTAAAGTTGGCAACCGGAACGTCACCAAGTTTGGTGTGGATATTATGTGGAGGTTGCTAAACGGAATCTTTGTGTTCATCAGTAGAGTAAACCTGGCCAGAAACTCATGACGATCTCTTTCCAGAAGTTCGTTTGGTTTACTCATGGCCAGAACGTTCTCAAGGAAAGAGAATACCTCGGCTTTGCTCAGAGGATATTCCACGTCTTCGGGAGTGTCCTGGACGGGAGACATTACAAAGTTGTTATTTAAAACGATGCCCAGTAATTTCAACAGATGGATTTACTTTGTTCATAAACTTGTACCATCTTTACGGACTGGCAGTTATCGGTCAGACATGCAAAAACACATTTCACAAATTGTCAATTATAGTTCAAATTTGTAACACAATTCTATTTTATAAAAAAAACTATGCTCTATGGTACCTCACTTGAAATTTTTGAGCCAAAAGGCCTAGAAGTGATACAAGAATGATGAGAAACTTAAAATTAATGATTCACCTGGTCTATTATGGTAGACAGCTGGGATGAAGTGTGCAAGAGTTTTGGGTCATTGCCAGACATCGTTGGCAGTAGCGCCCTCTGTATTTGAAATAACCGTCCGGTTGCTTTAGTTGGCTCCCTTGCATCCATGTTGGCAATACTATAGCTTTGTTATGTTCATGACTACTACGATAATATATTGCATACATTGGCCCGGCTAGTATTAGCCGAGATGAACTTTATCCCTGTTGTGTAAGTGCTCTCTAAACATTGGTTGCAATTGGTTTATTAAGTGAAGGAAACCTTGGACGAGGTGTGCTCTTTACTCAGGACTGGATAGTGTTGTCTGTTTGTAGCTCAGGTCACCTTTGACCCCACATGGTAGTTCTTTGATCACTCCTATTAAAGTGTTTCAGAGAGTATCACCCAGGTAATGTTAATAGATAAGAGATAATGAAATAAGTAGTCAATTTGGACTTTGTATCTAGCTGTAAACTAAACAACTAATACATTCTAATTGAATAAAAAGCCACGACACGCTATCAATCTGATCAATGTCATCACAGGGTCATTAGCAGAGTTGTTGTACAACTTATTCACTTCCACCACCCATGTATAAATTATAGCATTTATATATATTATATATGCATATATATATACTGTATATACATAAATATATATATGATATCGTATACATACAATACGTGGTAACCTACAGCATGCTGCTACTCAAGTTTTACGCCTGTGCGGCGATCGTCAGACAACAGGATACAAACGATCTTGTAGCATGGTTGGGCGGTCTGTTACCATGGCGACACTTTGAAATGAGTTAGTTGTTATGTTTATGCCTATATACATACATATATATGACTAACTAAAATGGATAGAAATTTAAATAAGCAGGTTCCAAGTCTCTTGAGATTATTATTATTATTTTTTGTTATCTCTTTTCTTCATTCTTCATCGCAGTCTAAGACGCACTTTACGTCACAAGCGACAAACGAGAAGAAAATCGTCCTCAGAGGAAGAGAAATGTCCTAGCAAAGGATCGGGTAGAGTCCCCTCATCTTCCTCGGGCAGTCATAAGGCCTCCGGGAATTCAAGCCATCGTCGTTCCGAACCAGTACGAAGTGACAAAATAGAGCAAAGAGAGGCAGCATTGTTTGAATCCGCAGCCCTCGATAATACTCAAGAGTCGGTAGACTCCACGAGCGGGATGCCGTCATATATCTCCAGCGAGGAAGAGGAGGCAGAAGTCACGGGATGTTCTGCGGAAGACTTCACCCTTCTCACCACCCCTATAGACGACGAGGAACAGGCCGGCTCCATTTTCTTTACCTCTCAGGACGTGGCCATAGATGGATTTGAATCGCAGACTGGGGGTCTGAGAGGAGGGGGAGGAGGAGGAGGTTTGCAAGGGAGGATAGAGGAGGACAATGATATATTCAAGAATTCCAAACCATCTGAAGAAAATGAAACCTACGTACCACCGAAATATAAACTTGAACCGGGCTCACGTAAAGTCAGGAGGGTGTCTCTGTTAGGTAAAGAAAATTGTCGGTCAGATTTGGTTGATTTAAATTACTTTCAATTGTTTTGTTTTTTTTAAAAACTCAACGATTTAAATCATATTCTTCTCCTCTTGTACTTTAAACTTTAAGTCCATTTCAAAAGAGAGGATCAGAACATGAAATTGTTTAACCATTTATTTAAATAACATGGAATGGATTATTTGATCATTAAAGAGTACATGCAAGCATTGGGGATTAATACCAGGTCTCTATGTCAACAGAGGCTTGTAGTATGTATTTTTAGATCCTCCTGCAATCAAGAACTCGCGAAGAAGCCTCATTGGCCTATCAAAGCCGCAAGCTGACCGAAATCAGTCTCTTAGATTCATATTTAACGTCCATGATTATGAATTGTCAATTGTCAACAACTCTGTAACTGGACGACATACATTCATCTTGGAGTGACTCGAACTCGGAACCCTCAGATTGAAAGGCACCGACGTTAACCACTGAGCCAGCACTCCTTAAAGAAGTAGGTTACCAATCCTTGGGGCTGAGCACACACTAACATGTAACTTAAATCTTTTATGAAAAGTAAAACATGCGAATCAAATGGGATTCGTGGTGTTAGAAAAACTAGATATATCACAAAGTTTGATTACATGTTTGTGGATTGACCCTCTCCATTGAGTTTATGTTGTCTTGTTTGTTGGTGTCAGGTCACTCAGCATCTGATACTAAAGCAATCTTGTTTCTTTTTTTTTCTTTCGTTTTTGTTTAGATCGAGCTAGAAAGTTTTCTCCCCTTCTTGAAGAGGAAGAAGAAGAAGAAAAGGAAGATGATAACTTAGATGATTCCTCCTTCTCTCATTCTCATGGTGAAACTGCCCCACAAATATTGGTTTCACCCACAGAGAGCTGTGAGTGTCCTAGACATTTGGGAGGTGATAAAAGGTGTGCAGGAGCATCCATTAAAACAGAGGTAATGCAAAATGCAAAAATCCATCAAAGATACCTGCATTTCAATGTTAGAATCTGAGCTTGTATGTCTCGATAAAAAATTTGCACAAAAATAATACTAGATCAGATCAGTATGCCTGCATGTAGTAAATATCACTGCAATATTTCAAGCTTAAATCCAGGTTTTTATCTAAGTGTTAAACACAATTGTTGAATATCTCATTTGCATGGCAACATGTTTTCTTATTTTGTTGCCCACAAAATTGTTGACTATTCCATTGACATGGAAACAGTTTTTACAAGGATAGCACACAATTGTTGCTTGGCAACAGGTTTTGTTAAGGGTTGCATATGTCTGTTACACCTCCTCCTTTCACCATAAACCACTTCCTGTGATATTCATACTCCTTCTCAGGGAAATTGTCATCCCTTCTCAACCGGCAAGTCTGTGGAATCCGATCTGGAAGAGACTCCGTGGGAAGAAACGGCTGGAGATGAGACTAGCTCTTCTACTTCTAGTGACATGAGCGGTGACGAGGTCACATCAGAGGAGGAAGAAGTCGCTACAAAGGCTCATGGGATTGGGGCATCGTTATCACACCTTGAGGATCCCTTTAAAATATTTCACGCCGCCAGTAGTACAACAAGTGTGTCAAACTCAGGAAAAGGTATGAAAATTTTCAAAGTGGACTTCAGCTAAGTTTTCCTCATCATGAATGCAAATTTATGGAGAAATATTTTCATGGTGGTACCTCTTTTGTTGATTTTATGATGTTAGATGATAACCTCTTACAGCAGTATTTTATTGTCAATGTACTTGATTGAACTATTGCAAATACATATTTATTATTTATGGAAAATGTAATAGTTTCTCATCTTTTTTTAGTATTTTGGGTGGGGGGGGGGGGTGTGGTTTTGATTAAATCAGTAATCATTTTACCTTAATACCTAATTGAAATTCCTTTTCCTTTTGGTCATCATCCTTCACTACTTGAACTTTCAAATTCAGTATTCTTAAAAGAACATGTGACCTTCAAAGTACCATTTTGACTTGCAAAATGCCCTTCCCCCTCCAACCAGATCATGAAAATAAAGGGTGGACCATTCTGTCCTATGGGAAGTTAGATTTTTACAGAAAACTTTTTTTATTCCAAAATAAATTTTGCTGTCACTTTCATTTCAGTTCGTGTTCGAGTATTTGAAGGTAACGAATGCAAGAAAACAGATATGACGGTTCTGGAGATCAGCTGTGCTATAAATAATAAAGTGCATTCACTAGAGGGCAGCACAGAGTATTTCATTATGGGACTGATGTTGTCCGTCCTGCTGGCTCTGATACCCATCACTTACAGGTGAGTAACTCTCTAAAATTGTGCCATTTGCAGTGGGGGTGGGGGGAGGGGGAGGGGGGTTAATACTAACTTCAAAGCTGTGTAAAAGTAAGTTGGCCTGACGTTTCGATCCTAGCAGGATCTTCTTCAAAGGCTATATGACAAGTAACAGTAACAGAAGGGACAAAAACACACACAGAATACAGACAGGTCAATGAGCATGGTGAACACAAAGAGATGGATGTAAGGGGATAAGTAGACAAGGGATGGAGGGAAGAAAGAAAGAAACCAACAGGGGAAGAGGAGAGGTAGGAGATAAACAGTGGAGGGATAAAGAGAGGATTAACTTCAAAGTTGTCAGTGCACTGATTAGCATATCTGAGGCTAACGGCCAAATTTTGTAAGAATTGCACAGCGGGCACATTTCCATGGCAATGCTTTTGTCATGTCCAAGAAAATTTAATGGCT